>NC_135329.1:70753263-71055797 GCF_023851605.1 Tamandua tetradactyla
TCCCAAGCAGCAGGAGCAAGTGAAGCTCTGTGGCTGGGGTTTCATGTTTCCTGGGCGCATTCCAGCCTCACCCACTTTTTTCCCACATAGGACCATAATAACCTGTTTGCCTGTTAGGCCCATGACCAAATGGCTTTTGAAGTACAAAAGAGTTATGTCCTGAGTCTTTTAAAATATCCTCTTTCAAATCATTGATTTATCATACATGCACACAGTCTACCTAAAACAGCACATTCCTTGATGTTTCTATGTCATGTATTGGATGTAAGATTTAAGTATTGACGACAGAAAATTTTTGTCGTTATTAAGTTAATTTGTTGAGGCCTCTCTCTACCCGTCTGAAACACAAAATTCTGGCAGCTTCTTGGCTGGAGGTGCTGGTGGGAAACAACCACTGTTGTTATCCAAAACCAAGGGGTGCGGGGTGTTAATGATTATGGCAACTGATACTCATGTCTACCTTTTGTCTCTGATGATGTCAAAGTTCACAACATATGGCCTTAAGCTAAGTGCCAGCATGGTTACATGAATTATCCCAACTTAAATTTACTACCTCCAAGAAGCTTGTTCTAAAAACTCATAGGTTTAGGATCCAGAAAAAATGTAGGTTTAGTTCCCTTCTCTGTTACTTAATAAAGGACCTTAGTGAGATCTTTGCATTCTGAGCCTCAGGGCTTGCTTCTCCCCATTCATTTAAGTTTGAAGGGTCAATATTAACCAGGTTTCTTTCCTCAGTCTAGATCTCCAGGTTTAGAACATAGTTTGCAGAGAGGTGGAGAATAAAATATTGATTTATTACCGATAATATGGGTTTAGAAAATGAGGTTCAAGGATGGCCTATTCACTAACAGCTGTTCTTGGATGGTTAGAAGTATGGTCTGGAGTTTAGGGGAAAAGTCTGGAGAGAAGACCTGCTGTGGAAATCCTCGTAACTGAAGCCAGGGGCAGAGACGAGGTCCTGCAGACAGTGCTCAGAAGGAGAGAAGAAAAGGTAGTGACCAGACAGGCAGAGGAGAGTGACTGGGTGGGGTGACTGGTTATATCCAGGTCAGAAGAACATGCTTCATTACTGACACATTCTGGCTGGGAGCTGCTATTTGAAAGCAAGCCTACTTCTCTGCTCAGTCAACTGGCAGCTTTCTCAGGACCTCGGGTCAAGATCAGGAACTCTGTTCAGTTTCATAGAGGGCCGGGGTCTGACTTGCAGTTTGGATTTTGTTATGCACACTAGTAACGTCTGTTCCAGGCTCTCCCAAGCCTTTGGCTGGCCGCTGTCTTCCTCAACCTCTATTTCTCTTTCTCCTTTATTGTAAATAGCATTTCCTATTAAACCATCACTGACTGACTGCCTCATCTTTGATGAATTTCTAAGTCTCACTTCCCTCCTCTGCAAACCAGAGATAATAATACCTCAGTTGCTTAAGCATATGTGATAATGTTCACAACAATGCTTACGAATAGTAGATAATAATAACTTTTTACTTCTTTTTCTTTTCCTCTTATTTCTCTCCCTCTGTTTCTCTCCTTTTTGCATGTCCATAACATGGAAATACATTATTTGTTATTTAATTGTATTCCAAACCTTATAGTAAATGAAGAGTAGAGGAACATACTATCAGGTTCAACATTTACCCACATAATTACCTTTATTGGATATCTTTTCTTCATGCTACTCCAAACTACAATCTCCTGTCCTTTCCTTTCAACTGAAAGAACTCCCTTTACCATTTCTTAAAGGACAAGTCTCTTTGTAAGGAACTCTCAATTTTTGTTTATCCATGCATGTCTTCTTCATTTTTTTAATGTTATTTTTCTTTCTCCCTCAATTTGAAATGCAGTTTTACTGGATAAAGAATTTTTTGGCTATCAGTTTTAATCTTTCAGTACCTTAAATATGTCATGCCACTGCTTTCTTGCTTTCATGGTGTCTGATGAGAAATTAGCATTTAGTCTTATTGGGGCCTGCTTATATGTGATGAATCACTTTTCTTTTGCTGCTTTCAGTATTATCTCTTTATCTTTGCCATTTGACATCTTAATTAGTATATGTTTTGGTGTAGTAGGTCAATTAGGGCTTATTCTATCTGGACTTCATTGCACTTTTTGGATATATGTGTTTTCATCTTTTGAAGGATTTGGAAAATTTTGGGTCGTTATTTCTTCAGATATTCTTTCTGACATTTTCCCTTCCTCCTCTCCTTCTAGGACTCCTATTATGTGTATTTTGGCACACTTCATGTGGTCCCACAAGTCTGTGAGGCTCAGCTCACATTTTTTTTTCTCTGTCTGCTCTCTGACTATGTGATTTCAATTGTCCTATCTTCTAGTTCACTGAGTCTTTCCTCAGCTTGTACAAATCTGCTGTTGAATAACTCTACTATAAATTTTTAATGTTCAGTATTGTGTTTTTCATCCCCATAAATTCTGTCATGTTACTTTTTAAGCCTTCAAATTCTTTTAATTATCACGTTGTCTTATTTATACCCATTAACTTTCTACCCAAATTTAGTTTATTTCTATCCATCTTTTCCTTTAGTTCCTTGAATTGATTAAGATTTGATCGAATGTCTTTGATTAATTGCTCCAATTTGCTTCCTCTGTTGTTTCAATTTGTTCCCTTGACTGAGCCATCTCCCCCTGTTTCTTTATATGGCTTGTGATCCTTTATTGATCCCTGGGCATTTGGTTATTTTGATGTGCTAACTCTGGAAGTCCATTTCTGTCTCTTGCCTATAGTTGTAGTATAGATTGGCTGTGTGTTAAGGCTCTTCTTCAATGCTTGGTCAGTTTATACTGAACATTTAAAGCAGCCCATGTTGACCACGTCAGATGTTCTCAGATGTTTTGACACCTGCCACTTGCCCTTGGCAAGCACAATAACTTCTAAGAGTACTTTAGTATGTAACACTCCAGGAGAGGATTTACTCTCCTCTGTTCTTCCTCCAGGGGTCCTGAGCTATTCTTTTGTTTTTATACACATTTTCCTCCCCAATAGTTACGATTCTACTCCTCTCCCACACCTTGTACCACTTTTTCACCCCAGTCTTCCGTCCTGATTTGACTCTTCTTTACAGTGATTGTTTCCCCTTTTTGTGTGGCTTTCCACCTCCAGTAACTTCATTGTTAGAGGATGCAGGTCTAAAGAATCAGATGAGTTTCATGTTAAAAACACAATTTTTTTTTTCATTTAGGTGTACCAGCAATTAGGGGCTGTCATGTTCGTATGTCAACTTGGCCAGGTGGTGGTACCCATTTGGTTGGGCAAGTGCTGGCCTGTCTGTCACTATGAGGACATTTCATAGAATTAAATCATGACCATGTTGGTTGCATCCACAGCTGATTCCATTTGTAATTAGCCAAGGGGAGTGTCTTCTGCAATGAGTGATGCTTAACCTAATCACTGATAGCCTCTTAAGGAGGATTCAGAAGAGACAGGCTTTCTTCCTGCTTCAGCCCATGAGACTTTCCTGTGGAGTTTAGACCCTCCATCAGAATTGTCAGCTTCATACCCTGCCCTATGGATTTTGGACTCTATGTTCCCATAGTTACATGGGACACTTTTATAAATTTTATATTTACAAATATTTCCTGTTGATTCTGTTTCTCTAGAGAACCCTAACTAATACAGCTTGGTACCAGGAGTGGTTCTTAAGAAACAGAATCTTAAAAATGGGTTTTTATGAATTTTTTTTACTCTGACTGGACTCAAAGGCATTCAGGGCTCTGATTTTCATAATCAGGATGATGCTGCCAATCCACGGGGTGATTTGGTAAAAGAGAGAGTCAAAATATCACCATTCAATTCTTCTAATACTTTGCTAGTATGAAGCCAGGCTCTGGTGGATAATGTTTTTGACAACTTTACAGAATTTTGTGGAAATCGGAGGTAGAGAAATGTTGGTTGGTTGCTGTTAGATACATGGTATACATTAATGAGTGAAAGGATGGGCTTAAGGCTTCAAATGAGAAGCTTAAGCACTGTCTGACAGAAGAAAACATTTCTGAGTGTCCTGAAGGAAAATCTTATTTCCTGCAACCATAAACTTGAGAACTCCAAAAATCAGACTCAGAATCTTATTGTTAAAGTAGCAATGTTGCAATGTAAACTAAAATATTAATTTTGCATGGTGTCTGCTGTTAAAGTGAGGACATCGATTGGAAAGGAGTGGGACCCTGAAAAATGGGATGGTGACTTATGAATTGATAATGATGTCAGTGGCAAGATTGAAACCCTAGGCCATGCTGAGTCTCCTCTAGATAACCCTGTAGTAGTCTTCCTTAAGGACATAAGTGCCCCACCTCCAGCATGCCTTGAGGAGTTGGCCACCCAACCTCTATCTGAAGGGATTAATCCTAAAGTGATTAATCCTGTTTCACCAGATGAAACTGCAAATGAAGGCCCTGAAGCAAATGGCTTGGAAGATACCTCTAATTCTTTTTATGGCCCACCCCCACTACCCTTCATTTCTTCCAGACCTATAACTAGACTAAAGTCTCAACAGGCCCCTAAAGGTGAGGTACAAAGTATCACACATGAGGAGGTACGTTATGCTCCAAAAGAACTGTGTGAGTTTTCCAATTTATATTGACAGAAATCAGCGGAATATGTGGTGATGGATTTTAAGGGTGTGGGATAAAGGTGTGAGGAATATAAGGGTGGATCAGGCTGAATTTATTGATATGGGCCCACTAAGCAGAGGTTCTCATTCAATGTTATAGCTCGAGAGGTTGGAAAAGGATTAAAAGTTTGTTTGGGTGGTTGCCTGAAACATGGATCAAAAGGTGGCCGACATTACCTGAGGTTGAAATGCCAGAACTGCACTGGTATAATATAGATGAGGGGATCCAGAATCTTAGAGAGATTGGAATGTTAGAGTGGATTTATCATGCAAAGCCTGCTCTTACACCCCAGGGATGTCCAAAGTATGCATCTTTTGCCAGAGCAGTGAGAAATAAATATGTGAAACTAGTGCCATCATCCCTGAAAAGCTCTCTAGTTGCACTTCTCTGTAGGTCAGATATTGTTTGAGCTGTATAAACAAAAGAGTTCTAAGTCAAGTGAACAGAAGTCTAACTTGAATTACAAAAACACAGAGTCACAGCCCCTTAATCAATTTCTAGACTTGAGACAGTTTACAGACCAAGGCCTCTTGAATGAAGGAGAGATCAGGTCCCTTTGGGGGGGAACCCTGTTACACTGCCACAAATTTATACTGTTAATCTTCCTCCAAGCCTTCCCCAAGAAGACCAGCAGCCTTTTACCAGGGTAACTGTGCATCAGGAAAAAGGAAATGATCAGCTATTTGGGGGATTATTAGACACTGGTTCAGAAGTGGCATTAATTCCAGGGGACCCAAAATGTCACTCTGGTCCACCAGTCAGAATGGGGGCTTATGAAGATCTGGTGATCGATGGAGTTTTAGCTCAGGTCTGTCTCACAGTGGGTCCATTGGGCCCCCAGACCCATTCTGTTGTTATTTCCCCAGTTCCAGAATGCATAATTGAAATAGACACACTGAGCAACTGGCAGAATCCCACATTGGCTCTCTAACTTGTGCAGGGAGCTACTATGGTGGGAAAGGCCAAGCGGAAGCCATTAGAACTGCTCAGCAAAATAATGAGTCAGAAGCAATGCCAGATTCCTGAAAGGATTGCAGAGATTACTGCCATCCACTCTTAAGGTCTTGAAGGATGCAGGGATGGTGATTCCCACCACATCCCCATTCAACTCTTCTATTTGGCCTGTGCAGAAAACAGACTGGTCTTGGAAGATGACCATGGATTATCCTAAGCTCATCCATGTGGTAACCTCAATTGCAGCTGCTGTTCCAGATGTGGTATCATTGCTTGAGCAAATCAATACATCCCCTGGTACCTGGAATGCAGCTATTGATTTGGCAAATGCTATTTTCTCAATAGCTGTTAGTAAGGACCACCAGAAACATTTGCCTTCAGCTGGCAAGGTCAGCAATATACTTTCACTGTCCTACCTCAGTGGTATATAAACTCTCCAGCCCAATGTCATAATCTTGTCTACAGGATACTTGATTGTTTCTCCCTCCCATAAGACATTGTACTAGTCCATTATATTGATGATATCATGTTGATTGGAACTAGTGAGGAAGAAGTAGCAACTACTCTAAACTTACTGGTAAGGCATTTGCATGTCAGAGGATGGGAGATAAATCCAGCAAAAATACAGGGGTCTTCTACCTCAGTGAAATTTCTAGGTGTCCAGTGGTGAGGGACATGTCAAGATATCCCTGATAAGGTGAAGGGTAAGTTGCTGCATCTGACCCCTCCTACAACCAAAAAAAGAGACACAATGCCTAATTGATCTCTTTGGATTTTGGTGACAACATATTCTTCATTTGGGTGTGCTACTCCAGCCCATTTATTGAGTGACCAGAAAAGCTGCTAATTTTGAGTGGGGACCTGAACAAGAGGAGGCTCTGCGACAGGTCCAGGCTGCTGTACAAGCTGCTCTGCCACTTGGACCATATGATCCAGCAGATCCCATGGTGTTGGAAGTGTCAGTGGAAAATAGAGATGCTGTTTGGAAACTTTGGCAGGCCCCTATATGAGAATCACAGTGCAGACCCTTAGGATTTTGGAGCAAAGTCTTACCATCTGCTGTAGATAACTACTTTCCTTTTGAGAACCAGCTTTTGGCCTGCTACTGGGCCTTAGTAGAAACTGAATGCTTAACCTTGGGCCACCAAGTTACCATGAGATCTGAGTTGCCCATCATGAGGTGGATGTTGTCTGACCCACCAAGCCAAAAAGTTGAGTGTGCACAGTAGCACTCTATCATAAAATGGAAATAGTATATATGAGATAGGGCCAGAACAGGTTCTGAAGGCACAAGTAAGTTACATGAAGAAGTGGCACAAATGCCCATGGTCTCCACTCTTGCCACATTACCTGCCACATTTCCCAACCAGAGCTATGGCCTCTTGAAGAGTTCCTTATAGTGAATTGACTGAGGAAGAGAAAATTCAGGCCTGATTTACAGATGGTTCAGCATGATATTCAAGTACCATCCAAAAGTGGACAGCTGCAGCACTACAACCCCTTTATGGGGTATCCTTGAAGGACAATGGTGAGGGGAAATCCTCCCAGTGGGCAGAACTTCAAGCAGTGCACCTGGTTGTTCATTTTTCTTGGAAGGAGAACTGGCCAGAGGGGATTTGTATACTGAATCATGAGCTGTTGTTAATGGTTTGGCTGGATGGTCAGGGACTTGGAAAGATCATAACTGGAAAATTGGTGCTAAGAGGTCTGGGGAAGAAGTATTTAGCTAGACCTTTCGAAGTGGGCTAAAAACATGAAGATATTTGTGTCTCATGTGAATGAACATGAGAGCTTGACTTCAGCAGAGGAAGATTTTAATAATAAAGTGGATAAGATGACCTGTTCTGTGAATACCAGTCAGCCACCAACAAAGTGGTCATGGTGGTAGGAATGGAGGTTATGCATGGGCTCAGCAACATGGACTTCCAATCACCAAGGCTGACCTGGATGCAGCCACTGATGAGTGTCCAATCTGCAAGCAACAGAGACCCACACTCAGCCCCTGATATAACACCATCCCCCAAGGTGACCAGCCGGTTACATGGTGGCAGGTTATTACATTGAACCACTACCTTCATGGAAGGGGCAGCAATTTGCTTTAACTGGAATAGACATATAGTCTGGATATGGGTTTGCTTTCCTTGCATGCTGTGCTTCTGCCAAAACTACCTTCTGTGGGCTTATAGAATGCCTTATCCATCGTCATGGTATTCCATACAGTATTGCTTCTCATCAAGGAACACACTTCACAGCAAATAAAATGTGGGAATGGGCACATGCTCATGGAATTTTCTGGTCTTACCCTGTTCCCCATCATTCAGAAGCAGCTGGATTGATAGAACGATGGAATGGGCTTTTGAAAATTCAATTATGGTGCCAACTAGGTGACAATACCTTGAGGGACTGGGATAATGTTCTCCAGGAAGCTGCGTATGCTCTGAATCGGCATCCACTGTATGGTGCTGCTTCTTCCATAGCCAGGATCCATGGGTCCAGGAACCAAGGGGTGCAAATGGGAGTGACACCACTCATTATTTCCCCTAGTGATCAACTAGGAAAATTTTTGCTTTCTGTCCCTGCAACCCTGAGCTCTGCTGGTCTACAGGTTTTAGTTCCCAAAACAGGAGTGCTTCCACCAGGAGAAACAACAATGATTCTATTGAACTGTAATCTAAGACTGCCACCTGGTCACTTTGGGCTACTCATGCCCCTGGATCAACAAGTTAAGAAGGGATTACATTACTGGCTTGGGTGATTGACCCTGACTATCAGGGGGAAATAGGACTGAAACTACACAATGGAGGTAAAGAAGAGTTTTCCTGGAATATAGGAGATTCCTTAGGATGTCTTTTAGTACTACCATGCCCTGTGAATAAAATCAATGGAAAATTGCAGCAACCCATTCCAGACAGGAATACCAATGGCTCTGAAACTTCAGGAATGAAGGTTTGGGTCACGCCACCAGGCACAGAACCACGGTCAGCTGAAGTGCTTGCTGAGGGTAAAGGGAACATGGAATGGGTAGTGGAAGAAGGTAGTGATAACTGTGAACTTCAACCACATGATCAGTTACAAAAATGAGGACTGTAGGCTGTTTTTTTCACATTATATTATTTAGGTTGTAAGATATCAAGTTTAAAAATGAATATTACCCAAGGACTTGCACCCTATTCTGGGGAGATTTAATGTGTTTCTGGTCATATGCAGGACAGTTGAGTATTATTAGGTGAAGGAAAACAGGTGTCTTTTATTGTGTTCTATTTAGAAATTAGGTATGGTTTAAGGTAATGAGTATAGCTGCTGAATTGACAAGGGGTGGACTGTCATGGTCAGGTTCTTGTGTCAGCTTGGCCAAGTGGTGGTACGTGTTTGTCTGGTTGGGCAAGCGCTGGCCTGTCTGTTGCTATGAGGACATTTCATAGAATTAAATCATGACCACATTGGCTGCATCCACAGCTGATTCCATTTGAAATCAGCCAAGGGGAGTGTCTTCTGCAATGAGTGATGCTTAATCTAATCATTGGTAGCCTTTTAAAGAGGATTCAGAAGAGACAGGCTCTCTTTCTGCTTTGGCTGGTGAGCCTCTCCTGTGGAGTTTGTCCAGACCCTCCATCAGAATCGTCAGCTTCACAGCCTGCCCCAAGGATTTTGAATTCTGTGTTCCCATGGTTATGTGAAACACTTTTATAAATTTTATATTTACAAATATTTCCAGTTGATTCTGTTTCTCTAGAGCACCCTAACTAATACAGGGGCCAAGCTGTGAGTGTGCACAGCTTGCTAATAGTTCTCCTGCCTGTAGCTAGGTTTCTGGGGAACTACTTTGTATGTGCACACATGCTAACTGCTAGGACCCTCTCCTGGCTCTGCATGGCCTGGTGTCCCCATGCCTGCATGTGCTTGGGTCTCCCTGCAGTCTGCAAACATGCTGGGAGGCTGGGATCCTGCCTCTGTGTAGTTTTCTCTGTCACTTTCTCACTTTCTTTTAACATTTTACTTTGAAATAATTCCAGACATATGGAATAGTTTCAAAGATAATACAATCCTCATATAGAGAACTGCAATATACCTCCCCTCCCCTCCTCCAAAATGCAGAGCTACCAATTTTAACACCTTGCCAACTTTAGCTCTATCACCCCTCTTACCTCTCTCTCAGAAAATATGCACATATATATGTAAATATGTACATATTTTCTGAATATTTGAAAGCAGGTTGCACACATCATACTCATTGAACACATACTGCTCCCTTGTACGTTTCCTACAAAGATATTCAGTTATGTAATCACTTAAGTGTATTTAACAAGTTCAAGAAATTTAATGTTGATATAAAGCTAATATTTTATATTCCAAATTTTCTTGTATCCCAAGAATGTCCATTTTCAATGCAATTTTATTGATATATATTCACATGTCATATGATCATCCAAATTGTGCAATCAGTGGTTCACAGTATCATCGTATGGTCATACCTTCATCAATACAATTACTATTTTCATTTATTTATTTTTTATTAATTTTTAAATTTTTTAAAAAAATATAACACCAAACAAATGCAAACATTCTTAACTTTTGATCATTCCATTCTACATATATAATCAGTAATTCACAATATCATCACATAGTTGCATATTCATCATGATCATTTCTTAGAACATTTGCATAAATTCAGAAAAAGAAATAAAACAAAAACAGAAAAAAATTTATACATACCGTGCACCTTACCCCCCTTTCATTGATCACTAGCATTTCAAACTGAATTTATTTTAACATTTTCCCCCTATTATTTATTTTTATTCTATATGTTTTACTTGTCTGTTGATAAGGTAGATAAAAGAATCATCAGACACAAGGTTTTCACAATCACACAGTGGCATTGCGAAAGCTATGTCATTATACAATCAGCTTCAAGAAACATGGCTACTGGAACACAGCTCTACAGTTTCATGCAGTTCCCTCTAGCCTCCCATTACATCCTGACTAACAAGGTGATATCTATTTAATGCGTAAAAATAACCTCCGGGATAACCTCTCGACTCTGTTTGGAATCTCTCAACCATTGACACTTTATTTTGTCTCATTTCACTCTTACCCCTTTTGGTCAAGAAGGTTTTCTCAATCTCTTGATGCTGAGTCTCAGCTCATTCTAGGATTTCTGTCCCACATTGCCAGGAAGGTCCACACCCCTGGGATTCATGTCCCATATAGACAGAGGGAGGGAAGTGAGTTTGCTTGTTGTGCTGGCTGGAGAGAAAGGCCATATCTGAGCAAAAAAAGAGGTTCTCTTGGGGGTGACTCTAAGGCCTAATTTTAAGTGTGCTTGACCTATCCCTTGTGGGGTTAGGTTTCATATGAACAAACCCCAAGATTGGGGCCTCAGACTTTAGCTTTGGTTGTCCACACTGCCTGCGCGAATATCAGGAATTCAACTTGGGGAAGTTGAATTTTCCCCCTTTTTCACCATTTGCAAATACTTTTTTATTCACTGTTCAAATCACTCTGGGATTTATCAGGGCATCACTCTGGACAAACCAACAAAATCTCATGCCCTACTCAAAGTTCCATGTACTTATGGTGTTCAGTTAAGCTGTCTACATAAGTTATATTAGGAAATGCACCAGTCCAAATATAAATTCTGTTCCAAATAAATATTTTTTGCTTTAGTCTCACACATAAGTTAAAATTTTTAAATATTAATTACCACCTATTTTCAACACCCTGCAGTAATGACATTCCTTTGTTCTTCCTCATGCAAAAACATTTTTAAAATTTGTACATTTAGTCACTATCATTATACACTTTAGGCATTCCTAGATTATACCATATCAGTCTTTATCATCTACCTTTCTTCCTGATTTCATTTGTGCCCCAGACCTCTTCCCTCTATCATTCTCACATTCAGCTTCATTCAGTGTTTTAACACAATTATATTACAGTTATGTAGTATTGTGCTCTCCATTTCTGAGATTTTACTATCAGTCTTGTTGCATAATCTGTATCCCTTTGCTCCAATTACCCAATATCTTACCCTATTTCTATCTCCTGATGGTCTCTGTTACGAATGAAATTCTCCAAGTTTATTCACTAATGTCAGTTCATATCAATGAGACCACACAGTATTTGTCCTTTTGTTTCAGGCTAATCTCACTCAGCATAATATCCTTAAGTATGTCCATGCTGTTACATATTTCATAACTTTATTCTGTTTTACAGCTGCATGATATTCCATTGCATGTATATACCACAGTTTGTTTAGCCCCTCATCTGTTGATGGACATTTGAGCTGTTTCCATCTCTTCGCAATTGTAAATAATGCTACTATAAACATTGATGTGCAAGTGTCTGTTTGTGTCCTTGCCTTCATGTCCTCTGAGTAGATACCTAACAATGGTATTGCTGGGCCATATGGCAACTCTATATTTAGCTTTTTGAGGAACCGCCAAACTGCCTTCCACAGCCATTGTACCATTTGACATTCCCACCAACAGTGGGTAAGTGTGCCTCTTTCTCCACATCCTCTCCAGCACTTGTCATTTTCTGTTTTCTGATAAAAGCCATTCTGGTGGGTGTGAGATGATATCTCACTGTGGTTTTGATTTGCATTTCTCTAATGTCCAGGGAAGTTGAGCATCTCTTCATGTGCCTTTTGGCTATTTGTATTTCCTCTTCTGAGAAGTGTCTGTTCAAGTCTTTTTCCCATTTTGTAATTGGATTGGCTGTCTTTTTATTGTTGAGTTGAACAATCTCTTTATAAATTCTGGGTACTAGACCTTTACTTGATATATTGTTTCCAAATATTGTCTCCCATTGTGTAGGCTGTCTTTTTACTTTCTTGATAAAGTTCTCTGATGTGCAAAAGTGTTTAATTTTGAGTTCCCATTTATTTATTTATTTATTTATTTATTTATTTATTTATTTATTTATTTATTTATTCAATGCTCTTGCTTTGGGTGTAAGGTCTAGGAAACTGCCTCCTAGTATAAGATTTATAAGATATTTCCCTACATTTTCTTCTAACAGTTTTATGGTCTTTGATCCATTTTGAGTTAACTTTTGTATAGGGTGTGAGATATGGATCCTTTTTCATTCTTTTGCATATGGATATCCAGTTCTCTAGGCACCATTTATTGAAGACACTGTTCTGTCCCAGGGGGGTTGGCTTGACGACCTTATCAAAAATCAATTGTCCATAGATGAGAGGGTTTATATCTGAACACTCTATTCTATTCCATTGGTCAGTATATCTATCTTTATGCCAGTACCATGCTGTTTTGACCACTGTCACTTCATAATATGCCTTAAAGTCAGGTAGTGTGAAACTTGTGACTTCATTTTTTTTCTCAGGATACTTGTAGCTATTTGGGGCACCCTGCCCTTCCAGATAAATTTGGTTATTGGTTTTTCTATTTCTGAAAAGTAAGCTTTTGGTATTTTAATTGGTATTGCATTGAATCTGTAAATCAATTTAGGTAGAATTGACATCTTAACTATATTTAGTCTTCCTGTTAATGAACACGTTATGCCCTTCCATCTATTTAGGTCTTCTGTGATTTCTTTTAACAATTTTCTGTAATTTTCTTTGTGTAAGTCTTTTGTTTCTTTAGTTAAATTTATTCCTAAATATTTCATTCTTTGGTTGCAATTGTAAATGAAATTTTTTTCTTAATTTCCCCCTCAGATTGTTCGTTACTAGTATATAGAAATACTGCAGATTTTTAAGTGTTGCTCTTCTAACCTGTCACTTTGCTGTACTCATTTATTATTTATTTATTTATTTATTTATTTATTTATTTATTTATTTGCATGGACAGGCATCAGGAAATGAACCTGGGTCTCCTGCATGGCAGGTGAGAATTCTGCCACTGAGCCACCATCACACTGCCTCACACAATTAATTTTTTAATGTTTTTATTACTCCAAAGAATTGAAAATGAAAATAAAATTTAAAAGAACACACAGAGCATCCCATTCTCCTTATAGCCCTTTACTACTTATTTTTGCAATTTTATTTTCTTACTCATCTGTCAACACACTGAATAAAGGGATTGTCAGCCACAAGGTTTTCACAGTCACACAGTCACACCATAAAAGCTATATAGTTATATAATTATCTTCAAGAAACAAGGGTACTGGATTACAGTTCAATAATTTCAGGCATTCCTTTAATACCCTAAAAATAAATAAGAGACATCTATATGCATAAGAATAACCTCCAGAATGAACTCTCAAATCTATTTGAAATTTCTCAGCCACTGAAACTTTATTTTGCTTCATTTCTTTTTCTCCTTTTGGTCAAGAAGACTTTCTCAATCATATGATGCTGAGTCCAAGATCATCCCCAGGAGTCATGTCCATGCTACCAAGGAGATTTACACCTTTGGGGAGTCATGTCCCACATAGAAGGGAGGGCAATGAGTTTACTTGCAGAGTTGGCTAAGAGAGAGAGGCTACATTTGAGCAGCAGAAGAGGTTCTCTGGGGCTGACTCTTAGGCATAATTAAAAGTAGGCTTAGTTTCTCCTTTGCAGGAATACGTTTCATAAGGGCAAGCCCCAAGACTGAAGGCTCAGCTTATTAAATTGGTAGTCCCTGATGCCTGTGAGAATATTAGGAATTTCCCAGGTAGGGGAGTTTAATAGTTTAATAGTTAGTTACACTTTTTTTTTTCCCCAGACCCTCA
Organism: Tamandua tetradactyla; assembly: GCF_023851605.1. Classification (NCBI taxonomy): domain Eukaryota; kingdom Metazoa; phylum Chordata; class Mammalia; order Pilosa; family Myrmecophagidae; genus Tamandua; species Tamandua tetradactyla. The sequence goes on from NC_135329.1 coordinate 70,767,517, forward strand.
AGGGCACTTTGAAAATACCTTTTTATTTTCTGCCCAGATTACTCTGGGATTCATTGGGGCATAACCCTAACTTGTACAAACCAACAAGATCTCACTCTCTATTCAAGGTTCCATGTAATTATGGTGTTTGAGTTAACTGACCTTACAAGTTAAAATATAGTGTGCTACAGAAAATATAAATTTTATACCAAATAAACATCTCGTCTTTTGGTCTCACATAGAATATAAAACACAGTCTGTGTAATCCTTTATCTTTTAGTCTGATTTGCCTGAGTCCTAACAAGATCAACTTCATTCATATCTCTAATTGAAATCTCATCTCTTTTTCAGATTTTTAAAAAGTTGCTGTATGGGTAATGCTGACTTTCAATAGCTGCGGAGCTCTAGTTCTGAGTCTCAGGTGTCACACAGGTACCTGAAGTTCCAGGCAGCAACCTGCTTATACACAAAGACCTCAGCATCTCTGCATTAAGATGTAGCCATTACAACTGAGGAATAGATGTGACTGCTGTAAGAGCTTACAATCTAGGAACCTTTGCAATAAGACTTTTCCTGATAACCTATGCTCTTGAATTCAATTCGCAGAGTTTTCACATTATAGTTAGTCAATATCAGTGAGGCATTATAATATTTGTAATTTTGTTTCTGACTTATTTCACTCAACATACTGTCCTCAAGATTCACTCACCTAGTTGCATGCCTTACAACGTCATTCCTTCTTGCAGCTGCTCAATATTCCATTGTATGTATACATCACAGTTCACCCTCCACTCATCAGTAGATGTACCCTTAGGCCACTTCTATCCACTGAAAATCATGACTACCACCACCATAAAAAACAGTGTGCAAATGTGCGTTCATGTCCCTGCTCAGTTCTTTCAAGTGTATACCTAATAATGGGCATATACCTAATATACATACCTAATATTGGGATTGCAAGATAATATGACAACCCTACATTTAGCCTCCTGTGGAACCACCACACTGCCCTCCAGAGGGGAGCTGCATCATTCTACTTTGCTACCAACAGTGAATAGGTACATCTCTCTCTCTCCACATTTTCTCCAGCACTTAGATCTTTCTGTTTCTTATTTTTTTATTTTTTTAATGGTGAAAAATAACATATATACAAAGAAGCAACAAATTTCAAATCACACCACAACAATTAGCAATACAGCAGATTTCAGAGTTTGGTGTGGGTTACATTTCCACAGTTTTAGATTTTTCTACAGATGGACTTAGCTTCTCTGCTACAGAAATAAGCTTCACAGGAACAAGCCTCAAGATCAAGGGCTTGGCCTTTTGACTTGGGGTTCCCTAATGTTTCAAATGGTATCAAGGGTTTCTCACAATGGTAAACTTTAATAATTGCATATTTTCTCCCATCCTTCAATATTTTAAAATTATCTGCTCAATATACTCTGGCATGTAGCTTGGCATTACATCAAGCTATATAGAATTACGAACCCTCATTCCCATTCTGAGCCCCATGTAATTGGGTTGTTTTAATGCTATATCCAGACAAGTTGAGTTAGATACATGCTACAGAAAATTTAAGTTTTGGACAAAATAAACTTCTCCTCCTTTAGTTCATAATGTAGGTGAAGTTCTAAAATACAGACAATGTCCTCCTTACCCCTGTGTTCTGATTTACCGTAGTCCTGACTCAATCGGCTTGTTCTTATCTCCAGTTGAAGCCCGATCTCTTTTTCGATTTCTTTAACAGTTGTGATATGTGGCAATGCTGACTTTCAGACCTGCAAAATTTCTATTCTGGGTCTTAAGTGTCACATAATTACCCAAAGTTCCAAGGATGTGTTTATTTTTTAAAACAGTTTCAGTCACACACCATGCCATCCATACTAGATAAACAATCACATGGTTGAGCATTCACCGCCATAATCTGTATGAGGATATTTCAATTTCTTCCACCAAGAATGAAGAAGATGCAAAAAAAAATAAGAGTGAAAATTAGAAATAAAATAAAAAGGATAAACAACAATGACTACAGCAAGTATCCTTTACCCCCTTCCTTCTATCCCCCTTCTATTGACATTTAGCTTTGGTGTACTGCCTTTGATACATTTAGTGGAAGCATATTGCAATGATACTGTTACCCATAGACCCTAGTTTGCATTGACTGTATTTCTCCATATTCCATCCATTTCAACACCTTGCAAAGTTGACATTCATTTGCTCTCCCTCATTTAAAAACTTTATTATATTTCTACATTTTATCACCATCATTGTTCACTCTAGGTTTCACTAAATTATACAGTCCCAGTCTTTACCTTCTACCTTTCCTTCTGGTGTCCTACATGCCCCTAGCCTTCCTGTTTCAACCACACTCACAGTCAGCTTTGCATAGTGTACTTACAGTTTGTGCTACCATCAGATAGTATTGTGTTATCCATTTCTAGATCTTTACAATCAACCCTGTTGAGCATTCTGTACTCTTTCAGCATAAAAGCCCAGTCTCTACCTTCTTTCTATTTCCTGATAACCTGTGTTGTCAACTTTAATTCCAAAGTTCACTCCTTAATGTTAGTTCATATTAGTGAGACTGTACAATATTTGTCCTTTTATCTCTAGCTGATTTAACGTAACATAATGTCCTCAAGGTTCATCCACGTTGTTACATGCTTCATGACTTTATTCTGTCTTATAGCTGTGTAATATTCCATCATATGTATACACCACAGCTTGATATCCACTTGTCTGTTGATGGATATTTGGGCTGTGTCTGTATCTATGATGCTATAAACATCAGTGAACTCATGTCTGTTTGTGTCCCTGCTGTCAGTTCCTCTGAATATACACCTAATAACGGGATTGCTGGGTCCTATGGTAATTCTATACTTAGCTTCCTGAGAAACCACCAAACTGTCTTCCAGAGTGGTTGCAACATTCTACATTCCACCAACAGTGAATAAGTGGACCTCTTTCTCCACATCCTCTCCAGAACTTATAGTTTCCTGTTCGTTCGTTTGTTTGTTTTTTATAATGGCCATTCTAGTAGGTGTGAGATGATATCACTTTGTGGTTTTGTTTTGCCTTTTCCCAAAACCCAATGAAGTTGGGCATCTTTTCATATGTTTCTGAACCATCTGTATTTCCTCTTTGAAAAATTGTCTGTCTATGTCTTGTGCCCATTTTTAATAGGGTTGTTTGCCTTTTTCTTATTGAGTTGTAGGATATCTTTATACATTCTAGGTATTAAATCCTTATCTGAAATATGGTTTCCAAATATTGTCTCCCATTGTATAGGCTGCCTTTTTTTGAGAGAGAGAGAGAGAGAAAGAGAGAGAGAGAGGAGTTCAATCATGTACAGGACTTTATTTTGAAGTTCAATATATGCATTTTGCAATATATCAACATAAGGAAGAAAACTTTTCATGAGCTCCTATTTTTAAGTGGGTAAACATGTATTCTATATAAGAATGATAAGAAATTAAGAACCCCTAAAATTTTACAGCATTGAAATCTGGTGATGGTTTAGAAGAATAACACATAAATACAACACATTTGATGAACTTTTACTTTCAAAAAAGTGCTTTGAATTGAGACAGAAACACCATACCTGTAAAACTATTTGTTTGGATTATTTATAAAATGCATGTCAGGGCATTGGCTGAGCTCTTACAGCCTCTGACCACTGTCCTGGCAGCAGCACTGTCTTTAGGCTCCCCTGGCCTGCAACCCATCCAAAGAACTCTGACAAGAAAGGGTGCTTGTTATTTTTTTTTCACTGTAATTATGGAGAAATGTGAAAGAGATCGAATCAGCCATCAAGAAACTCCCAAAAAAGAAAAGTCCAAGACTTTACATGTGAATTCTACCAAGCTTTCAAAAAAGAATTAGTACCAATCCTGCTCAAACTCTTCAAAAAAATTGAAGAGAATGGAAAGTTCCCTTACTCATTCTATGAAGTCAACATCACCCTAATACCAAAGACAGACAAAGATACTAAAAGAAAACAAATTACAGACCAATTTCCCTAATGAATATACATACAAAAATCCTCAACAAAATACTTGCAAATAGAATCCAGCAGCACATTAAAAGCATAATGCACCATGACAAGTGGGATTTATTCCCATTTGCATGTATGCAAGGGTGGTTTAACATACAAAGATCAATTAATGTAATTCACCATATCAACAAATCAAAGCAGAAAAACTACATAATAATTTTGATTTTAAAAAGAAAGTTGAGATCCAAGATGGCGTCTTAGTAAGGTACATGCGTCTTAGTTCCTCCGACTCCAAATCAACTAATAGGTGAACAGAAACAGTACAAAACAACTCCCGGGGCTACAGCAGGGAATGGACACACAGCGTAACCAAGTCTGGGCTGGCTAGTCTGACTGCGAAACTCAGCTGCGGTGAGTGAGATCCCCGAGCGGCGGGCGATTTCCCGAGCAGCCGCAGCTGCGGCAGTCCGAGCTAATCCCTCCCTCCTTCCGGGGCTGGCTGAGAGACTCAGAGAGACAAGCTTCCCAGCCAAGGCGGCCGGCGCCACACTTTTGCGGGCGGCTTCGAGTCTGCGACTACAAGTCTCGGATCAGAGGGCTATCCAAAGTCTGAGCTGGCAAGTCTGATTCCGAGTCTTGGCTGCGGCGAGACCCCCGAGCGGCCGCAGCTGCGGCGGTCCGAGCTAATCCCTCCCTCCTTCCCGGGCTCGCTGAGAGACTCGGAGAGACAAGCTTCCCAGCCAAGGCGGCCGGCGCCACACTTTTGCGGGCGGCTTCGAGTCCGCGACTACAAGTCTCGGATCAGAGGGCTATCCAAAGTCTGGGCTGGCAAGTCTGATTGCGAGACTTGGCTGCGGCGAGACCCCTGAGCGGCCGCAGCTGCGGCGGTCCGAGCTAATCCCTCCCTCCTTCCCGGGCCGGCTGAGAGTATCGGAGAAGTAAGTTCCCCAAGCCGAGGCAGGCGGCGCCCTTCTTTTGTGGGCGGCTTCGAGTCTCGGCGTTAAGTCCGCGGCTACGAGTCCCGGATCAGAGGGCTATCCAAAGTCTGGGCTGGCTAGACTGACTGTGAGACTCGGCTGCAGTGAGACCCCCGAGCGGCGTGCGATCTCCCGATCAGCGGCAGCTGCGGTGGTCCAAGCTACTCCCTCCCCCCTTTCCGGGCCGGCTGAGAGTATTGGAGAAGCAAGTTTCCCAAGCCGAGGCAGGTGGCACCCCTATTTTGCGGGCGGCTTCGAGTCTCTGCTTCGAGTCCGCGGATACGAGTCTCAGATAGGAGGGCTATCCAAGCCGCGGAAGCCCCCCCCCACGGGAGGCTTCCTGGTCCGGTGGGGAATCCCCCAGGCCCGCTGCGGCCCGCAACCAGCCACAGGGTCCCCTCAAGCCGCGGCAGTTGACGCCCCCACCACGCGCGGCCCCTGAACCAACGGAGAGATTTGGATCCGAAAGCCCCAGGCCACGGAGATCGGTGACTGGGGGAGACCCATTCCAAACACTTGAGACAAACGTGTGCCACGTGCGCCACGTACTGGGCAAGATAAGAAAAACAGATCCCAGAGATTTCACAGAAAAATCTTACAACCTTGCTGGGTCCAACACCCAGAGAAATCTGAATAAATGCCCAGACGCCAGCAGCAGAAGATAACTGTCCACGCTCAAAAGATTGAGAATATGGCCCAGTCAAAGGAACAAACCAATAGCTCAAATGAGACACAAGAGCTGAGACAACTAATCCTGAATATACGAACAGAAATGGAAAACCTCTTCAAAAATGAAATCGATAAATTGAGGGAGGACATGAAGAGGACATGGGCTGAACATAAAGAAGAAATAGAAAAACTGAAAAAACAAATCGCAGAACTTATGGAAGTGAAGGATAAAGTAGCAAACATAGAAAAAATAATGGATAGTTACAATGATAGATTTAAAGAGACAGAAGATAGAATTAGTGATTTGGAGGATGGAACATCTGAATTCCAAAAAGAAACAGAAACTATAGGGAAAAGAATGGAGAAAGTTGAACAGGGTATCAGGGAACTCAAGGACAATATGAACCGCACAAATATACGTGTTGTGGGTGTCCCAGAAGGAGAAGAGAAGGGAAAAGGAGGAGAAAAACTAATGGAAGAAATTTTCACTGAAAATTTCCCAACTCTTATGAAAGACCTAAATTTACAGATCCAAGAAGTGCAGCGCACCCCAAAGAGATTAGACCCAAATAGGCGTTCTCCAAGACACTTACTAGTTAGAATGTCAGAGGTCAATGAGAAAGAGAGGATCTTGAAAGCAGCAAGAGAAAAACAATCCATCACATACAAGGGAAACCCAATAAGACTATGTGTAGATTTCTCAGCAGAAACCATGGAAGCTAGAAGACAGTGGGATGATATATTTAAAATACTAAAAGAGAAAAACTGCCAACCAAGACTCCTATATCCAGCAAAACTATCCTTCAAAAATGAGGGAGAAATTAAAACATTCTCAGACAAAAAGTCACTGAAAGAATTTGTGACCAAGAGACCAGCTCTGCAAGAAATACTAAAGGGAGCATTAGAGTCAGATACAAAAAGACAGAAGAGAGAGATATGGAAAAGAGTGTAGAAAGAAGGAAAATCAGATATGATATATATAATACAAAAGGCAAAATGTTAGAGGAAAATATTATCCAAACAGTAATAACACTAAATGTCAATGGACTGAATTCCCCAATCAAAAGACATAGATTGGCAGAATGGATAAAAAAACAGGATCCTTCTATATGCTGTCTACAGGAAACACATCTTAGACCCAAAGATAAACATAGGTTGAAAGTGAAAGGTTGGGAAAAGATATTTCATGCAAATAACAACCAGAAAAGAGCAGGAGTGGCTATACTAATATCCAACAAATTAGACTTCAAATGTAAAGCAGTTAAAAGAGACAAAGAAGGACACTATATACTAATAAAAGGAACAATTAAACAAGAAGACATAACAATCATAAATATTTACGCACCGAACCAGAATGCCCCAAAATATGTGAGGAATACACTGCAAACACTGAAAAGAGAAATAGACTCATATACTATAATAGTTGGAGACTTCAACTCACCACTCTCATCAAGGGACAGAACATCTAGACAGAAGATCAACAAAGAAATAGAGAATCTGAATATTACTATAAATGAACTAGACTTAATAGACATTTATAGGACATTACATCCCACAACAGCAGGATACACCTTTTTCTCAAGTGCTCATGGATCATTCTCAAAAATAGACCATATGCTGGGTCACAAAGCAAGTCTTAACAAATTTAAAAAGATTGAAATCTTACACAACACTTTCTCGGACCATAAAGGAATGATGTTGGAAATCAATAATAGGCAGAGTGCCAGAAAATTCACAAATACGTGGAGGCTCAACAACACACTCCTAAACAACGAGTGGGTCAAAGAAGAAATTGCTAGAGAAATTAGCAAATACCTCGAGGCGAATGAAAATGAAAACACAACATATCAAAACTTATGGGACGCAGCAAAGGCAGTGCTAAGAGGGAAATTTATTGCTCTAAATGCCTATATCAGAAAAGAAGAAAAGGCAAAAATTCAGGAATTAACTATCCATTTGGAAGAACTGGAGAAAGAACAGCAAGCTAACCCCAAAGCAAGCAAAAGGAAAGAAATAACAAAGATTAGAGCACAAATAAATGAAATTGAAAACATGAAAACAATAGAGAAAATCAATAAGGCCAGAAGTTGGTTCTATGAGAAAATCAATAAGATTGATGGGCCCTTAGCAAGATTGACAAAAAGAAGAAGAGAGAGGATGCAAATAAATAAGATCAGAAATGGAAGAGGAGACATAACTACTGACCTCACAGAAATAAAGGAGGTAATAACAGGATACTATGAACAACTTTACGCTAATAAATACAACAATTTAGAGGAAATGGACGGGTTCCTGGAAAGACATGAACAACCAACTTTGACTCAAGAAGAGATAGATGATCTCAACAAACCAATCACAAGTAAAGAAATTGAATTAGTCATTCAAAAGCTTCCTAAAAAGAAAAGTCCAGGACCAGACGGCTTCACATGTGAATTCTATCAAACATTCCAGAAAGAATTAGTACCAACTCTCCTCAAACTCTTCAAAAAAATCGAAGTGGAGGGAAAACTACCTAACTCATTCTATGAAGCCAACATTACCCTCATACCAAAACCAGGCAAAGATATTACAAGAAAAGAAAACTACAGGCCGATCTCTCTAATGAATATTGATGCAAAAATCCTCAATAAAATTCTAGCAAATCGTATCCAACAACACATTAAAAGAATTATTCATCATGACCAAGTAGGATTCATCCCAGGTATGCAAGGATGGTTCAACATAAGAAAATCAATTAATGTAATACACCATATCAACAAATTAAAGCAGAAAAATCACATGATCATCTCAATTGATGCAGAGAAGGCATTTGACAAGATTCAACATCCTTTCCTGTTGAAAACACTTCAAAGGATAGGAATACAAGGGAACTTCCTTAAAATGATAGAGGGAATATATGAAAAACCCACAGCTAATATCATCCTTAATGGGGAAAAATTGAAAACGTTCCCCCTAAGATCAGGAACAAGACAAGGATGTCCACTATCACCACTATTATTCAACATTGTGTTGGAGGTTCTAGCCAGAGCAATTAGACAAGAAAAAGAAATACAAGGCATCAAAATTGGAAAGGAAGAAGTAAAACTATCACTGTTTGCAGACGATATGATACTATACGTCGAAAACCCGGAAAAATCCACAACAAAACTACTAGAGCTAATAAATGAGTACAGCAAAGTAGCAGGTTACAAGATCAACATTCAAAAATCTGTAGCATTTCTATACACTAGCAATGAACAAGCGGAGGGGGAAATCAAGAAACGAATCCCATTTACAATTGCAACTAAAAGAATAAAATACCTAGGAATAAATTTAACTAAAGAGACAAAAGACCTATACAAAGAAAACTACAAAAAACTGCTAAAAGAAATCACAGAAGACCTAAATAGATGGAAGGGCATACCGTGTTCATGGATTGGAAGACTAAATATAGTTAAGATGTCAATCCTACCTAAATTGATTTACAGATTCAATGCAATACCAATCAAAATCCCAACAACTTATTTTTCAGAAATAGAAAAACCAATAAGCAAATTTATCTGGAAGGGCAGGGTGCCCCGAATTGCTAAAAACATCTTGAGGAAAAAAAACGAAGCTGGAGGTCTTGCGCTGCCAGACTTTAAGGCATATTATGAAGCCACAGTGGTCAAAACAGCATGGTATTGGCATAAAGATAGATATATCGACCAATGGAATCGAATAGAGTGCTCAGATATAGACCCTCTCATCTATGGTCATTTGATCTTTGATAAGGGAGTCAAGCCAACTCACCTGGGACAGAACAGTCTCTTCAATAAATGGTGCCTAGAGAACTGGATATCCATATGCAAAAGAATGAAAGAAGACCCATATCTCACACCCTATACAAAAGTTAACTCAAAATGGATCAAAGATCTAAACATTAGGTCTAAGACCATAGAACAGTTAGAGGAAAATGTAGGGAGATATCTTATGAATCTTACAATTGGAGGCCGTTTTATGGACCTTACACCTAAAGCAAGAGCACTGAAGAAGGAAATAAATAAATGGGAATTCCTCAAAATTAAACACTTTTGTGCATCAAAGAACTTCATCAAGAAAGTAGAAAGACAGCCTACACAATGGGAATCAATATTTGGAAACGACATATCAGATAAAGGTCTAGTATCCAGAATTTATAATGAGATTGTTCAACTCAACAACAAAAAGATAGCCAACCCAATTACAAAATGGGAAAAAGACTTGAATAGACACCTCTCAGAGGAGGAAATACAAATGGCCAAAAGACACATGAAGAGATGCTCAATGTCCCTGGCCATTAGAGAAATGCAAATCAAAACCACAATGAGATATCATTTCACACCCACCAGAATGGCCATTATCAACAAAACAGAAAATGACAAGTGCTGGAGAGGATGCGGAGAAAGAGGCACACTTATCCACTGTTGGTGGGAATGTCAAATGGTGCAACCACTGTGGAAAGCAGTTTGGCGGTTCCTCAAAAAGCTGAATATAGAATTGCCATACGATCCAGCAATACCATTGCTGGGAATCTACTCAAAGGAATTAAGGGCAAAAACTCAAACAGACATTTGCACACCAATGTTTATAGCAGCGTTATTTACAATTGCAAAGAGATGGAAACAGCCAAAATGTCCATCAACAGACGAGTGGCTAAACAAACTGTGGTATATACGTACGATGGAATATTATGCAGCGTTAAGACAGGAAAAACTTATGAAGCATGTAATAACATGGATAGACCTAGAAAACATTATGCTGAGTGAGTCTAGCCAAAAGCTAAAAGACAAATACTGTATGGTCCCAATGATGTGAATCGACACTCGAGAATAAACTTGGAATATGTCATTGGTAACAGAGTTCAGCAGGAGTTAGAAACAGGGTAAGATAATGGGTAATCAGAGCTGATGGAATACAGACGGTGCAATAGGACTAGATACAAAAACTCAAAAATGGACAGTACAATAATACCTAATTGTAAAGTAATCATGTTAAAATACTGAACGAAGCTGCATCCGAGCTATAGGTTTTTGTTTTGTTTTGTTTTGTTTGTTTTGTTCTTATTATTATTACTTTTATTTTTTTCTCTATATTAACATTCTATATCTTTTTCTGTTATAATGCTAGTTCTTCTAAACCGATGCAAATGTACTAAGAAACGATGATCATGCATCTATGTGATGATGTTAAGAATTACTGATTGCATATGTAGAATGGTATGACGTCTAAAAAAAAAAAATGGTCAGCACAATACTGCCTAATTGTAATGTAATTATCTTGGAACGCTGAATGAAGCTGCATCTGATCTATAGTTTTTTTGTTTGTTTGTTTTGTTTTTTTTTTCTCTTATATATTTTTGTACTTTTTATTTTTATTTGTGTTTTCTCTCTGTGTTATCACTTTATTTCTTTTTCTGTTGTAGTGCTATTTCTTTCTCTAAATCGATGTATATGTACTGAGAAATGATGACCATACACCTATGTGATGATATTAAGAATTACTGATTGCATATGTAGAATGGATTGATTTCTATTGTTGTGTTAGTTAATTTTTTTAATTAATAAAAAATAAAAAATAAAAAAATAAAAAAAAAAGAAAGTTGAAAAAGTGATCAGACATTGAGTAGAGACATGAATGAAGCTGATCTGAATAGGACTAAGGTATATCAGAAGACTGGGTCAAGGATGATATAGTCCATATCTGAAAACTTCAACTTCTCTGTGAGAATAAAGGGAGAGGTTTTTATTTGGTGAAAATTTTATATTTTGGGTAGTGCATTATCTAATTTAATTTGTATGGTAAATTTAGTTAAACACCATAAGTGCAGGGAATCTTCAACAGGGCCTGAGATTTTGATGGTTTGTCCAAGTTAGTGTGATGCCCCCATACATCCCAGAGTGATTTGGACAGTGAGTAAAGAACTACTTGCAGGGTCCCCTCAGAGGAATGGGGAGAAAGGGGAAAGAGTCAACTTCTCATTTGTAGAATTTCTGAAACTCTCACAAGCCGTGGGGACAACCAAATCAATGGGCCAAGCCCCCAATCTTGGGGTTCACTGCTATGAAATTTATTCCTACAAAGGAGAGGTTAAGCCTACTTAAAATTAGGCCTATGAGTCACCACCCAGAGAATCTCTTTTATTGCTCAGATGTGGCCTCTCTCTTTAAGCCAACATGGAATGTGAACCCACTCCCCTCCCCTTCTACATGGGACATGATTCCCAGGGGTGTAAACCTCCCTGGCAACATGGGACAGAAATCCTGGGATGAGCTGGAACCTGGAATGAAGGGATTAAGAAAACATTCTTGACCAAGAGGGAGAAGGGAGAAATGAGAAAAAAATAAAATGTCAGTGACTGAGAGTTTTCAAACAGTCGTGATGTTATCCTAGAGGTTATTCTTATGCATTATATATATATCCCTTTCCAGTTTAGGGTGTTTGGGAGTGGCTAAATGGAAGTATCTGAAACTGTAGAGCTGTTCCAGTAGACTTGTTTCTTGAAGATGATTGTATGAAGATATAACATTTACAAGTGACTGTGTGATTGCAAAAACCTTGAATCTGATGTTTCTTTTATCTAGGATATGGACAGATGAGTAAAAAATATGGACAAAAATATAAACAAATAATAGGGGGAACAAAGATTAAAATATATTGGGTAGATGGAAATACTAGTGGTCAATGAGAGGGAGGGGTAAGGGGTATGATATGTGTTCTAGTTTGCTAGCTGCTGGAATGCAACACACCAGAGATGGATTGGCTTTTAATAAAAGGGGATTTATTTCATTAGTTCTTCAGAGGAAAGGCAGCTAACTTTCAACTGAGGCTCTTTCTTACATGGGAAGGCACAGGATGGTCTCTGCTGGTCTTCTCTCCAGGCCTCTGGGTTCCATCAAATTTCCCTGGGGTGATTTCTTTCTGCATCTCCAAAGACCTGGGGTGAGCTGTGAATGCTGAGATGAGGTATGCTAAACTGCTTTGGCTGTGCTATGTTGAGCGCTCTCATTTAAGCACCAGCCAATTAAACCAAACATTCATTGCAGGAGGCATGCCTCCTAGCGGACTGCAGATGTAATCAGCTACAGATGAGGTTCACGTACCATTGGCTCATGTCCATAACAACAGAACTAGGTACCTTCACCTGGCCAAGTTGACAACTGAATCTGACTACCACATGTCCACCCCTTGTCAACTTGGCAACTACGCACATCACCTTAAACAATAATAAAATGCAAAAAATTCTCTTCTGGTTGTGGACCTATGAATCTTAAAACACGTTATCTGGTGCCAATATGCAAAGGAGGGACAGTCACAGGATCCATAGGGAGAAATTGGAAGGAAAACCTGCAGGGAAGACATCATCGGATTTCAAAGTCTGAAAGTCATTTATCCTTCAGCTTTAGAAATTTGCAGTCCCACCCTTTCCAAAGGCCTATGCAGTAGCCTACCTCTTTCCAAATCAACCTCAGGGAACATTGAGGAGACCAATTTTCCTTGGATCCACTCTCTCCAGGCACCGAGGCCCACCTGGGCTCTCTGCCATTTCTGGGGCACATGCTCAACCCCCTCCATGTGGTGGCAGCCAAGCTGTCCCAAGTCCTCAAGGAGCATGCTATACCTTCTCAAAGGCATGAGGCAGCACAACTCTTCCACTGCAATGAGATGGGAGACTCATCCTCACCCTTCAGGGTAAACTCACCCTCTCCATGTATATGGGTGGGTCCAGTCTCCTGGTCAAGGTTTCTTGGCTTCAGACCCAAGCTTCCATGGTTCTCACTCTGTAAACTCCAATTTGTTCCCTTTGTGTCCCCTTTTGTCCAGATTGGCAGTGTTTCTGTTTATACCAAATCTTTTCAAGCACTCCAGGACTTCTGCATCGTTCTTTTCATATTTCCTCCAAAATCTTCCCCTTAGTCATCCATAAAAACCATTCCAACACACCTGGTATTTGCAAACTGTGGCAGTACCCCACCCACTCTCTGGTACCAAATCTGTTCTAGTTTGCTAGCTGCTGGAATGCAACACATAAGAGATGGATTGGCTTTTTAATAAAAGGGGATTTATTTCATTAGTTTTTCAGAGGAAAAGCAGCTAACTTTCAACTGAGGTTCTTTCTTGAACAAGAAGGCACAGGGTGATCTCCTCTGGCCTTCTCTCCAGGCCTCTGGGTTCCAACAGCTTTCCCCAGGGTGATTTCTTTCTGCATCTCCAAAGACCTGGGGTGAGCTGCAAGTGCTGAGATGAGGTTTGCTAAGGTGCTTTGGCTGTGCTGTGTTGAGCTCTCTCACTTAAGCACCAGCCAGTTAAACCAAACATCATTCATTGCAGCAGGTATGCCTCCTAGCCAACTGCAGATATAATCAGCAATAGATGAGGTTCACGTACCATTGGCTCATGTGCACAGCAATAAAATCATAATTTATGATTATTATGTCTTCTTGATGAATTGTCCCTTTTATTAATACATAGTGTTCTTCTTTGTCTCTTTTAATTGTTTTACATTCGAAGTTTAATTTGTCTGATATTAGTATAGCTACTCCTGCTCTTTTCTTGTTGTTGTTTGCATGAAGTATCTTTTCCAACCTTGCACTTTCAACCAATTTCTTTCCTTGGGTCTAAAGTGAGTCTCTTGTAGACAACATATAGTAGGGTTCTGTTTTTCAATCCATTCTGTCAATTTATATCTTTTGACTGAAGAGTTTAATCCGTTAACATTTAATATCATTACTGTATAGGCAGTAATTTCTTCTATCATTTTGTTTTTTAGCTTTAATAATGTCCTTTTGAACTTCTTCTCCTCCATTCTTAGATCTCATCTACTATCATGTATCACTTTAATTGTCATATCTTTTTAGTTTCTCTTTCTTTTTTAAGCTGTGGAAAAATATATACAACCACTCCTAAAAATACAGTTCATTGGGATTAACCACATTCAGAATGCTGCAATACACTCACCACCATGTATTACTGGATCTTTCCCTTCACCCAAAACAGAAACTTTACACTCATTTTAAATTAAACCCCATTACCCTTTCCTCCCTCCTCTGGTAACCTGTTACAATGAGTTTGCATATTATCTTGAATTTTCTTTGTGGCTGCCATAGTGTTTAAATTTCATATCTCAAATGTATAATGATCTCATTTGCTTTGATAGCAATATAACAACTTCAAAACCATATATAAACTATATTCTTATTACCCTCTGTGCACCCACCTTTATGTAGTTCATGTTGCAAATGACATATTTAGACATTATAAGCCCAAACCTAATGATTTAGCATTACTTTTTTTATTAGAGAAATTTTGGATTGGCAGGAATGGTTTTGGTTGGGTTTTGGCAAGTTATGACAGGTTGCAATGTCTAATTGAAGCATGCATAAGAGTGGCCTCCTGTATAGCTTCTTGACTCTGTTTGATCTCTCTCAGCCACTGATACCTTATTTGTTACGCTTCTTCTTCCTCCTTTTGGTCAGCATGGTATTTTGATTTTATGGTGCCAGGGTCAGGCTTATCCCTGGTGATCATCTCCCATACTGTATCCTTTTTTAATGTAAGCATTTAGAGCTATAAATTGCCCTCTCGGCACTACCTTCACTCCATCCCATAAATTTTGGTATGCTGCATTTTCATTTTCATTCACTTCAAGATATTTCCTAATTTCACTTCAGATTTCCCCTATAACCCATTGGTTATTTAAGGGTATGTTGTTTAATTTCCAAATATTTGTGAATTTTCCCTTTCTCCTTCTGTTATTGATATCTAGCTTCATTCCACTGTGGTCAGAGAACATGCATTGTACGATGTCAATATATTTTAATTTATTGAGACTGGTTTTGTCAGCCAGTATATGGTCTCTCCTGGAGAATGATCCATATGCACTCAAGAAGAAAGTATAGGACGGGCCACGGTGGCTCAGCAGGCAGGAATGCTTGCCTGCAATGCCAGAGGGCCCGGGTTCAATTCCCGGTTCCTGCCCATGTTAAAAATAAAAAAAAAAAAGAAGAAAGTGTATTCTGTTTTCCTTAAGTGCAGTGTTCTATATATGTCTGTTAGTTCTGGTTGGTTTAGTGTATTATTCATGTCATATTTCCTTATTGATCTTCTAACTAGATTCTCTATTTATTATTGAGAATGGTATGTTAAAATCTCTAACTATTAATGTAGAACCATCAATTTCTCCCTTCAAAAATGTCATAAATTGCATCATTTATTTTGGGGCTCTGCTGTTAGGTGCATATATATATTTATAATTGTTATGTCTTCCTGTTGAATTGCCCCCTTTATCAGTACATAATGACCATCTTTGTCTCTTGTGACTGTGGTTGACTTAAAGTTTATTTTATCCTACATTTTTTCAGACATGCCTGCTCTCTTTTAGGTACTACGAGCATGGCATTTTTTCCATCTGTTCTGGTTTGCTAGCTGCCGGAATGCAACACACCAGAGACGGATTGGCTTTTAATAAAAGGGGATTTATTTTGTTGGTTCTTCAGAGGAAAGGCAGCTAACTTTCCACTGAGGCTCTTTTCTTACGTGGAAGGCACAGGATGGTCTCTGCTGGTCTTCTCTCCAGGCCCCTGGGTTCCAACAACTTTCCCCGGGGTGACTTCTCCAAAGGCCTGGGCTGAGCTGCAAGTGCTGTGATGAGGAATGCTGAGCTGCTATACTGTGCTACATTGCGTTCTCTCATTTAAGCACAAGCCAATTAAGTTAAACGTCACTCATTGCAGCAGACACGCCTCCTAGCCGACTGCGGATGTAATTAGCAACAGATGAGATTCACCTACCATTGGCTCATGTCCACAGCAACAGAACTAGGTGCTTTCACCTGGCCAAGTTGACAACTGAATCTAACTACCACACCATCCTTTCATCTTCAACCTTCTTTTTCTTTTAAAAAAACATGGGCAAGCTCCAGGAATCAAACCTGGGTCTCCAGCATGGCAGGTGAGAATTCTACGATGGAGCCACCATTGCCCACCCTCAACCTACTTTTATCTTTGACTTTAAGATGAGCCTCTTGCAGACAACATATAATTGGATCTTTTTTTATCCATTTTGCCAATCTCTACATTTATACTGGAGAGTTTAATCTATTTAAATTTAAAATTACTTTTGATAACACAGGTCTTTTTCTGTTATTTTGCTATTTAGCCTTTGGAAGTCTTGTACCTTTGTTGCCCCTCATTTCCTTTAAGGCTTACTTTTATATTTATTTGTTTCTCGTGTTCTACCATCTGGGCTTCCTTCTCATTTCTATCTGGATATATTGTTCATCTGTTTTCCTTGTCATTACCATGTGGTTAGAATTTCACAACCTAAATATATAACAATCATATTTGATTTGATACCAACTTAACTTCAATAGTATGCATATGTACTTTTCCTATAACCCTCTATCCGTCCCACTACTATTATACCTGTTACCACTTATATCTTTGCATATTACTTGTCTAAACACCTAGACTTATCATTACTTTTTACACATTTGCATTTTAGTATCTGTAGGAAGTGGGAAGTGGAGTTACATACCAAACAATACAAGACAATAATACTGGCATTTATAATTACCCAAAAGGTTAATTTTACTGCAGGTCTTTATTTCTTTGTGCTGCTTTAAACCACTGTTTACCATCCTTTCATTTGAGTATGAAAAACTCCCTTTAGTATTGCTTGTAGGGCAGGTCTAGGGGTGATGTATTCCTTTGACTTTAGTTTATCTGAGACTATTTTAATCTCTCCATCATTAAAAAAAATGTCTAGCCAGATATAAAGTTCTTGCATGGCAGTTGTTTGCCTTCAGCGTTTTAAGTATTTCAAACCATTGTCTTCTTTCCTCCATGGTTTCTGATGAATAATCAGCACTCAATCTAATTGGGACTTCCCTGTACATAACACTTTGCTTTTCTCTTGCAGTCTTCAGCACTCTCTCCTTGTCCTTTGCATTTGATAGTTTACTCAATATATGACAGGATGTACTTTTCTTCATGTTTATTCTTTTTCATGTTTTCTGAGCTTCTTGTATGTGCATTTTCACATCTTTTGCTAAGTATTGGAAGTTCTCTGTCATTATTTATTTGGCTTTTCCTTCTGCCTTGTTTTCTCTTTCATCTTCTTCTGGAATTCCCATTACATATATATATATTTATAAAATGGGTGCACTTGATGGTTTCTCATAGCTGTTTTAGGCTATTTTCACTTTTAATATTCCTTTTTTCTTTCTGCTCCTCAGCCTGGCTAATTTCAAATGTCTTGTCCTCCAGTTTGGTGATTCTTCTCGTGTCAATCTCTTCTTGGAACCCTCCTGGGCATTTTTCATTTCAATTATTGTGTCCTTCAACTCCAGTAGTTCTATTTAGTTCCTTTTAAAAAAATTCTCTTTCTTTCCTTAGAATCTCATATTCCTCATTCATTGTTTTCCTAATATCCTTTAGTTCTATCTTGTACTCTCCCTCACTTCCTTAAGCTTTTGTAATATAACAGTTTTTAAAAGCTTTCTTCAGTATGCCCACATTCTCAGCTTCTTCAATGGTTTTTTCTGTATCTTTATCCCCTTCACTTGGATGGGCTATTTTTTCCTGTTTCTTCTTTTGTTTTTGTATTCTTTTGTTGCATTTTTAAACATGAAAATGTTAATTCTGGATGTATGCCATGGAATGTCTGTTTTCTAGTTTTGTAACAAGATGGCAATGTGACAGAGATTTGCTTGTTATTTAGCCCTCTTATCAGGAAGGTCTGCCCAAGGCAAAAGTACTGTGCAAGGTTTTCCTTTTCTTTCAGGCATCTGTTTTGTCCTGTGCTTTTGCTCATTAGTTACTTTGGAGTTCTCCTCTTTACAGGAAGTTGGTTGCCCCCCCATCTGCTTCCCAGGAGACAGCCCTCCCTCCCTGCATATCTGAAGCAGGACTCTCTCCCAGATTGTCCACCTCTGTAATTTTTTCACTTCTTTACTTATTTCAGGCTGCTTTTGCCTGGAGGACAAATCTGGGGGAGGATCACCTTGGGTCTGACTTTCCCAATTCAGTCTTTCCCAGTCAAAACAAGGCCAGGGACCCACGAAGAGAGCACAAAGAGGGTGTCCTGATGGGCTCCATAAGTTTCTCTGACAGCTCCCAGAACCTGAGCCGTCCTAGACTGCAGCAGATGTTGCCCTTTAAAGCCATGAGGAGGCCCTGCATCTTTAATTTCCACTGCTTTCTCCCCTGTCTTCAGAGGGTTGAAACAATGACTGCCACCAGCTTTGTCTGGGGTGGGTGGAAGCAGTAACTGCCTTCAGAGCTGGGACTCAGCAATTTGAATTCACTAATCACAACTCTTGATCAGTAATTGGCTGTACACACCCTTGTTTTTGGGAAAAAGGATTTTTATGTCCTTTTCTGTGTAGCTAGCAACAGGCTGGACCCTGTGGCAGCTTGTCCCAAGAGTGGGGAATGGGCACTGCATGGAAAGAGTAATTTACAGTTCTTTACCATAATTGATCAGCCTTATCCTCCATTCTTCCCTGGATGCCATACAGTCTTCTTCTGGCCTTTGGATTTCAAAATAGTTGTTTCAGAAGTTCCTGCCTGTTCACTAGCTGTTTTTGTGGGAGGACCGACTCCTGGTGCTCCCTACTCTGCCGTCTTCCCTGAAAGTCCAGTTCTTCCTGTTTATACTTTTACAAAATTCTCCTAGGTGGTTTTCCTTCTCTAGTCCCCCACTTCTGCCCCAATCTTTGCCCCGTCACTACTGCTCCACCCATAGTCCACACTAGTACTGGAATGACCTTCCTAAAGCACAAATATCAATAGGTTGCTGCTTGGTTAAAACATTTCAGTGGCTCCTCATGTTCCCAGGAGGAAGTTCAAGGCTCCTAACATGCAAGCACCCAGGTCTTTCAGGCCCCGCCACGTTTCCTTGCAGATTCCGTACTCTACTTATAGTATCGTCTCCAAATATGCAAGGCTCCTTCAAACCTCAGTCCTTTGAATTTTGTTTGCTTCTGCCTGGAAAACCTTTCATCCATACTCTTACACTTATCTGATTCAACTTCCAGATATGCATAATGCCAGGGAAGTGCCTTCTCTGATTCCAAAGCAACTTATATATGTATATTCCTATTAGAGTATTTATCGCCTTTGGTTGTAATGATCAGCCTCAAAACCTGTCTTCCCCACTGAAGAGAGAGCTCCTTGAGGACATGAACCATCCTTTCTACATCTATATATCCTCAGAGCCTTAACTCAACTTAGGCATGTAACACATGGTAATTGGAATGAAGGAATAAATAAAATAAGCAGTGGAAAATAATTCTGTGTTCTGGGATGGCTTGTTGGTGAAACCATTACTTGAGCCCATTAGTCATTATCACCCTAAGGTTTATAGAACCGCAGAAGTTGAGTAGTGTGTGTTTGTAAGCACACTTGCATGTGTGCTTGTGCAACTATACACCTTAGTCTGTGTTGATCATGGGCATTCTCTGTTTGGGGCATATTCTTTTGATAGCATACTTAGGAAGTGGAAATGAATGTGTCTCGTGACAACTGTACTTCCTTTGGGCATGTAACAGTTTCTATGGAATACCATCAAATTCAAGGACAGTAGATTCATAATGAAAGCTTTCGATTTATAACCTGAGTCCATTGATGAATGTGATTCTGATCTGCAAATTGGTATCAATTTGCATATTTTATTAAATAGGTCTGGCCTGTTACATGGAATTAATACTTAAGCTCCCAGGGTGACTTCTCCAATACCATATATTAAAAAATTCAATTAGTCATTCCCAAGTGAAGCATTCTAATTGATTATTTTTCAGTCTCTGTTGGTGATAAAAAATAATGTATGTTTTTGTGGAGTAAATTGGCTTCCTTGCTCAATATCTTTTTCTTGATGTCATTGCCCAGCAAATAAATGGTGAAGAATATTGCTATAAATAGGCCAATGGCTGGCAGAGTAAAAAATAGCTGTGTTTCCTGACAGCGCACATTTCGCACTGTTTTAATTACCACAAACGTTCACTGCTATCTCAGAGAGATGGGCAGGAAACTGGGAATAACTGAACATTTGTAGACTCTGTGGAAATGTCAGACTTGGGAGGCAGCCTCACACCTGTGTGGCCAGGGATTCTACAGCTTTCTCTGGGACCTCAGACTCCAGGAAGCAAATGCAGACTCCCTGGGAATTAACCAGGTGAACCTGGAAAACCTGTCCTGCTATTTGTACTGTTGCTGCTTTTCAGAAAAAGAGAGAGGTACCTGTCTTCCCAAAATAAACAATATGAATTTGAAAAAAATCACCCCACGTAAAACAAAATACAAAATCGAGCAGAGTGTTGGAATTTTGCTATTGAAGCAAGCACCTACACACATTCACAGCTCCCAATTTAGGCAATGTTAGAGAAATAACAAGGATAAGGTTACCTTAAACTATTCTCTGAGTGTTAGACTTTATGTCTCCCTCCACCTTTTTTGGGGGGGTGAGCATTGTCTCTTCCCCTTGACTGGCCAACACCCAGTCTGCCCTCCCACTCTGCCTGCTTCCTGGAACCACCTCTCCTCTTTCCTGAACCTGGATGCTGCCTGTCTCTCCTGAAATCCTGCTTCAACATGAGAGGGGCATGAACATGTATTTTCTACAGCATAAGAAATCCTATTCTTGGGACTTCGGCTGATTTTGTATTCCGGGTGAGAAAGGGCTTAGGCACAGAAATCTCTGCAATACGTTTTTAGTAACAGAAAAAGCATTGGCCCAGGCATAGATAATTTACTTCAACCTCTCTTACACTTTTTCCCAGGTGTGACTTTAAATCTCATTGGATTTAGATCCAATCAAATTGAAACAACAGTATCTCATGATTACTCGGAGGGGATTCAAGACTTAGGTTGGTGGAAGAGAAAGAAAAATCTCCACTTCCTATCATGGTAAAGCTGTAATTTATTACAAAGAATAGAAGGATGGTAGGTCTTCAGCACTGAGAGGAAGCCCAGGAGGGGTTGGCAAGGGCCAAAGAACCCAGCATGCAACAGCTCCACTAACTGAGTGGAAGTGACCTTACTTGCCTAGCACAGAATAAAATTGAATGAATATTAATTGATTGAATAAAGGAATGCTCAAACTAAATGATTGCCACCAAAGCATGCAGCATGGATTAAAAACAACTTTCTGGTAGTTTTCATTGACAGCAACCTGATTAAAAGTCA
Organism: Tamandua tetradactyla; assembly: GCF_023851605.1. Taxonomy (NCBI): domain Eukaryota; kingdom Metazoa; phylum Chordata; class Mammalia; order Pilosa; family Myrmecophagidae; genus Tamandua; species Tamandua tetradactyla. The sequence continues at coordinate 70,789,317 of NC_135329.1, forward strand.
CCAATGTGATTTGAAGTGACCAATGATATCATGCTTTAGGGCCACAGAAGTGTCCTGGCCAAGGAACATGCTCTGCAATCCTACTCAGCGATGTGCTCAACAATAACTGAGGAGAAGACAAAGGGTCTAAGTGGTCCAAGAGGTAAGCTCCAAGATCACTCTGGTGGAAGTTACAGTCAAACAGACATCAGCTTAATGTAAAGAATTGCATATGGAAGCTGAGAAGTCAAAGTATAGGCTTTTGCTGGTTATCAATTTATTGTCCTTAACTCTAAATTCCCTCTTTGCCTGCTCTGTGACAATGGAGCTGAGCCCTTTAAATATTTTCTTCTTTGTCAGCTGGCAAAAGAGTTGAATGTTAAGCTTTGTCATTAGAAGGCACAGGAGAAACTTTGCAGGAGGAAAGTCTTCTGCTTCCTGGTTCCATTGCGCTTGCTCTCTTCTCCAGCATCTGTCCTCCTGCAGCCTCTCCAAGTGCTAGGCTCCCTCACAGCCCAGACTGTTTCTGGAATACCAGTATGTGGTATTCCAGAGCTTGACATTGCCATCTGGGCAGCTTTCACAGGTTCTCCAAAGACTAGCTCCAGCAGTGCATGGAGGCCAGCAGCACCCAGTGGCTGGCATCCCCTGGCACATGCAGCCTTGGGTGGTTTTATAATGAAGTGACATCTCACCATAATGGCTTTCCCTGCCACTCTAGAGGGTGGATTTCCAGTAGCTCTTGCCGAAGCAGCACTGTGGTGACTTCCCTGTCCTCCAATGACCATGGCCGTGCTCTCCTGCTAGGTTTGGGTCTCAGCCTGGGGCAGTGCTTCCTCGGTCTCAGCCCCCAAAAGTGGCTGCTCCTTGTCTCCGTTCTCTGCATTCTTAGGGTTCTCTTTACTTTTTACTAATTAATGCCTCCTTAAACATTCCTTAAATGAAGATTTCCCTGTTCAAATTACTGTGTGGTTTCTCTTCTGATTGGACCCTGATAAGTGCATCTAGCAAGTGAACTGGGTCCCGAAGAATGAGTAAAATTCAGGTAAGCTAAGTATGGAGGAAGGAAGATGGTATATTCAAGACAGAATGACAGTATTTGGGTCCATATTTCCTTTCTCAATACTACTTTTTTTTAAGTATGAGAGCCTAGCCATAAATATACCTATTCTGATTATAAGCTTCTTGAGGCAAGCACCATGTCTGACTCTTCTATCTCCAGGACCCCCATAAGGCACGAAGTGTAGAAATACATCAAGTATAATAACGATATCAATTATTTTAAAACAATGTTAGATAGAATTTACTGAGTAATAAGCAGTTACCAGGCTTTAGAGGAATGAGCTCATAAGAAGGATCCTCAAAGCCTCTAAGGGGTAAACATTATTGTGATATCTGACATGCATAGGAGTCATGTAACTTGTCCAAGCTCATGCGGTTAATGAGTGGGCCTGCCAGGACTTACACCAGCGCTCCTGCCCTTGTCACTGTACAAAGCCTCCCAACCAGGCCCGCAGCTGTTGATCATACGCCAAAACAGCAAAATTCCTTCCCTTCAATACGCTAAGGGAGCAGATTATGGTCTCGATACATTATTTTTTCTTTGAAAATCTGGATAAAACATTGAAAGGAAGGAAAACAAAGCATTTCAGAATTCTCCTGTTTCAAATGTTCAGTAATGAAATGCTGTGTATGTTAACTAACTTGTCCGCGACTTCTCGCTCAGCGTCAAGCCCCCGGCCGGCGGGTGAGACAATGAGGAGAGACAGAGAGGCGCAGACAAATCCGCGCTGGTGAGAAACACAGATCCAAGACACGTAGCAGTTGTAAGCACAGACCTTTACTGGAGTTAAGCTTGCATTCTCTGTTACAGGTTCCGCGCGGGCGAAATATCCCGCGGGGGAACAACCTCTATGCGGCCGTCAGGCACGGCTCCCTGTGGGTCGTCTCCACCCACCCCGTCCGGGTAACCTCTTATATACTGTGCCCAAACCCAATAGGTTAGTGCCACGTATACAGAGGTGATTGGAAGATAGGGTTGGTGGGCGTGTGCGTCATTTGCGGAAGCAGGATGTGAGCGCCATCTTGGCTCACTCGATGGGCGGGGGGAACTCTAGAGCAGGCTGCAGCGTGTCCACTAGGCCAAACCCGGAAAGCGGCTCTCTACACTAACTCACCTTTTAATGCGTCATTTTGCAGGCCTGGGCTCCTACCGCCAAGGTACTTACATTTTTATTCTCATTCCTAAGGAGTCATGGCTTTGAATGTTTAACCCCATAAAGAGATTCAGAGAACAACAGGCAGAGCAAAGGTTCTTTCCAGGTCCCCTGAAATGACCTCTTCTAATGACATACAAGACCTGCCTGATTTCCTTGTCAGATGATGAGGTTTTTGGCAATCCATGCTAGTCTACACCCAGTGTCTCCATTTCTAAATGATTCACTTTTATTCTGGAGAATCTGAAATTGAGGACCCATCTTCTCCAACCCAGATAGTAATGGCCCGCAGGTCCCTAGTTTAGCTAATAACACTTTCGAGTCACATGTTTGAGCTGAACATATTTGCTTCTTCCACCTGGGACACTTCTTTTCTTTTCCTCCTCTTCTCATCCTACATGACCCATTGAAATAGGATCTCTTTGATGAGGCCTTTTCCAGCCCTTCAGAAGAATTGGAATTCTCTGATGTGTTCCCAGAATCCTCAACACACATCTCTCTGTCATGCCTTGTTATATCTTACAGGGATCGGGACATGCCTGTTTCCCTCTAGATCAGAGGGTCTGGAAAGGCCATGTCACATCCATACGTGTTTGCCAGGGCCTGACACCATGACTAGGACAGAGTATGTGTCCAGTAAATATCTGTTGCTTAAATAAATAAATGAATAAGTGAGTGGGATTGGGGCCTTTCCCAGTTCATACAGGGTTTGTGGACTTGGGAAAATCATATCACCTGAATTAGTTTAAAATGAATCAATGTGATTAGATATGTCAAAGTTCACTGCAAATTCTGGATCTTATGGATACATGACTCAGAAACTTTTACACATCTGAAGATTTTTAAAGTTCCAAATGTTCTATACAACTTAACTCCAAATCTTTCAGATAGCACAATTATGTTAATCTACACTTCAGGAGACCCGTGGGCTCAAATGCTCATAAACCTCTTCTTTACTGTGGCAAAACCCCACTGCATAATGTAAGAGAAAAGTCACCATTAAGTGTTTAAATGTCTTTTGGGATATCTAGTCTTGTTAGCCACAGATTTGGGACTTCTAACTCCAACCTAGAAATCTGAGATCAGGGATGAGATGGTTTCCTCGATACTGTTATAAATCCCAGAGCCTGTCCACTTCACGCTCATTGAGAAGTTTGGAGAGGGACCAGCTGTTCTCTTGCTGTCTTTGTTTAAGTGGTTGGAGTCAGAAGCTTTAACCTATGAAAAGTTTCTCTTTCTCTCTCTCTCTCAGAGATCTTGAACCTTACAGAATAGAGAAGAAAAGTCTTTCCTAGGAGCTGTAGATTTGATACATTTGCACACAAGATCAAATTCTAATTTTCTGAGGCAACACCATCAGACGGGAGACCGCATGCCCAGGGGGCTGCCCTGTTAGTATCCTAGAGCCGGCAGCCCAGACCCTCGGCAAGTCCAGGATCTGGACACAACTGTGATAACATCTCTAAAGATTTTCATTCGGTAAGAGGGGACATTTTGGTCCCTTCCTGAATTTAGACCAGTTATTCCATTATTTGCTTTTAACCCCATTGAACTATGAAATCAATCATTTCTGGGAAGCACCATTTTTTTTAAGCTGCTAATATATTGTTTACCATAATTACTTCTTTTTTCCTTTCGTTAAATATTTTTATTGTAAAAACTTAACATACAAACATATATTCTTGAAATGTGATTGTACACCATGTATGGAATGTTTTTATGTCACGAATATCACCATAATCACCATGATCATTTTTTGAACAATTGCATCACTCCAACAAAAGAAATAAAAAGAAAAAACTCATACATACCATACCCCTTACCCCTCCCTTGCGTTGGCCACTAGTGTTTCCATCGGCCCAATTTACTTTACCCTTTGTCCCCCCTATTATTTATTTATTTATTTTTGTCCCTATTTTTTACTCATCTTTCCATACCCTGGATATAAGGAGCATCAGACACAAGATTCTTACAATCACACAGTCACATTGTAAATGTTATACCTTTATGCAATTGTCTTCAAGAATCAAGACTACTGGAACACAACTCAACAGTTTCGGGCACTTCCTTCCAGTCACTCCAATACACCATAAGCTAAAATGGAAATATTTGTATAATGCATAAGAATAACCTCCAGCATAACCTCCCAACTCTTCGAAATCTCTCAGCCACTGACACTTTATTTTGTCTCATTTCTCTCTTCCCCCTTTTGGTCAAGAAGGCTTTCTCAATCCCTTGAGCCAGGTCCTGGCTCATCCCGGGATTTCTATCCCACATTGCCAGGGAGGTTTACACTCCTGGGAGTCATAGCACCATTTTTCTTACTGGGGCAAATTAAATATACAGTTCACATCAAAATCCCGCTATCCAGAGAGGATTCCCTACTCTTGAATTAGAACCTGTGCTGGCAGCCTCCCACCTGCTTGTAGATGTCGGGACCTACACAGCTGCAGATTATTGGCTAACATATGCCAAGCGAGACAACGGCCCCATCTGGCCACACAGAAGAAGCAAGCTAAAAAGATGGGGAAGTGAGTGTGTACTTACTGCCTTCACTTTACAGATGAAGATCAGGCTCAGAGAAGGTAACTAGTAGTTTACAGTTACAAAGCTAATATGTCTAATTCTAAAGTAGTACTTTTCTGCATGTGTGTGAAACACAGCCTGTACTTAAAATAGAAAATCCTGGATATTTGTCTGTCCAAGTCCATTCCTTAAAAAAAAACTGAAGAAACTTGAGGAGAAATATGCCATATTTCAAGCTGGTAGTAGAGACAGGATTGCAGCCCAAGTCTCTTGAGTCCCAACATCTTGGTCTGGACCAAATGCCTCGCTGAGCAGGGAGCTGACACGCTCAGACCAGAGTCCCCGGCACGGCTGGGTCTACTCCTGGGTTTTGAACTCATCAGTTCCTTGGTCAACCACCTATCATCTCTATTTTGCCAGTGAGGAAATGAGGCTCAGAGAAGGTAATAACCCCATCACACCCATTTTATAAAGATTAAGTTATATGATGTATGTTGCAATGCCGATGTATTTGGAGGTCAATAAAGGTTATTTCCCTCTTTCCTTAAAGAGAGAGCCACATCATTTATTTTAGGTTATTATTATCACTGCAAACTAAGCCACACACCGTAAAATATTTTCAAAAGTCCAGTAAGTGTATGGAAGGAAAAGGCAACTCCTCCCCCAAATCTCTCCTGGTGAAACCGTTTTCAACATTTCCTTATTTCTGTTATCTGGTGGTTAGCACTGCCTTTCTAAGCACTAGCTCGTTTTCTTTTTTCATCCACTTTATATCATATACTTTACCTTCTATTTTTTATCATCAGCTAATGTGAGTCTCTTCCCTTTTAGGGCAGGGCAGGAAAATTGCCTCCCTTATCCCCATCCTTTCACTTCATCCCACCGGCAAATAGGGCAGGTCCACAATTACTTTTACATCGCCAAGGTTTACAGCGTAATTATAGTCTCTTCTGTTACTATAATTATGGTTTTAATTTTTTGCTCTATAGTTTGACATGGAAAGCAGTATATAGATTTTTGCTTTTGATTATATTAATATTATTCACTGTTAAGCCAAGTAGTGTATTTGTGCCAATAAAGAAAGAAAATGACCTCCTTTGTCATTGGCCTCCTATAAAACTTTATAGTTAAGAGAACGAGCCAAACAACACAGAGTGATTCTTTATTCTTCTGCTTTACTATTTATTTATTTCTAAATTGATAATTATTAATTTATTTATTAATAAATATTCCCAATTATTCCACATTTTAATTTACTTTGTTTTTTATTCTTAAATGCAAATTTGTAGTAGTTTTATGTTTCTCCTGGTAATTCCAATTGCTTTTTTTCTTGATTTCAAAAGAAAAGGATTTTCTTTACTGTATCTCTAATAATATTCTTATGTTTAATATATCATATTAATTGTATAATGGCCTCCCTTGAACTGATTGCTTTCCCAACCTTTTGCTTTATGGTCTGTTTTTGTTTTGTTTTTTACTCCTGGAGTAAGTAGTTTCACTGTTTTGAATCTCATGCTTTCCTTTTAAGGTGTGTGTGTATGTGTGTGTGTGTGTGTGTGTGTGTGTGTGTGTACTGGTTGTTAATACCATCTTTGTTTTGTTGCAATGTACCCTCAAGCATTTTACCTCCAGATATGATGAAAAGCAACTTTCTGAGTTCTTGTGTAAATGAAAATGTCTTATTCTTTAATTTAATTTTATTTATTTATTTATTTTTAACATGGGCAGGCACCGGGAATTGAACCTGGGTCCTCTGGCATGGCAGGCAAGCATCCTTGCCTGCTGAGCCACCGTGGCCCACCCTTATTCTTTAATTTTAAAGGACTTCTCCATTTTCTTCTAACATCTAATGTTGCTAATGAAAAGTCTGGGGAAATCTGATTCTCATTTTGCTGTTTTTATTGTTTGTTTTCTCAGGTTTTGGTTTAACTTTCTCTCTCCCTTCTTTCCTGCACCTAAGTTTGCATTTTCATTCACTACGTGCTGCACTTGCCTGAGGTTGTATGTGCAGAAATGTGAATCATGTTCCATTCATTCCTGCTTCTGAACCTTTTGTAGACCTTTCAACTTGCAGACTGGTAAGCTTCAGCTCTGGAATATTTTATTCCATTATTTATTTGATAATTTTTCCATTATGCTCTTTGAGTTATTTTTTTCTAAAACGTCTATTCCTCCCATTATTTCATGTTTATTATTTTTGGATTGTGGATATCCTGAATTGGTCTTCCTTGTCTTTTAATTTTTCTCTTTCATTTCCCTGTTTTGGAGTTTTGTTTGGCATTCTGGGAGATCTCCATGATTTTCAAATGGCTTTTTCCTTTTCTCCAAGTGTTTCTCTTTTAGACCTTTTAAGAAATAACTTCAATATTATCTAAAGTTTCTTCATTGATAATAATTGTACTTTTGCATCCTCTTTTGTTCCTCAGAATATATCTATTTCTTTGATGAGGTGAGTTTCTTATCTTGTTATACACCCTCAAATGCAGGGCAAATCTTAGTCAGCCATTCAAATTTTTGAATGAAGAATTACTAGATGGGTATACATAGCTGTCATGGGTTTCTTCCAAAATTATGTTGATCTTCTTCCCTAGCAAACTTTTCTCCTGAACTATGGGTGAGTGCATGTGTCTGCCAAGCTGGCAAGACTCCGACAGGATTTGGTGAGCTGACAGCATCTCTATCCCTGCCACGCTGCCAAAGAAGGAAACCTTTCACCCTGGGTCCTGCTCTTAGACTTGACCATCATGATGTCCTCTGAGAATTGTTCGATTTCTGTAGAAGGGAGTATTCTCTCCCTGGAGGCAAGGAACCTCAGGTCGCTCTGTGTAGGGAGCGAAGGTTGAGCAGCTCAGATATTCCATAGAGCCCTGCTATTAAATAGCATAGATGCTATTCTGAAATTTTTGGCTACCTATAGACTTCAAGTTTGATAATCTGTTTAGGGCCTCAGTGATTAAAACAGCTCACACTTCTGCCTCATCCTTCTCTTCCTCTACTCTGGGCTTCTGCTTTTTATACTCTGGGTTAGCTATTAGTTTAATTTTAATCTGCTTTCCATCTTCCAGAAATTTTTTAAATTTCTTGGTATACTGGTGGCCCATTTCTGTTCTCTCTACATTGCTAGGATAATGTAACCTGATGTTTGTTGTTGTTTCAATGGAAATTGGGAAGGAAAAGGAAGTGAATACGGATGTTCAGTTCTCCATTATGAACCACAAGGCTTCATCTATTTTTAAAATATGGTAAAATATTGAAGGGAGTACATAGGGATTTTTAGTATTTTCTCAGAGGCCTCTTATCACTTATCATTATGAAAGCAAATTTTAAAATATGGGCTATGCTATTAAATCCCAAAGAAATATTAAATTTGGATAAGATCTAAAATGTAGTACCAAAAGCATCTCTGAGCATAAACTACTGAAACCAATTTTAACTTGTGATTTCAATAAATGAAAACAAGACAAGGAACTCAGCACAGGTAAGGACAGATGGACACACACACTCATGTACAAGCATTCATGTGTGCACGTACACACACCACACTCTCCCCTTTCCCCATGGGGACCAGATCCTCTAAACAAGTGCACACAGCTTCTAACCCATTTTGTTTTGGGCTGCATACAGTAGTAGTCAGAACTTGCTGGGCCCTATCTTGTTGGCAAAGGCAAATGGCAATTAAAATGGCATTGACAGTCTTCTGATCTGCCTTCATATAATAGAAAATTCAGATGAAGGGAAGATTGTGCTAATGGGGAGAAGGTTTTGGGTGGGAAGGGCTTTTTGAAGATCGTTTGCTGAGCTATCCAGAAAGTACATGTACTTTCTCTGGTGTCATATCATGCCTAATGGGCTTTTCTTGATTATTTCCAGTAACAGGAAGCTTGTAACCTCCACACGTAGCATTTATATCATTAGACAGCACTGCTACAAAGACCTTTAAATGTAATTCCAATTGGCCTCTGTGTACCTCCCAGTTGCATTCACTGGATGTGTTCTCTCTGACAGACAGCGCAAATCTAAACCACTGTCATAGGAAAAGGGTTTGATATTTAGTGTGTTTAACAGGACAGTTAAGAGAGAGCTCGTTTTAATGTGAGAGACATTTGTCACTTCCCTATCTAGAGATGCTTGCATTCCTCCAGCAAGTCTTTACAAAAAAAGCAAACCTGTTAGGTGAAAGCTATAAAAATAATTCCATTACCTGCCTTACAAAGACAGAGTGACAGTTGATCATTAGATGGAAGTCTTCACAGATGAAACACAACTTGCAAAAGAGGCAATTTCTCAGCTTTATAAAAGGGAATGAGCAATAAATTCCCATCAAGATGAGCTGCGTTTGCCAGTGTCCCACATCATTCTGTGGCTTTCATTTATGGATGAGATTCATGGCAAGTCCCCTTAAACAGTTAAAGAAGGTCTGTGGCCACAAGGAATTTGAGTGTCTTGAAATACCTAGAACTCCAGTCGCCTCCCTGACTGCTGGTAAAGGGGCGGCTGGAAAGTTCAGGAAGCTGGACGGCCCGTGCCGTAGTTCCTGGCCCAAATGTGCACCAAAAGCTGGTGTCCCTGTCAGTGCTCCCCGCTGCGCTCCATTCCCGTCCCTGAAGATCACCATGTGCCAGGTCTACACAGCACAGACTGGGGGCCCTTAGAGTCACCTCTGCACGGCCTTCAACATCTCTACACTTGGGAAGATTGAGGCCCTGGAGGGGAAATTCCAGGCCCAGAGCCATTCAGAAAGTCAGTGGCAGGGAAAATATTGGAATCTAAGGTTCCTGAATAAGCCTTTTTTTTCCCTCTATACTTTACTCTCCTATTGTTGTCTCAGTTCTTCATGACACAGTCCCAGGCCCCTCTCTGACCTCCTGCCCAACTATCCTCCTTGCTCATTCTGATCCAGCTACACTGGCATTCTTGCTATTCTTGAAGCACACCATGCAGGCTCCCACCCCAGGTTCTTTGCACATTCCCTCCGTCCCCCAGGAATGCCCTTCTCCCTCATAGCCACATGACCCACTCCCTCACTTTGTTCAGGCTCTGTCCAAATGTCACCTCCTTCAAGAGGCCTTCTCAGCTTATTTCATTGAAAATAGTGCTCCCTGTCCTTCTCCATCTACTTTTCCTTATTTATTTTTCTTCATAGCATTTACCATTATCCTGACATTATATCAGATATCTAAATAGTAATTTATCTTTGTCTCAGCCCATTGAATGTAAATTCCAGGAAGACAGGGACTTTGTGAGTTTAAATAAGTATTTCTGAAGGAGAAATTAAATAAGACCTTTGAAAGTACTGACTGCTGCTCTTATGGGGTGAGTTAATTGAGAGTGCAAATGACACAACCCCACACCACCCTTTGGGGAACTCCATTCAGAGCCTGCGTCCCCCAGAGACAAGGTGGTATGCTTAGTGCTCCCTAGTCTCAGGTTTCTTAGTCAGTTTCCTCGTTCAACTCATACTGTTGACTGAGCCCCCATCCTGGGTTGGTAACTGTTCACGCCATGGGGAAATTAGGGCTTAAGGAGACCCAATGCTTGCCCTTTAGTTCTCCAATACCCAAGTCCATTGGAGACAAATGTAAAATAAAGAAAACTACTATAAATCACTTCGTAGGTCCAGAGGTGGAAAACTAAATGGGAGTTAATGCAGATGAAACACCAAGGAGAGAAAGCTCACCCGCCCTAATGAAGGAGGAGAGAAGATTAGCCTAAGAAAGGGGGTCCTGATATATGAAAATACCAGAAGCATTTGAAGAAATGCAGGCAGAAGTAACTAAAAGAGGCAGAGGAGGGTGACCCTTTAGTGCAGATGGTTCTGACACTTAGAAAGCCAGGAAGAGCCCTGCCCAGGAGGCAGGGGGCTGCGGCCCAGGAGGCAGGGGGCTGCGGCCCAGGAGGCAGGGGGCTGCGGCCCAGGAGGCAGGGGACCTGAGGCCCAGGAGGCAGGGGACCTGAGGCCCAGGAGGCAGGGGACCTGAGGCCCAGGAGGCAGGGGGGCTGTGGCTCAGGAGACAGGGGGGGCTGCGGCCCAGCACACTCCATTACCACTCCACTGGGAGCAGCTTGCAGGTAGGGGCTGGGTCTGTTCATATCCAGGGACCCCTAACTCTATAAACTCAACAAACATTTTAAAAATTAAATAGTGACTACGGTTAATGGTGTAAAAGGACCAAGAATTAACACAAAGGATGAAGTATCAGGAGACCTAGAATGCTAGTCCCTGCTCTACCACCGGCTGCACAGTTTGAGGCAACTCCCTTACCTTATCTGCACCTTCAATCAGTCATCAAATACTCATAAAGGAGATAATACAGACCAGTTCTAGAAGAATTTCTGACTTTGACATCCTAGAATAACATAAAATATTCTCCCAAGCTACTTTCTTCTTGCAACTGGCTAATACTAATTGATTTTAAAAGTACCGTTGTATGTGAAATCCGTTAGGAAACTCATTGTCTACCGCAGTGGTGGCCAAGACCTTTTCAAGTAGCCACAATTAGACCCCATTTATCCACAGGCCCATTTCCAAGCAATCTGACTCACTTAGGACCTTTTGATCTTGAACCCATCAAAAGAGGCCCCAAGATACCCACATGCTGTCAGAAAGTCTCGACATTAGAGTTTTTGTGCATTGCCCCCTGTGCCCTCTTTCAAAGCACTCTTATAGAGTCTAGATTCTTGTTTTCCATTAATTACTCAAGCATGCTGTTTCCTCTGCTGGAAATTATCTTCCCTGTCTGTTCTTCTTGGTGAATTCCTATATGTTCTTTGAAACCTATCTCAAATTTCCACTGCGCCTGAGATGCTAGTCCACCCTCCTACTGGCTGCAGAGTTGGTTGTTCCAACATCTTCTATGTTCTCACCCTATTATTTACTTTCATTAGTTTTTACCATCCTGTATTACAGTTATGCTAGTCAAGAGCTTAAACTTATTGAGGTCAGTGCCACACTTTATTTATGCCAATTTCTAACACGGAGTGTCTCATCCAGTAGTGTGCAGGGAATGTTTCCTGGGGACTCTTAGTGATCTGGTGTCCTGGACGTTCATGAAAGAAACACAGTATGCTGAAAGAGAGTGGCTAAAGAAGGCATTTGTAAGGAGTGGATACATGAGTCCTGCACAAAATCACAGGGGACGTTGCATGATAACAAGGAGACAAACCAACCTAAATCCACATAAAGAACTGAATACAGTTGAGTATGCTAGTGCCTCTTTAGACTGATATCCCTGAGGAATTTTGAAACTATGTGGCTGTGTATGGCTGGTGGGAATTGAAAATTTCTGTAAATGACAAATGCATTTTAGAAAGATGTTTATTAAAAAGTCTTGCTGTACTTGCTTGATGCTTAATAGGCTAAACTTCAGTTATCAGGAGAAGGCCAAGGTGCTACATGAAGAAGACATTGCCCTGAAACATAAACTAAAAAGAGTTTATCAAATATTTATCATGCACCTAGCACAATACAAAATGCACAATGCAGAATCAAAGCCTGAATTCTCAAAGAATATAGAAGACAATGCTGAGACAGCTAAATGGTCAGAAACAAGTTAGCACCCACCTGCCTGGCACAGTTCCTTGGAGGAGGGAGGGGTCAGATAGGCTGGAACGGATTGGGAAGTGAGGTCTCCTGCAGGAGGTGTTATTGGGCCAACCCTTACAGACTGGAAAAGATTAAGGTTAGGAGTTTAGGAGAGGTGAACAGAGGGTTCTCCAGCTGATAGAGACCTCTCAAGCAAAGGCACTGGCATGGGACTGGCCAGAGGAAGTGAGAACGGCAGAGTTGGGTAGTGTAAGCGGAGTTGGGTAGAGATAATACATACCATGGTGTTATCAGATCATGGGTTCTACTGACAGTTGGCAGAAGATCATGGGTTCTACTTGGCTCTAGTTGCAGAAGGCAAGACAAGGAAGCTCATTAGCTGACAGGTGAGTAGAGCAAGTTAGTTGCTGTAGTTCCCACTGTCTGGTCAATTTACAAACCAGCCTCGTCACATTGTTAGATAGTGAGAACAACAGAGGTACCTACCGCCTACAATTTGAAGGCTTCTCTCTGTCTTTTCCTCCAGCCATGTCCCGGGGAGCTGGCAGCAGAGTATGTAGATGGCACTGCAGAATTTAGCTTTCTCTGGCTTTCCACCCTTAGGGTCTTCCTTTGAAAAATTCATCTAGGAAAGGTCCGACCCACTCATTTCACAGACAGAGAAACTGAGGACTAGAGGAACAAAGTCATTAACCAAAGGTGATTCAGCACTATGAGACCCCTAGTCTCCTGACTCGCAGTGAAGGACCATCTCTATAGCAACCATTCTTCTCTATAGTTGCCGGCAATCTACTATATCCTAGCAGGAAACAGGTAAATGTACTGTTGACCTAAATGTAAACAGGGGTGAAGAGAATCAATAAAGGACTATTAACCTTGAAAATCCATTACCATCCCTAGGCCTCAGAACGTGCAGGAAAATGAGCTGTAGTGTGAAGAGAGGGGCTGCTGTGACCACTTGGAGCTCTGAGATGGAGGTGCTCATGGTGGGGCAAGTACTCTGGTTTCTCCCCCTGATTACTGACTTCTGGGCAAACCCAACTGGAAGCTCAAGTGCAAGGGAGTCAATGAAGTCTGTATAGAGCCCACAGCAGGGCACAGGGCAGAGAGAGGGAGGGCGGAGAATGGGTCTGGAGGAGCAGGGGAGATGACTCCTTCTGTGTTCTGTGACTGCACCTCCCAACCTTCTCCATCATCCCCACTTCTTGCTTCCCAAGACTGAGAACAATCTTTTCCTTCCCTTCTTCCTCTAGGAAGAAGATTCCTGTAGGAAGCTCATAAAAGACTTGCTGAACCAAATTGACCGCCGATGGGGGATATGCTAAGAATTTATTAATTTCTTCTGTATACAAGGACCCAGAAGCAGTGACAGAGCACACTAGACTTCCTGGAGTAGTCCAAGGCTTGTCAAAATGCCAGAAAAAGCCTCAATACCATATCTGCCTCCCCAAGGGAACAAACTAGAAAACAAAAGCAGTGAAGACAGCCACCTGCAAGGCCCAAAGCCGTATAGACAGAATTCCAGGGGCTTCTGACCTAAGAGAGAAGGTCCATGTCCCCCTCAGCTTCCCCATTTCTCACAGCCCGCAGGGGACCAACTTTCCACAGTCCACCCTGCCCTCCTTTAGCCTGCACTTCCTTCTGACTGCCCATGACGCCTCCCTCAAGCCCCTCCATCCTTGGGACCCCACTGCGGCCCAGCATCTCCCTCGGCAAGAGCAGGAGCTTTGTGAATCCCTGTGAAGCAGCTCAGCGACCCTTCACTGGTTTTGTGCTCTGACCCTCGAAGTTTTGGTGGCCACCCTCAGAAGTATTTCAAAACAAGGATGGGTCATTAAAAGGAAGTTGACCATCCCTGAACCTAATTGAAATATAACAAGAATTCATGGAACTTTCAGGAGGTTTACAGTCTTGCTTCTTTCCAAAACCCCTTTGTGGGTCAGCACGTCTCTCTGGCCCACACAGAGAAAAAGGGATCTCTCCTCTGGGATCTCACTGAAGACCCCTACTGAGGCCTTGGGAGAGAGTTGTCCAAGTGGCCCTCACTCGAAGCTGGCAGGGGCATCTATGAGCAGCATATGCCCAGGTTCCTTGCCAAGGCTATGGCGTGTTTGTTCTTGTGGAGCCTTGGGTTCAAGTATTGGTTCCAATTTTTACAGGCTAAAGCTCTGTCAACTCACCACCATCCTGATGCACCTAGTCGGTGACATTTTCTTTCTGCTATGACGGTTTGTTTCATGGGCAGGGACCGGGAATGCAACAGGAGAGTGGGAAGGGCTTGTTCAGACAAATGAAGACCAAGCAGAGGCACCATTTGCCTCTCTGCAGTACTTCACCTTTCAGCATTTCCTATTGAAAAGATACTCACTGAATCTTCTTTAATAATCAGCTTCCAGACAGGTCCTGTGTCTCCAAATGCTGTATTCTTCTGAGGCAGGGTTTTTTCCTATTTTTATTTTTTTAATGAAATACATTTATTATCTCACCGTTTCTGTGGATCAGGAATCTGAGCACTGCTTAACTGGCTCCTCTGCTTCAGTGAGGAGGTTCTAATTGCGAGTTCCCATAGTGGACAAAATCAATTTCCCCCAAGGTTGTTGGACTTTGGGCCTTAGCTCCTTGTTGGGGGTCCCACTCATAAGAGCAACTCCTTAGAAGATGAAGCTCGCTTCATCAAAGGCAGGAAGGAGAGACAATGCGCTACCCAGGAGGAAGTCACCATCTTTTATATCCTAATACCTGAAGCAATATCCCATTACCTGTGCCATATTCTATTCTAGTTGTCTCATTTTAACCTGGGACTCCTCCTTTCTTTCTCTCATACCCCATCAACACTTCTTATAAGCTGTATTTTTTTCATTCCATCCCCAGACCAATTATTCCCCTGCCATCCTTAGCAGAAACCATCGTTTCTCACCTAGATTGTTGCAGCCAGGCCCCAACTGGTCTACCTTCTTCCACTTTGGTCCTGATTCCATATAGGAACAGGGAGATGCTTATAAAACTTAAGATATCCCATGTTTCTCCTCCAAACAGTGGCCTCCTACCTTAGGGTGAAGGCCAACCAGACACTGTATGCGCTACCTCTGCTTCCTACCACTCTCTTTCCTTCTTAGACTCCTCACTGTTCCTAACGCACTGAGCACCCAGCCACCCCAGGATCTTGGCACTTGCTGTTTTTTTTCCTCCACTAGGAATTCTTTTATCCAAGATATGCACATAATTTGTTTCTTCTTTTTTTTCCAATTTTGGTCAAATGTCATTTCATCAGAGAGGACTCCTTTAAACATCCCATGGAAATGGCACCTCCATGGAACTCTGAATCCCTTTTATGCTGATTCTTTTTTTCTTCCTAGCACTTATCATCAGCTGATGCTTTATATATTTGTTTACCTGTTTACTGTCTTTCTCTCCTCCCTCACCTCCCAACCCCAGGATGTTAGTTCTTTTTAAGTATATAGAAATTCTACTTTTCACTACCATATTTTTAGTGCTTAGAATAATGCCTGGCACATAAAAAAATTCAATGAATATTTGAATATTTGCTGTTTAATAAGTGAGTCAAGCAAACATTTGTGAACTGAAAGGTGGTTTCAAGAGTTCCAGGAAATCATGTCCAAAGTTGTGTGCTGTATGTATTTTTCCAACTGGTTCCTCAAAAGGGTCTATGACCAACAATTTCAAAGAACTATACAGGACTCAAGTAGATATCCAGAGACCTGCAATCGTATATTGGCTGTGTGATTTTACTTACCTCAGGCTCAGTTTTTTCATCTTTAAAATGAACAAAGTCATGCTTATTTCATTTCTATCACATTTGTAAAGCTCTGAGTTGTGTTCTTTGGGTGGCATAGCATGAATTCAGCCATGTAGATAGTGTTAGGGTCAAATAATGATAGATGTTCACCGCTCCTGTCTCACGAAACTCATGGCTGAGACACGTATGGGAAACTGAGATGCTGAGGAGATCCCATGTAAGCATTCCTGCTCACAGCCACTTAACCATAAAGTAGGTATTCATAAACGGGAAATTCTTGTCCATCCCTGCCCCATCCCTCCATGTTCTAGAGGATGCTTCCAGGGCCCCAAATAGCAACTAAGTGTGCATTTGCCACTGCTGCCCACCACTTAGTTGAACCTCAGTGAAGAGTATTTACATGGCTAGAAGACACATCGGTTCCCCCAATGCTACCTCCTAGGGTTGTATACTCATTAAACAAGGTCAGCCATTTGCAAGGCTCAGTTTGGTGTCAGAACACAAGTGTTATTGTTATTGTAAAGCCACTGAACTTTTACTAAAGGTGGAGGTGATGTTTAAATGATAATAGAAAGAACATGGAAAGACGGAAAAAAGGAGAAAATGAAAAATATGTATCACCCATTTCAACTGCAAACAAGGTTTTGGCATTTAATCAATCAGGGCTTTGCTGAACACCTTTGAGGATCACAGAGATGTGTTAGACGCAGACGTTGATGTTACGCTCTGGTTTAGAAAGAGTAACTTAGCTGTGTGTGTAAAAGAGATTGGAAAAAGAATAAGCCGAAGGCAGGAAAACAAGGCCAGGGTTGGCTGCAGTAGTTCACGTGATGAATTGTGTGGGCTTAAAAACAGATGGTTACACTAGGGAGAGTGAAGGAATGATAAGGTTTGGAGATCCTAATTAAGTGTCATATTACTTAATCATGTCATTCACTCAGTACCTTTTCCTGAGCTCTTTTTCAGTGCCAAGCTCTGCAGTGTGTCCTGGATGTGGGCTCCATGGCAGGCTGCCTTTGTTTATGCTTCCCAAGCAGATACAGATTAGAAGTCTGTTATATGTCACTCAGCTAAGGTTAAGAATACCCTGAAGGTGAGTGTGATGACACCCACTTGACACTCATGGGAACTGGGGCTCAGAGACTGAAGACAAGCAAGGGGCTCAAGCTGCACGGCCAGGCCGAGCTGGGACTAAAACCCAGGCCTGCCTGCTCTTTCTACTGCATCAGAGATGACAAGGGCACGGCTCGTGCCACTGGAGAAGTCTGAGTCTAATGAGGTGCAGGTGGGGGGAAATGATTGCACGTTACAAACAGAAGCAGACCCAGACCACCTGGAAATGGAAGTGTGAAGGAGGAGGAAAATCCCAAAATGCCTAATCTGTTGATGCTGAAGAGCTGAAGAGCTCTGCCCTGCCACCAGCTCCACGAGAAGGCTCGGAGACCATTTGGGAAACCAACTAATCCTGGCTCCAGTTACCTTTTCACTTGACCTTGAGCAATTCAGTTCTGCTCAATGAGCTTGGGTTTTCCCATCTGCCTCTAGAACCTGAATTAGGGGCCCCCAAAGTCTTTTCTATCTCTAATCTGGCGGTAGCTCATGGGGACACTGAATTACAGAGTCGGCTGATTAACAGTGAGGAATGGACAGGGACAGATTCAGCTGGTCTGTTGAGTCTTTTTTTTTCTTGCCCATCCAGTTCATCTCTAAAGTGTCAGACTCAAATGGTTGGGATGTTGGAAGGATGTCTGTGGGGGAATTTCAGGGGGAAATTGAGTGGGGACCTGGACGAAGTTTTCTCCTCTGGGGCCCTTGACGTGACCCTGGAGTTTGAGGAGCAGAATGCCCCCATTGATGTTATCCGGCTAGAGAGAGGCACAGTCATGGAAGGAATAGCCGAGCATCTCTAGAAGAAAACCTGGCCCCTGCTCTCAGCACTGGGAATGGGGAAAGGATGAGAGTGTGTGAAGAACACACACCTCTCCCTGCGGGCACTCTGTCTTTCACCCAGCGCCTCAGGTAGGTTATCCAGAGAGGAGAATGCCCAGCCATAGCTGGAGGCTCAGATATTATCCACACCTGGGCAAAGGCAAACTTCGGGCCTAGAATGGACTTCTGTACAGACAGGAATTTCAAAGAGTTTGGCGCTGGCACTGATAGTTACTGTTGGCACAAAGAGGTCTGTTCTGTTGAAACTGAACCTCTCCTTAAACCCTTTCTCTTCCCACTTCCTTTCTCCATCTTTCTCTTTACTTATACATTACTGAACTATATCAAGAAAGAATATATTTTTTACCCAATTTCTAGAGAAAATACATTAGACTCTAGACAGCAGTGTGCTGGAGCCAGTTCAGCAGCTGATTGTTACATTCTCAAGAATTTTGCTAGCTGGTTCTTAAATATAGCCATTGTTAAAAATTAAATTATATAGCTTGCAATTAAATAAATCATAGTAAAAACAACAGCAATATATTAAAAATCCATCACTCACCAACTATTTTGCTCTGTTTTACTATTACTTAAGTTATTGAGGTTATTTAGGTCTATTGTATCGGTCTGGTGAAAATCCTGTATCACGGTGCATAGATCTTTTCCCAACTTTGTGCTCACAGAAGTTGGTTTATAGACTGAAATTGGTCATCATTGAAAGTATTTATACAACAGGAATCTGCCAACATTACAGATCAGAGTTTGATTTATTGATCCGTGGATTGTTTAGACTTAAGAAGTGATGGATCCAATGTTAGCAATGCAAATTAAGCTTAAAATGTGCCATGTCTGTAGCCGATACATGGTGAACAGCACAAGCAATTGAGGAAATGTTATTTTTGTATTCAGAAGATTAGCTGAGTCAACAAAAATGTTGCTCACATCACTGATGAATGAGTGAGTCCAATATACACTTTCATGATTAAACTTTCATCATACTTATTAACTGAAATAAAAATAATAATGAACATTCATGTCTAAACAACGCTCACTGCTCATCAACAGCAGCCAGAGGTTGGCGATAGATAAAAGAGTATGGCAAAAATCAATCAAACATCTGTGAGAATTCATTGGCTATAAGGAATTTACAACAAGGATGGTTGCATACTGTATTATTATAGATTACATACTGTGCATCCTTTATATTAATATAATTTCTAATTAACTTTTGTACATATACACACAGGTATTTTTTTTTCCCAGAGAGTTGGTTTTTATGTTTGTCTGGATGTCCCTGGCTCTTGGGGTCACCATTTCAATGGGAAAAGGGAGGTTTGTAGCCCTGGGCTCTGTTTGGGATATTGAGGCTGGATAGCATTGGGTCTGGAGTAAAGTGACTTGGAGACTTTATCAAGATTCTATAATTTTATACACCCTGTGTCTTCTATTGACTTATTAATATAATCATTCATTCCTAATATCCAAAAGAAACCTCTGACATCGAAATATGGCAGTGAGTTGGTGTCAGGGAGTAGAGCTCAGAAAGGAGTGAGAAGGCTGGGAGAAATACCTTGAAGGCCAAGCTCTCACTTTCTCACTTGAAAGCTCTGGTGTCCTGGGAGTGAGATTCTGTGCAAAAAACAAGCAGGCAGACAATTAAAATCTAGGTTCCTGGTGGCCTACTTACACTGAGCTGCTTTACCTCTGTCTGAGTACACAGTAAGCACTGTGTAAATGCGGAGTCAACAAGAAGTCAAACCAAGACTGATCAAACAAATTAGTCACTGTTTATCAAGAACTATTTGTTACACTTCACTCAGTGCATGGTGCTTCATGTGCATTGACATTTACCCCTAAATAGCTCTCCTTGTCCTTTTTATGGATAAATAAAAGACGAAACAGAAATTATGAGTAATTTTTACGACTATCATTTTCCAGATTCAATTATTACTTGGCCTTTGTCTACTGGTCTCTCCAACTCCAATATCTGTGTTTTTGTCCTTGTCCCTTCATAAAAGAAGGTAGTATGTGAGTACTAGTCCATGGAGAGGGAAGGTAGGTGTGTATCCAGACTGTGGTCCAAATGTGGATGGAAAGGTGAAAACAGTATCTGTGTAGCTGTAGGTTATTCTCAGAGTCAGATTTCCAGCAAGCTTTCCTGTTCTACAGAAATGGAAGCCACTGGAGAGACGCTCAGGTGGCCTGATGAATCTCAATTGCTGGGGTCTGACAAGGAAAAATGTCCAGAGCCTGCCTACACAACCCACCACTGTGCAGGCTGGAAATTCTAGGTCGGTCTCCCAGCTTGTATCTTCAATGAACTCTTTGAGAGACAAGAATAACAATAAAAGTAACATACCAAAAATGTATGTTGCCACTCTTGTACTAGCTGCCATTCTAGGTGCTTCATTAAAACAATTCTATCCTGTAAACAATGCCACGACACAGAGAATTGTGATGGAGCCTATCAGCTATTTTCTGAAATCTGTTTTCCTTTCCTTCCAGGGCACACAGCTAAGACTATTCCCCAACCTCCCATGGCTAGGTATGGCATATGGATGAGACCTGGATGAAGGTATGTGAGGGGCAGTGACAGGTGCCTACTCTAGGCATGGCTATAGGGCTCCCATGTGCTCCCCTCCATGCTCTTCTCACCCAAGTGTCTTTGGAAATCAGGGGTGTGATGGTCAGGTTCATGTGTCAACTTGGCCAGGCGGTGGTGCTGGCTGTCTAGATGGGCAACTACTGGCTTGTCTGTTGCTGTGAGGACATTTCATGGACTTAAATCATGACCACGTTGGCTGCATTCACAGCTGAATCAGCTAAGGGGAGTGTCTTCTGTAATGAGTGACACTTAATCTAATCACTGGAAGGCTTTTAAGGATAATTCAGAAGAGACATCATTCTTTTTGCTTCAGCCAGCCAGCCTCTCTTGACAGCTTGTTGAGGACCTTCACTGGAGCTTCCAGCTCATGGCCTGCCCTACAGACCTTGGACTCTTACATCCCCATGGACGCGTGAGACACTTTTATAAATTTTATATTTACAGATATCTCCTGATGATTCTGTTTCTCTAGAGAACCGCAGCTAATACAATGGGTTATAGTTGGCAGAGCAACTTTTGGCCTGAATCCCCCAAATGACTGGAACAAAATCCCCTCTTCACTTGAAACTGCACGAAATAGTGAGAGAGAAATAAACTGCATGTCGAACAAATGCATGTTTGAGTTTATTTGTCACCCCCATCTAGCCTACTGTAACCAGACATTACCTGTTTGTTCCATCGCCCTTTTGCAGAGAAGGTATCTGAGGCTCAGGTGACTGGCCCCAGGTCACACATCTGGCACACAGTCCAGCCGGGTCTACGCCCAAGCAGTCTGGTTCCAGAGTTCCTGCTCCCACCAGTGTAGATGCGTCCCTAGTGGGATGGAAGAGAGTGGTCTGGGTGAAGACAGACTGGGATGGAGGCAGGTCACCACGTGGTCTGTGCTCCAGTGTGTCCCTGCACCGATAAACCAAGTGGACTGTTAGGAAGAAAGCTTCCCTAGGCTCTCTCCACAAGTTGGCCAAATAGGTAGGACATGGCTCCAGGTCTCCTAAACCACAGGTCCCTCTCCTGCATCACTTAGCTTGACTGATAAACGTAACAGTATTACCCTCTACAAATGAACCAGAGCGCTAGCAGGGAACCATTCTTTTGACTTCCATTTTACAGTTGGGGGAATGGAGGCTTCCAGAGGCGAATAACCTGCCCAAGGCCACCCAGTTAGTAAGCGCTGGGAGTCACATCCAGCCTGACTCTGGAGCTGTTATTTTTAACCAGCACCTCATGCTGCCTGACTTGAGAGCGGAAGTATGGAGAGAAGCTCTGGGAAGACGAAGCCCATAAATTCAAAGTAAAATGATACGGTCTTGAAAAGGGCTTTAAAGTTGAACTCCATCACCCTCATTTAGAGGGAACAACATTCTCCGCAGTCCTGTGGTTTTTGAGGACATTCCCCAAGCTTTCTCTTGAGACACTGGGGTCCCTTCAGCCCCGCTCTGTGCACCCCTCTTGGAAGCCCCCATCCACCTGGGCTTCTCCAGGGCCAGAGCTGCGCCTCACTCCTCCAGGAAGCCCCTGGGTTGTTAGTGGCTGGGAAAAGGAGGGCAGGAAACATTGGCTGATGGTAGAAAAAGACCCTGACAGGGCTGAGGTCTTCCTCTTGCTCCAGGTGGGCAGACCCAGGGCTGCCGAAGCTGCCCGCCTTCCCCTGGGGCCTGGACCTTTTAGCCCAGAATCACGGAGCGGGCGCAAGCCAGAGGCCCGGGGTCGGCGCCCACGTCGGTTTCCAGAACACCCACAGCAGCAGGGGCTTGCGAGAAGGGGTGCTCTCGAGCCGGCTCCCCTGTCCCGGAGAATGCGCGGGGCACAGCCGGGACCCCCGCACCCTAGGCCCCAGAGCCCGCGCGGCCCCTGCCCCAGGCGGGCGAAGAAGCCTGACGCCAGCTTGCAGGGGACGGAGCCTGGCCTTGCCCCATCGGGCTTCCCTTTGCTCGGGGCCCTCCGCCACGGAGTGCCCGTCCGCCCGGGGCTGTAGCTCCACCTGGGGGCTGCCCGTGCTGCGCACCGCCCACCCGGGACGAGCCAAGGGCCACGGACCCTCAAGGATGGAAACGGAGGTCCCCCGAGAGCTACATCACATGCTTAGTAACGTTGCCCGGGGTGCACAACTCCTGAGGAGCAGCGCCAAGACGCCAAACCAGGCGCGTTTAAGCCCAGCTGCGTGTTTAGCCCCTTGGGGGCTCTACCCGGGTAAGAGCAGGGCCTCCTTGGGTCTGGTTCTTCTTGGTCCTCTGCCAGCTGCTGCTCAGGTGGTCTTGGCCAGACCTTGTGGCCTCTCTGTTTTTATTAACTGAGTAAATGAAGGTTGAATTACACCTTTGCAAGGTGAAATCTGGTGGGGGTGGGGGGTGGGTGCACAAAGGTTTCTTGGATGAAGGAAGTAAAGAGCTAGTTTAGGACATGCCTTATTGGGATAAACAGCTTCAGAACAGGCTCAGGAGCAGGGGATGGAAGGATTGAGGGTGAAGTCCCGGGATTAGGGGGTACTAGGGTTGGAGGGTGGAACTCAGAGGTCACTGGGGCTGTGACCTGGGGAGGGAGCTATTGAAGGATGTGGGGGCCAGTGCAAGAAGCAGGGTGAGGAGAAGGTGGACTAGAGGCAGAGAGAGCCAAGTTACCTCCGTTTCCTAGTTCTCTTGTAGGGAGAATGTCAGCTGTGCTCCCTGGCAGGGAGGGCCCAAAGGCTTAGGGGTGGACGGGTTTAGGACCTTCAGTTTATGATCAGTCTAGGTAGGCATCAGAGGTTTGGGTTTCCAGACCTCGGCTTTATCCAAGGATTTTCAGCCGATGAGGAGCTAGGAGGTTCAAACACCATCTTGCCTGGGTCCAGGGCAGTTGACTCGAAGTGCATACTCTTCCTGGTATGTGAGAGGGGCTTCATGTCGCAGGTTTAACTTCCCTTTCGGGATCATCTGAAGCCCCATTGGCCCCATGCAGAAGGCTGTGCACGAGCCATGGTGAAGCTTGTAAGTCAGATCCTGTGAGTCCTGGCAAGGAACAAGAAGAAAGGAACACTGAGGAAAGAGCTGGCTCCATAAACTTGCCAAATTTTGGTTCCCACAAACTGGGAGCTCCTTGACTCTGCAGGTCGAGGCAAAGCTCCTTTGGACCCTGGCTTTGGGGCCTGCAGCCTGGGTCATTATCTCCATTTTACAGCTGAGAAAACTGAGACAAGAAGGGATGTAGGTGTTTTCTCAGAGCTGCAGTCCCAGGTGAGCCAAGACTTAGCACCCCACCTGCTGCCCTGCCCCAGCCTGGGGGCATGCCCAGAGGACTCTGGGATGGCCTGGAAACACTGGTCCCTAGGAGCCTTCACTGAGAGGGGTCATGGAGGCTGTCTCTAAACAGCAGAAGAGCTGACACATAAAGGAGCAAGCAGAGGTGTGAGGCAGAGAAAGGATGTACGGGTGGAAGGCAAGGAAGCAACAGAAGCAGGTAAGGTGACACCCTGCTGCCAAGTGGCATGCATGGTAACCTTTTTCCCCAAACCTGCCTGAGTCATCCCATCTCCCCAGGGCCAGCTGCACAGGCTCCTCTGACGAACTGTTTCTCCTATTCTGTGCTGAATACAAGTGTGCTGAAAATAGACCTGTGCCACCATGAGCAAGTGCAGGACTTGTGACAACTGCAAGGGCAAGTTTGGGTTGTGATGCAGTATAAGCCAGGCCTCCTTGGCCCCTGCTGAGCCGGTGACTTATACAGGCTTCCCCTGTCCTCACCAGTTCTGAACCAGCCCCATCACTGCAGGTAACCAGACTGAGTTTATTTCTCACCCCGCGGGCACCTAACAAATGCAGACCCACAGTCATTTGTCCTTCCTCTGAACCGCATCCTGCTGGCAGACTTGTGCTTAACCATTCTCAGTCTCTTGAGGTCCTGGGCTTTCACCTCTCTGCCCAGCATACCTCAAGTCCTGCCCCAGCACAATGGCCACAAAAGACAGCATTTTCTAGAAGCAGTGTTGAAGAGAAAGCAGTACTCCTCTTGGGTTTGAATGGGTCCTTATCAAATTTTCTCAACACACCTCTAGAGCACATTGTATTGAATCTGTTATGCATGTGCCTGGTGGGGACTTTTCCACTAGCTTGGGAATGGATACGGTCAATATTTCTAACTGTTTCCAATTAATTACCAAGTCACATTTGCTCAACTTAGCAGAAAGTTCTTTGTCTCCCACTTAAGCCAACTGCTCCCCCATCTCTAGTCGTCCACTAACATGTCAAGAACCTTTAGACCTTACTCAACCCAAAGGGATCAGATAAAGAAAAAATTGGGGTCTGATTAGTGCCATAGTGGACTTCAGTGGAAAACTGGTCTTGGACAGGCTGATAAGTCCCAGTTTACTGTTTCTACGATATCCAAACTGGCCTAGTTCCTTCTGGGGTTTCATCTCTTCTGTGTTCCTCTCACACGTTCAGCCATTGTAATACAGTGTCGTCTTCTGGGCCACCAAGGCTGAGTCTGGAAGGAAGCCCACCTGTCCTCAGCTATGCATGTGGTAAGACCCCAGGTCTCCACCCCAGCACATCCAGGTTGAGGCCTGAGCCTCCCAGGTGTCCTTTCCTTCCTGACTGTGGGCTGCAGATGGTTCCTTGGCCCGATTGAAATTTTGCCTGCAGCTTTTTCATGAATCAACTCTGCTAGCCAAAGATATCAGGAGGTGCCAGCTTTGTTAGGCCCTAAAAATTTCCATAACTCCCTTCTCCCTGAGCAGTGGGGAGCAACTTATCTTATTTTTACCTAACCAAGGGCAGTTACCTGCTTGAAGTAAGCTGCTCGGCCATCTCGATAGAGAAGAGTTGCAACTCCTCTTACAGAATAAGCCAACGAGCAAACGGATGGACAGCTCAGCTTCACCAGATGCCCTGCAACAGCAGATGGGCAGCTGTGAGTCAGCAAGGCCGGGGGGCTGGCGAGAGGTCACGCAGCTAGTACGTTGGAGAGCTGGGATTCAAATCCAGGTCTGGGTAGCCCTAAAACGTGTGTCTTTTCCATCACCATTCTTTGTGTGTGTGTGGGGGGGGGGGGGGGGGGTAGTTAGCTGTCTACGAGCCACAATTGCAGCCTTTTGGAGATCTGGTATTTTAACTGCCAGGACTAGTTAAGGGACAGTTCCCTGACAGCCCCACTCCACCAATCTCTGGTTAAAGTGTCTTGGAGTCAGGGGCCTCTTTTGCTCTCTGGTCCCTGGTGCAAAGCCTGAGCCTGATGGGCCTTTGCATCCCACCGACTGATAAGGCACCAGAACAGTGCACTTAGCCAGGCCTGAGCCAGCATAGGGCATCCCTGTGAGCTGTGTGGCTCTGGACCCTCCTACTCCATGCACAGAGCAGTGGGAGGGCTTCTCCAGTTTCTTCTTTAGAGGGTGTGCGTCCACTTCTTTGTGGGCTGGGTGGTCAAAATGGGCTGAGCTTTGTCAAGCAAAGAGAAACAAGCAGGGGCAGGGTCATAAGCCATCAGAGGTCGATGAGTCCCCAAAAGACGTTTGGAGCATCCCTTTCATTACACAGTTTGAAAAGACCAGGGCCCAGGGAGGGGACGTGATTTTTTTAAGGCCACACAGAAATAACAATAGAGAAAGGCTTCATTCAAAGAGGGGACAAGCATCATAGAGCCTCTTTGATTAAGCGTTATCCTCTCCAGATGTTGTCTTTTAAATACGTTATCATGGAGACGTGTGCAGGGCACAGATTCATAGCACTAACCTGTGCATGAGAAGACTAGGGCTCAGGCAGCTGAAGCGTTTTCCTCAGGCTACCTGCTTAGCAGTGAAGCCAGAAATCTTTCTCCCTTAGGAGAAAAAAGAAGGGGCTTTGGGGGCTATTTCAAAGATGCTGAGATCTCTGTGTCTGGCTCATCCAGAATCCAGTTTGCCCCATGCCCCATACCCACTTGCCTTTGGTCTATTGATTGCTACAAGGGAAAAATATCTCAAGCTTGGTGCCAGAAAGACTGAAATTAAAATCCCAACTCCATTTCCTGCCAATGACCTGACCTTACCATTGCCAGGGCATTACGAAGTGTTGTTTCTGGTTCCTGGCAAGAAATAAACAGATTTTCTTCTAGACTTTCATTCGTCCCTCTCAGTCACCTTGTCCACAAGAAGCAGGCTCTGCACTTACCATCTGTTTAGGCCTGGGGCCTGATGTAACCCCTCCAAGATGGCCCAATGGGTGCTCCATCCAGGTTGACGGTGACCCAGTCTGATTGCCACACCTGGCCCAGGAGACCCCTGGTCCTGATTGCTGATGAATGGACCAGGCCAGTTAATAAATGCAAAGAGACATGAGTCACTTCCAGAAGGTCACCCCTGTTGGTCCAAACTTAAGATGGTTGCTCAAAGTTACCACATTGCCTGTTGCTGCAGGTGCTGTTATTGATCCATGTCCTCTTCTGGAGGCCACTTTTGGCCCAGAGTGAGGTGGAGGGCACTGGCAGCATCTCGCTCAGTGCTAGGTCATCTGTCACTCATGCCATCTATTTTTTTCCTTTAGTATTATTCTGCAGACCAGTATCAGGATAAGAGTTGAGACTGTGCCTAAAGAGGAGAGAAGAGCCAGGGGGATGCTTCCACAGGGTTTATGGGCTATATTTCCAATAGATTCAAGGAATCATATAAAATAGAGCATTTCCTTGCTCCTTCTGCTTCTGCTTTGTGAATGAAGAATCATTCTGCTTCTGTTAGCTGAGGGGGAAGGAGAAGAGTTAGGGAAAGCAGAGCTGAGGCCCATTCTAAGCCTCAAATAAAGACAATATTGTGTTTGGCAGTTAGTTATTGGCTACTGAAGAAAGTAGATGACAGAATGCCAGAGCCATCAGACTTCTCAAAGAGATTCAGAGTTTTGTAATCATGGTGGCATAAAAAGAAAAAATACCTAGGAATCACTTTAACAAAAGAAGTGCAGTATTTGCACTGTAAAATTTATAAAGCTTGTCTGATGGAAGTTAACCAATTTCTAAATGAATGGAGAGCGAGACATTCCATGTTTGTGAATTGGAAGACAATATTGTAAGATGGTAATTCTCCCCAAGGGGACCTATTGATTCCATATAATCCCGGGAAATATTTCAGTAGGCTCTCTTGCAGAAAGTGACAAGTTGATCCTGAAATTTATATGGAAATACGAACACTTGGAACAGCTAAAACAATTTTGAAAAAGAAAAATCAGGAGGACTTCCACTTCTCAATTTCGAAACTTGCTCAAAGTCTACAGTAATAAAGATAATAAGGGACTGGCATAAGGCTGGACACGCAGAGCCATGGAACAGAATCTAAAGCCCAGGAAAAAGCAGAGAGGAAGGGTGAGGGGGCTGGAATTGTGTGTCCTGCAGTGGGTGTTGTCTTCCCCTCCAGTGCCATGGATCAAGGAAATGACAGCCACCACAATAATGGCACACAGCCAATATATGGTGCTTACTATGTGCCAGGAATGGCTCCGAATGCTTTATACGGATTATGTCACTTTTTTATCACTTGATTTTGCAACAGAAAGGATGGTTTTCCCCACAGGTGGTACTGGGACAATCAGATGTCCGCATGCAAATAGTGACAAGAAAGCCTCACCTCACACTGCACACAAAAACTAACTCAAATAGGATCAGAAACATAAAGATGAGAGTCAATACAATAAAAACTTTTAGAAGAAAACCTAGGGGGAAATCTTTGAGACCTTGCATTAGGCAGAGACTTTTTAGACATAATTCTAAAAGTACAATCCAACAAAGAAAACTCGATAAATTGGACCTTATCAAAGTGAAAACCTTCTACACATCAAAAACGTATTTAAGACAAACCTTAAAAGACAAGCCACAGGCTGGGACAAAATATTTTCAAAATACATATCCCATAAAGGACTTGTGTCAAGAATTTACAAAGAACTTAACAAGAAGACAAAGATGGATTAAAAATAGGAACAGACATTTCAACAAAGAAGACTTGTGAATGGCTAATAAGTACCTGCTAATAAGAATGGCCAATAATGATTAATAACCTTTAGAGGAATGCAAATTAAAACCACAATGAGATACCACTTCACACTCACTAGAATAGATACAGTAAATGAGATAGACAATGCGAAGATCCAGAGCATATTGAAAGGAAGTACTGTACTTAGCTTGGAGGAGACTAGGGTAAGACAGAGCAATGACTGAGACCTAGGGATTCAGGATAAAATGACATGTAGTTATTTCTTTTGTTCAGCTTTATAATATAAAGCGTCCCCTTAATTAAGGGGCTCTAAAAAAAGTCGTGCTTATTAGTTTTAAAAATTGCACTTTTTATTTTTTTTTTTTTTTTTTTTTTTTTTTAAAGGAAAGACAGAGAGAAGGAAGGAAGGATAGAAGGAAGGAAGGAAGGAAGGAAGGAAGGAAGAAAGGGAAACATCTTTAAACATTTTCTCGTTTTATTGTATTCTGTTTCTCCGTTTTTGTTACATGGGCTGGGGCCGGGAATCGAACCGAGGTCCTCCGGCATAGCAGGCAAGCACTTTGCCCGCTGAGCCACCGCGGCCCGCCTGCACTTTTTATTTTAAAGAAAAATACTTGTAAGTTATTTTTTTTTCTGATTTAAATCTGAAATGAATGCATGGGCCTTGTGGGTTGCCATTGAGACTAGTGGAAGTTTGCCCAAAGGAGCTTGCAAAGCTAAGCAGCTAAGCTCCCTAGAGAAATGTCATTAGTCTGCTTATTAGCTTATAAATTTTAAAAAATATGATTTTTAAAATGGGGGTGGAGGAGAGATTGCACTGTCTATGAAATCCTCTAGGCACTGTGAGTCTCTCTGGGCTGGAGAATCCGGAATCAGAGAAGAATAATCAGTAAAATCACTTATTGAGAGTTTAGGTTCTTTTGGAGAAGAGTCGCCTTTCCTTGACTCGAGTGAAAGTGCTATGTCCTGGTTCTAGGCGGCAGGACAAGAGAGTCTTGGCTGAGCCTTGGTCCCTCTTGGGCAAGACAGGGTGTGTGAACTTCAAACACACGTGGTAGCCTGTCATCTTTGTCCCTCTATTGATTGTCCAGAAGTGAGTTTAATGAAGACAGAATGCCTCCTGTAAACAAATCATTATCCCTGATCAAGGAAGTGTAAACAGACCCTAGCCTGGGAAACAGGCTCTTTGTCTCTCCCTAGCACAGACAAGTAAAACGCTGGACTCGGGGGATTTGGTAGAGTCTGGAGTCAATAATGAAACTTCCTGCAGCATAGTGGAGAAGGCCCAAAACTGGGAAGGCTGAAAGCTCCAACCGGGTCTTCAATATTAGATCTTACTCACCAGGTCAGAAAGATGGAATCAAAGCAAGAATAGATGAGCTTACTTTCGAAAAGATCTTAAAATGTGCATATAAAAAGGTGTCAGAATTATAAGAACATTTACTACCAAAAAATTTTAAATTATAGTTCAGAGATGGATTTAATTTACTTAAAAATTAGCATTTTACTTTCTCTGTGCCATTAGACAGATAATCAAAACACCTCTACCCTTATCTATAGCATACACTCTATTTATTTGTCTAATTTTGACGAAGATAAAATGGCTCTGACATGAGGTTGCAGTTCAAAATAAAAAGATTATAATGTCTCTTGCACGTAGTAGGTACCTAATCAATGGTTGCTCTTATAATGGTTTTTATAATCATCATGATTGCCATCATTCTCATCATTTAATTACCTCTGGGTAAAGTGAGGGATATACGGAGGTTCTAATTATTAATGGAATAGTGGCTACCCTTACTGATTGGGACCATGGAGCAAGTCCCCATGCTTCGCAGACAAGTAAACATTTCGTTATCTCAGGAACCCCTGAGAAGGGCATTATTTTTGTCACTTTACTGACACTCAGCCAAGTCGGACACCTTGAAACCAAGTCTGCAGGGTTTCCGAAAATGCCCAGGTTCAAAGCCGGTTCTGTTCTGACCCCACACCCTTCTCGCGTTCCGCTGTACCACAGCCGCCTGTTTTGGAGACGCTAACAGCACAGTGTAGAATTATTCAAGTCCCCCCACCCAAATGTATGTCATTCACACCCGACTGTCAGACCGCCTGGCATCTTGGATGAGCCTCCTTCCGGAGAGGCACTGTGAACTTAGAACAAGATGCTCATTCCTGTTTTCTTGTTCTCAGGGGTCCGCTGGCAGCCGCCGGCATGCTCACCGACTGGGACCTGCTTCAGCATGACAGGTCCTGGGCCGGCTGCGCCCCAAACCCGCCTGCCCTCCACATCTGTGCACCAGAGCCTCGTGCAAGAGGAGTTAGCCTGGGGGCACGGGTGGGAGAAGGCAGATGTGCTATGTGCCCTGCGCTTTTCTACCAGACCTCCGCGCGTGGCTGCCTATCAGTTCACACCCAGCAAAGTGCTCTTTCGAGACACTTGAACACCTCCAATGCCGGGAAGCTCACTACCTCCCAAGGTAACCCGTTCCATGAGTGAAAAGCTCTGTTGGGTTGAAAGTTGAGTCTAAATACGTCCTTACCAAAATTGAGGGAACACGAAGTAGTACACCCGTCATGGAAGGCAACTTATCAGTATGTAGCAAGAGCTTTAAAATTATGCCTACTTTTCAATCAGCTAATTCTGCTCCTGGAAATTCATGCTACAGAAAGAATCCAAAATAGAGGAAAATGTTATATTTATAGGTGTTAAAACTTACAGCATTATTTATAATGACTTTCGTAGTAATGAACATATGCATAGTCGAGGATTTCAGTTGTCTTAATTCTTGCTCAGACAACATGGTGTCTAGACACTTACAGAAGACTTTCTAACATGGTGTTTCCTTACCCTAACTCCTTGCTAGAGAGCCCAGAACAATTAGATCTGAAACCGTGGGGATAAATCCTGGCATCAATGTTTGTCCTAGCCACCAGATAATTCTGATGTGTAGCCAAGGTTAACTGTTCTAGAAGGAGTTTTATAGTCATCAAAATGGCTCATTAAAATGGATTTAGTTCATATTCTATAGTAAGGGAGGCGGGAGAAAAAGCATGGCCAGCTACTTTCCACAGGGCTGTTTTAGAAGTAAATAACTGACACTGGTGTCCAACTGACAAAGAGACTCAGCATTTGGATCTTCTCACATCCAATCATCAAAGGCCCCTCTGCTGGACTTGCTGGGAAGACCTGCAGATTTACAGTTTGGCAAGGGGAGGCTGGCTCTCTAACTCACTCTGTGCTATTGCATACGTCACCTCCAAACTCCATGTGCTGTCAGGTTGGAAGGGGCGGGTGGGGACAGAGCCGCTTTGCACTCTGTACGGGATAAAATGCCTTCCACACCCAGAGGAGGTTGGCGGGGGTGGAGAGAGAGAATGGACACGTTTCCCACTGTCCCGAATATGGCAGCCGAGAGGCCGGCACTGAGGCCCCAGGGCATGCAAAGCTAACCTGAGAGCCTCAAACGTCCGGGAGAACCCTGCGCTCTTCTTTCCCTGACCATCTCAGAGCCCGTCCTCACCCCTCACAGGCATTGTCCTCTCTCAAGTCAAAGTCAGTGCATCCAGATTCATAGCGATGTCCCCTCTGGTTATTTTCTTGCACAAATTGGAAAATGCACCCAAAGGAAAACCAGTGCATTCCCCGCCCCGCCCCGCCCCTGCCCCAGTGCTCTTGTCCTACCCCACAGCTTGGGGGTTAATTCCATTTCTCTTCCTTCTTCTGTGTCCCTCCACGTGGCAGCATGAGGCCAAAGTGAGATGTGAGGGAGCAAGTGTGAGCCTTCCAGCTGTGGAGCATCTGCATACACACATGCACACACACACATGCATGCACGCGCACACATATGCATGCACACGCACACACACATGTGTAGGTCCTTTCGCACCCCTCTACTGGGCAGTTTCAGTATATGGATGCATTCTTGGGTGGGAGCTTGTAGAGTCAGAGGACAGAGCACGGGGAAGCGAGGGCAGGGATGTGCGCACACTCTGGCACGCCCGCCACGTCCGCCAGCGCCCGATCCAGGCCACCCTCCTCTCACCTGGGCAGCTGCAGAGCCCTGCACGCTTCCTACTGAAACACTCTGCTCCTGCCCAACCCCACAGGCCGGTTCCCACAAAGAATCCAGAGCACTCTTTGAAAATGTAGTGTATCATGTGTCGCTCCTCCACTCAAAACTCTGCGGAGCTTCCCCACTGCACCAAGAGGGAGAGGACCCATCTTTGTCAGAACCACGAGGTGCTGCCCGATCCCCCAACCTCAGCCCTCTGACCTCACGCCCTGTGACAGCTCATGTACCTCCAGCCGCCCTGTCTCTGCGTCGTCCTCAAAGCGCCGGCTCACCCCTCCTCAGGGGCTGTGCTGGGGCTGCTCTGGCCCCATCCCACCTCCACCCCCACCCCCCACCCTGCTTCGTTCCTTTCCCAGGGCGTTTATTTCAAAGCCTGTTTAAGAACTTGTTGAATTAGCTGAAGCCTCTGCACAAGAGACAAGAGGGCGGCCTGGAGGTTTGGCATGTTAAGAAACACTAGTCTACTCATTAAAGATTTCCTAGTCTGCCTCTACCTGCAGCTGAACGTCTGGATGGAATGTGAAAAAGCTGGACCCCATACTTGGGTGCTGCTCGCATGTGAGTCTTTGCCGGGTGCAGACCAACTGCTGGCTGTTGTCACTTTCACTTTTCATCCTTGGGTTAAGGTTCAGTTACTTTAACTTCTGAGAGCAGGGGGTGAAGAGGTTAAGGGTGCCAGGACCTCCTGGCCTGGCGGAAGGGACAGGTGAGGTCACAGGTAACGGTCCCCAGGGCGGAAGGTGCTGCAGGGAACTCCAGATGCTTCCCAGAGCGCTCCCGAGCCATGCCGTGGGCTTGAGCAAGAACTTTGGGGATTGCCATCCATCAGGGCAGTGAGCCAGCCTGCAGCAGGGCTGTTTAATCTGTAGAATGGGGAGAAGAGCCCTGAAGAGCCCAAGCTAGGGTCGGAGGGCCAGGGAACGAATTCGAGACCCACGGCCGAGGGCGGTGCCAGTCTGATCAGCACATGGGCCCTGGGTGCATGTTTTACAAAAGGACAAACCAAAACCAACTGCTTCTCCATATGTGAAAGTTTGACATCAACCCATGGGCTAATCCAGACCGGGAGGCTTACCTTTTCTGAAAATAGACCCTTCCGCTGCTCTCCCTGCTCAGTATTTAAGACACAGGTCAACTGGTCTTGCCCCCCACCCTGGAGAAGTCTTCTCTGACTGTGGGGATGTCAGGCTCCCCAACCTCTCTGTGGTCCCTTGTCCCCAGGCTAAGCTCTGCCATAGCTCCTGTCACGCTGTGTCCTGGCTCTCTAGATCCAGATGGAAGGGACTGCATGCCCCTCCCTCGGCACCTGAGAACTCACCACTGTTCACACACGGGGGCGGTGCCACCTCCAGACACAGTGGGGACATGACCCAAGGACCCCAGGTGCCTACAGTGGGGAAGGTGGGTGAAGGGACTTGACTGGGGCCAATCGTGCCAAGCCTTTTGGCTTTCCATCAGAAAAGAAAATATGAGAGACACAAGACAGACATTTTCTGACATCCAGCCTTCTGCCCTCAATCAATATGCCACGCAGCTTGAGTTCAGGCAGGGAGGAGAGCTTTTCCCTCATGCTCCCCTTTCATTAACACTGCATTGTTTTTTGTTTTGTTTTGGCCTCTTGCTTCCTCTCTCTTTCTTCCTCCTTTCCTTCTCCTCTCTGCCTTCCCCCCTCCCCCCCCCCCCCCCCCCCCCCCGCCTACCCATTTCAGTTTCCAGAGCTTGAAAAGGCCTGGAACCCAAGAGATGGAGAGAAACTGAGCAGGGGGAGGAGAGTGGCCATGTTGAGCCAAGACTAGCCTTGGGCCGGGTGGGGTCCATCTACTGCCTGCTGGGAGGCTCATCAGCACTCTGTCAGGTCGATTTTCTTGTTTCCATTTTGCAGATGAGAAAAATGTGGTTGGGGAGATGAAGGGAAATTTGCGAAGTCACCCAGCTGGTAAGTGGCTGTCATGCCTCTGTCCGACGTCATCCACCTCATCGGGTCATGCGGAGTCCTGGGAGTACAAAGATGTGGCCGACGTCTGTCGGACCCACGGGAGCAGCGGTCCCCCTGATTCCACGGAGATTCTGCGCAGCAGGCTGCCTGCCACCCTGAAGCCACAATCCAGGGAACGCAACGTGAGATTTGCCAAGTAAAACTGCCCGAGGAGTTCCAGATGAAACAAGAGGGGGCAAAATGCTGGTAATGGTTGAAGCTGAGTGAAGGATACCTGGAGTTCCATTGTGCCACTTTCTTTACCAATGTTTGAAAAGCTCTGTGTCCAGTTGCTTATTGTGTCTTCTCAAAAATGGAGACTCCCAAGTTCAAAACGGAGAATCCCTTTTTAGAAATCAAGAGTTCTAGAAATAGAGAAGTCAAGATCGGTTTGGTCTTATAAGCCCCATTTGACTCTTTGATTGGCATCAATTTCCATCAGTCAGGAGTGACCAAATGTCTGGGCAGTGCCTTCCCCATCTTCTTGTGGGTACAGATGGGAGGGCCCGCATGGAAAATGAAGCCTCATCGACAACTGGGAAATTGTGGGGTACTCTAGCCTGTTTTCCAGGTCTTCTGAGGTATATGTACTACTTATAGTAGCTATTTTAGAAGCCACTAGACAAAATTATGAGGCTCCCAGACACAGGGACCACTGCTGCTTGGCCTTTCAGGTGACCACTGCCTGCGTATTGGAGTTTCCATTTCCATTTTCCCCAAAATTGCTTTGCACAGGAAAAGAGATCTTAACTGAAAAACAAAATAGATATTTTTACCTCCCATCCCCTCTGGACAGTATTTTCTTCCTGGCCCTTTGAAATCTTTAGCCATGAGTGTTTGCTAGTAACATGGACCCATCTCTTCTGGGGATGGCAAAAGGCAGGACCCTGTGCTGAGGCCGGAGCTCTTCCCACCCCAAAGGCTGCCACATGACAATCCCCGAAATCCATCCCACAACTGCCTGGATCCAAACCTGGTTTTACCAGTACAGTCAGACTCCTGGTGCCTGCAAACTCTGGAGGCTGATGAGGCCAAGCCCAGCTCTCTTGGTGGCCAGGTCTCTGAGATTGCACGACCCTGCCACTCTCTCAGCTCGGGGCTGCTCCTTGAGTCCATTCTAGGTGCCCAGCTTCAGGTTAGGAGCCTGCAGGCAGCAAAGAGGACCTTGGTTTAGTTTTGGCAGGCACTGGTGCAACAGAAGTGGCACAACTCATGCTGAACACTTTCAACAGCCAGATCCACGCACTTTGCCTACAAACTCCTTCCTACCCAGTGTGATGCTGCCACAAATCTGATCACTCATTCCAGAGACCTGGGGCTCATCCTGGGTTGTTAACCCCACTCCCCCCACCCACAAACACTCACATTTATCACTGAGTCTCTAGATTATTCTTCTGGCCCTCCCCTCTTACCCCTAGAGCTCTGTCTTCATCCAGCCCTGTGTCCCTTGCCTCCCTCAGTTTCCCCAATCTGCCCCTCTCTTCTCCACACCAGATGGTGGTTAATTGTTAATGACATTTCCTTTTTAAGGCTTGTCAGTGACTCTCCATCTCCTTTTGGCTCAAGCCTGCCCAGTCGTCTGAAGAGCAGATGCCATCCCTTATCCAGACACCTGAGATGTCCCATCTCGCTTCCCACTCTCTTCTGGAAGTCAGCCAGACTCTACTCTTCCCTGGGCTCGGCTCGCATTATCTTCACCTATCTTCCTGAATTTTCCTTTGTCCAAATAGTACCTGTTCCTCACGCAGCACAAATGCCCCGTCCTACAGGGACCCTTCCCCGACTTTCAGATTAAAAGTGTCTTTCAGCATCCTAAATCTCTTTGAGCTTCTATTTGTAGAAGCATTGTAGATAGAGCAGAAGCTTTATATAAGATGGACTTGACTTTGACCTTTTATTAAGGTGTCAAATAGTCCCGTGCTCTTAGGGAGTTACTGAACTTCTCCAAGCCTTAGTATTTTTTTCTTTTTTTTAATCTGCGAAAAGGGAAATGATCACACCTTTTGTGTCTGTCACGAGGATTAAAGGTGATGTGTGCGAAGCGCTCAGCCGAGTGCCTGCCTGGGTCTCTACAAAGGACAGGTGCTGTTGTGTATGTCTTTAACTGGGGGACTGGCCCCTGCCTGGGCTCTGAGCCCTGTGTCCCTCAGGGTGGCTGCCTCCGGGCACCCCAGGGTGTTGTCTGCTCAGGGCTGCCAGGGCGTGGGGTGGTCGCAGGAGGCAGCCAGCCCGGGGGTAGTATCAAAGGCCCGAGCCCCGCGAGGACCAGCTTGTTTCATTAAAACAAAGGGAAGGGTTTCCTTGAAAAGCCTACATTTCCCTCCCCCAGATTTCCCTCTCGGCTGCTTCTGTGGCCACACATGTTTCCGATGAATCCACATTCAAATTAATTTCGCCCAACAAATAACTCGGTGCAGCTCCTTGGTCGGGAAGGATTCCTGCAGGATGAGGTCATGCTTTGGCTACAGTAAAATTAAAAATACCCAGGGCCTCTCCCCACCGCCCAGGACAGTGCATTTGGGAACGATTATCGGGTTTATCAGGGTAACGTATCGCAGAAAACCTGCTTCTGTTTATAGACCATTTTATTATTCCGTTTTGACATTTCCCTTTTTTCTTCGACCTTTTTTCCCCTTAAGCAAATATCTATTAGACTGAGTTGAAATGTGATCCAACCAAATATACTCTTTTTCAACTTCAGGCTAAAGCGGGTCTGACTAGAAGCAGAAATCCTTAAGTGAAAAGTTATGATTTACTTTCTCTCTAAAGGGAAACAGTGTCAGAAGGAGAATTTTATGTGACAGGGGAACTTATGGTGCACAGAGCAGGGGCTGGCAGCCAGCACAGATCTCTCTGGGTAAGTGCAGTGGGTAGGGGCTGGGCATGGCCGAGCGTGGCTGGGGGCCAGCCTGGAACAGCGCACAGGCTGGATCAGAAGCGGTTCAGAAAATTAGAAAGTCCCCAGATGGCACTGCAAGCCTGGGGGCAGTGAGATTGAGAAGGGGACTTCGAGATAATGTCTATGCTACCCTAGTACCTTGCTGTTGAGGCCCACATGTCTGCCATGATTTGCCCACAGCCTGGGGTTCCCAGGGCAGACCTGAGACTGGAACTCAGGACCTGACCTGGACAACCAGCTCTGCCACCTCCTAGCCATGTGATCTTGCACAGGTGGGGGGTAAGGGGGTGCTTATGGTTCCTGGGTCCCTCATCTAGAAATGGGCATAGTCCAACTGCCCTGCCTAGATCAGAGCGTCGGGGAAGGAATAGCAGATCCAGCCCATGTCTGCTGACCGCATTCAGTTCAAAGCCCTCCGTGTGACTCATTCACTCCTCCCAGCAAGCCTGCAGATTAGCTATGAAAATGATCCCCGATTTGAAGGCGAAGAACTACACACAGAAGAGCTGCTTAGCTCACTGATGCTGCTAGAGAGTTGACTTGGATGCAGAGTGTCTGAACTACAGCCTGTGCTCGTGGCCTCAGCATGATCTGGTCTGTGTGGCCAGTTAAATCAGAATGCAAGGCCAGAGTGAAAGGTGAGATCAGGGGCTGAGCTGAAACAGAGCCCAGGACTCCTGACTCCTGGTCCTGAGCCTTTTTCAGGGCTCTGAACTCTTCCAGCTTCTGGAGGCAGAGCCAGCCATGGCTGCTTTCCTGCTCTTTCTGTCAGGCCTGGAGCCACAGGTTAAATGATGAAATGGAAAGACTGTTTGCATTTTCTCAGAATGTGGGCTGGGGCAACTCAGGGAGGAGAGGCCAGGCTTTCCCTGAAGGCTGACCTACATTACGGCGTCTCCGCAAGCAGTGCTGGGTTTGTGAGGTCTCCTGTGGCCAAATCCCATTCCTGGCATTGCATTTTCCCCTCCCTTTTCCGTCCTTCCTCTTCTACTCATGGCCATCTCCTGGCGTCGCCTCTCCAGATGTTCCTCTGTCTCCGTGTTCTTCTCGCTTCTGTGCTCTGTGCTCCAGCTGCACTGCTGTGCGTATGTGTTGTGCATGTGGGTGCACACGTGTGTATCTGTATATGCATGCTTCTGTGCATGCATATGTGTGTGTCAATGTGCATAGGTACGTGGGTGCATGTGTATGTGCATGTGTGTGAGTGTATGCGTGTGTATGCACATGCATATGTGCATAGGTGTGTTTGTGAGTGTGTGTATGCACATGTATGTCTGTGTGTATGCATGCATTTATGTGTATCAGTATGTATGGGTGCTGCTCTGTTTGAACTCCTTGAATGCACCAAACTCTTGCCTTCCTCAGGGTTGGTGCCTCTGCCCAGAATGCTCCGTCCTCCACCGACCAGGTAATTATTTCCCCTTTGTCAGCTTGTTCCATGTTTGACTTGCCCAGTAGAGGGAGCTGGAGGGACATGGCTCGAGGAAGGGGCTTGGCTTCCTGGTTCTGGTGTTTTCTTGCTCCCACCATTCGCACGTTTAGGGGACACCCAGCGGTGCTCAGCCCCATGGAGTTCTGGTGGTCCCTTTGTGGGCAGTGTCCCATCGAGCTGCCCTGTGGGCAGAATCCTAGTGCATCTTGCAGGCTCTCCTGCAGCAATGGCTGCAGCATGGGAGGGGCTTTCCAGCTTCTGGTCAGGGCTGGGGTCTCCTGCCTAGCAGCTTTGTGGCATCTGTACCCTGAGGGTAATTTCCTGCTGGCCTGCCCTGGCTGTGGGTCCCTGTCCACCAGCCTCAGCCTACCTATACCTGGGAGGTGTTTTTCCTATTTGCCTGTTTCAGCCACAGTTCTCTGACCACAGGTCCAGCCTGTTGGCTGTGGACCAGCTCCGGCTGGGGACAACCCAGGCAACTTTGCTGCCATCCAACAGACTGGAGACCACACATTTCCCAGTGAGGTGGACTGTAGGCTTGAGGATGTGCCCCCGGCTTCCAAGTTTGCGTCTTCCCTAGAGGCTCCCTCATCCCTGGGGATCCTTTAGAGTACACTTTACCCCTTTCTAGTTCATCTTTGTTATTCTTAAATTTTTTTATAATAAATTTCCCCTGTTCAAAGGACCCATTTCCAGGTTTCTGTGTCCTGCTCAGACTCTAAAGTTAGAAGTGATGTTGGGAGTGGACTCAGGAAATAGAAAGAGAGATGGGATTTGGGATTGCTTTGGTTATGTTGTTGACCTTGAGTGTAGTGTGTGTGTTTTTGCCAATGGGAAATGACATCCTAGTAATCCATGGCATGCGATGGCATCTGGACCAATCAAGCTATCACCTGTGGTTAAAGTGATGACGTGCCAATGGAAGCAAGTGTCTTGGGAGCTCAAGTGGCTACTGCACTGGACTGTTGGGGCAGTGATGGCTATAGAGATTGTGGTGTGGGATGGATTCTCCAAGCCCTGAGGGATTACAGAAAGAAAATGTCAAATTCTGATCCTTTAACTGTAAGCTGAAGTCACAGGTTGAGAATCAAAGAGCTTCCATGACAACACTAAAATATGTTCTTATTTCTTATAACCATAGGGCTGATATTGTTAAAAGTCAAACCCAAAATTTCTGATGCAAGTTGTTGAATTACAGCAGCAGCTGAATTCAGTGTCTTGCCAAGTTTCTGATGTGAAAGCTAGGATATTATTTGGGAAAGATTAGAATATTGAAACTTAGAATGAGAACACCTGGCTGCAGCCAGGTGAAACTGACAATCTTGAATCTCCAAGTCACTCTGAGCTTCCCATACTACTGGATTTAGCTTGTCCTGCAGTGTCTGATACTCATCTTCCTTTGTCCAAAAAGCTCATGATAACCTTCCTCTGAGAATATAATGCCTCAGTAGTGGATGATCAATCTCCTCAAAACCCATGCAACTATTCCTGGTTGCCACTGGGCTCATAGCTAGGTTCACATTTTGGCAGGGATTCAGGTATACAGTAGGCCTGGGTGGAAAGAGCTTACACCAAAAAAGATTGCAGAATTTTGCTAATATATAGTGGCAGAAACCTGGAGAATATGAGTAGGAATGGCTTTTATGGGTGCTAGAGCAAGGAGGATGGCATATAACACTAGGCGGGATTAGGCTAATTGATAGTTCTAGGAATGCAGGTTCAGTGAGCTAGTGCCTGCAGCTAGAGGTGGCTCTTAGAGCTGACTTGGAGGGTTGAATGAAACTTGGTCTCAAAAGTATCTTGCCTTAGGGGTTGTTAACTATGGTTGCAGGCCAGCTGCCTGTGCATGTAAATAAAGTTTTATTACAGTCTGGGAGTAAGAGCAGAGGTTAAGTCCACTATTAAAGATTTGAAAGAAATAATTGGAGTTACCTTCTAAATGCCCATTAAACTCAGTAGTTTGGTCTCTGCAGAAGTCAGGTGCATCTTAGAGACTAACTGGATTATTGTAAATTTAATCAGGTGGTGACTGCAATTTTAGCTGCTGTCCCAATTATTATTTTATTAACATTTATTAACAATTATTAACATTATTAGGGTAAGTCAAAATAGCCCCTTAGCAATTGGTGTAAAGCTACTGACCTGGATAATGTTTACTTCCAAATAAATCTGTAGGAATCACTAACATCCATTGGCTTTTACCTGGTGAGCTGGTCTCAATCTGTGGTGGACCCCAGAAAAGCCATGCCCTTTGATCCTCATTCGGTATTGCAGGGTGGGAGCATTTTGATTGTTTCCATGAAAATGTGACCCACCCAATTGTGGGTGGTAACTTTTGATTAGATGATTTCCATGGAGGTGTGTCTCCACCCACTGAAAGTGGAGTTGCTTACTGGAATCCTTTAAAAGAGGAAACATTTTGGAGAGAGTCCCTTTTGGTAGAGCCACGTGAAAGCCAGCAGACGCCGCCATGTTCGCCATGTGCCCTTCCAGCTGAGAGAGAAACGTAGAATGTCATTGGCCTTCTTGAACCAAGGTATCTTTCCCCGAATGCCTTAAATTGGATATGTCTATAGACTTGTTTTAATTGGGACACTTTCTCAGCCTTAGAACTGTAAACTAGCAACTCATTAAATTCCCCTTGTTAAAAGCCGTTCCGTTTCTGGTATACTGCATTCGGCTGCTAGCAAACTAGAACACCTGGCATGGCCAATAGTCCACCATCACAGGCTTGCCTCTATGCTACACCAATTCCCCATTGTCCAGGGAGTCATTTACTATCCAGCCAAACATACCAGCCCACTGGCTTGACATTACTTTGATTGGAGCTAATGAGCAGATCTAATATTATATGGTAAATAACATGTACCATAGATGAATTTAGTGAGACGTAAATGAATTAGTGGGTAGACATATTCTCCATAAAATTTCAGGGGACCACCACCCTCACCTCAGTAGTCTCTGGGTATTTAATAATTTTAACCTTGTAAAAGCATCATTCCTAGATAAAGTACAAGTTGATGCACTTCATACAAAAACAAGTGCAAAACTTAGTAGACACCTTTGGATATTGGAGATATAACATGCCACAGTTGATAGTGCTACTTTGACCCATATATATATTTTTTTTACATGGCACCAGGAATCGAACCCGGGTCCTCTGGCATGGCAGGCAAGTATTCTTGCCTGCTGAGCCACCATGGCCTGCCCACTTTGACTCATCTTTAGAGTCACCTGGAGAGCTGCCAGGGGAGCAGAGCAAAAGGAGGCTCTGCAGCCAGTGCAGGATGCAGTGCAAGCCAATTCATCACTTATTCCTTATGATCCAGCAGATCTAAGGATGTTTGATATGCCCATGAAAAATAGGGGCACTCTTTGGAGTCTGTGAAAGGCACCCATAGGAGAATCATGGCACAGACCTCTAGAATTCAGGAGCAAATCCTTGCTATCTACTGCAGGTAACTGTTCTCCTTTTTGAGAAAAAGGTTCTGGCTTGCAACTGGGTTTTGGTAGAGAATGATTATCTAGCCATAGGACATGGGACCCATAAGATCATAAACTAGGTGTTGTCTGATAGGCTTAGCCATAAGATCGGGCTCATGCAACAGCAATCTAGCAGCAATGTGAGCTGTAGACACTATAAAAAGCCTGCACAGGTCTAGAAGGTGGGTTGCAGGAGCAGGTCGCTCAGACTCTGGCAGCGGCTCCTGCTGCATTTCCTTCTCTCCTTCTGTCTGTGCCTGTGGCCTCCTGGGATGTGGTTTATGACCAACTGATTGAGGAAGTGAAAACTCAAAACTGATTTTTTCAGGGGGCGAGGGAAAGGAGTGAAAGGGAACGACGGCTTAATGGGTATGGGCTTTCCTTTTGGAGTGATGGAAAAGTTCTGAAACTAGATATTGGTGATGATCGTACAAAATCCTGAATGTACCTAATGCCACAGGAGTGTGCACTTTAAAGTGGTTAAAATGGCCAATTTTTTGTTATGTGTCTTTACCATTCAAAAAAGTCAATGTCAATTGATTAACGAGGGTTCCTCCAAAGGCATAGACTCCCCGCCACTGGGGTGTGCAGACATCAACAGAATTCTCCACCCTTAGCAAGGTCCTAAAGGGGATTTCTGAACTACATAGACCAGGGCAAGTGGTCCCTATCTGGATTTATGATGATAAATGTGTGGTGGTCACCGGGGGCTGCGTGACTTCACTTATTACAGCAAGGAGAGAAGCACTTCCTTTATTCAAGGACTCATCTCTGAATTTCATAGATAGTACACCTCAGATAGCTCAGTACCTTTACTTTTACTTAAGAATGTTTCCTTAAGTAAAGCACCAACTTGTGAAAAGAAATGAGAAGTGAGAGAAAGCTGGGCGACTGCCACGAGGCTAAATTGAATATGTCACAAATGATAAAATGAAGATGAAATATATCTTATTATTTGCAAATTTTAACTAAATCTATTAGAAATATTTAATTACAGCTATAAAAGTTGTCATCAAAATGGCTTCCCCTAATATGAACATAAAATGAGTAGACAAATGAAATCTTCATTAGCTAATTAAAATTTCTTAACTTAATGAAGTGCCATTTTGATAGATTAAGTTAAATAAATATGGTATGCCCTGTAGTTTACAAATAAAACCCTGAAAATAAAACTGGTTTAAAAGAATAACAATCTTTCTCTGTTGGCATTTGTTCAATGCCAGATTCTCATTTTGGTTAAATACAATGTGCATGCTATCAGATGTCTGCCTTGGAAAGGTCCAAGGCAATGGATGGAACTCAGTACACATTTTGCAGAACATATGAGGGTCATCCTGTCCGGTGCTCAACCACAGCACATCCAGAAGAAGAAACACCGTGTCAAAAGGACTTGTGTTTTAATCAAGATATAGTGTTTCATCAAGAAGGGTATTGGTCTAATGGTGGCATTACAGACATTACCAGAGATATGTGGGTAAATTGTTTGGTGTAGATGTCAACGACTCTGTGGCAGGTTGAGCCTGGGGTAAAATGATGAGATGACTAGATGCCTGCCTCCCCAGTACTGCGAGAGAATTAACCCTGGCAAAGTGAGATGAGGAACATTACTTCATTAACCAATAAAAGTTCCAGCGCAGGACTTGCTGCAGGTGAACGCAATAGTACTGGCTCCAGTAGGGAAGCAAGCCAACCTCAGGAGCCCAGTAAGAGGTATTACTCCTACCTCAGGGTGTGTGTTATGCCAGCTGCTATATTGAGAGCCACATGGTAAAGGATTCTCTTTTCCATTCCCACACAAGCCTGTCCTTCCCATGAGGTGACAGTTGTGCATCTATCCACCTGAGTTGACATCTGTCCTGGAGCCAAGACTTCCAACATCAGAAGCTGGCTGAAGTGACCTATGCCTGATCCCCCAGTCACGTCTCACCACCTCATGAAGCATCTCTTTCCCTTATTCTATGACATATCAATTCCTAGCCTGTGAAGGCCCCAAACTTCAGATTTGGGATTACTTTGGGCCATAGTAGCTGTTAAAAATAGAGTGTTGAGGAAAGCACAAGGGATGTGTGATGAGAAGAATTGGAGGCTTAGAGAAAGGAGGATGACCCTATTCCCACTTCCCATCAACACTAGAGCTATTAGTCACCAAACTTCACTGTGGGGTGCTTTACACTTTAAACTTTTTGTTTAAACATTTTTTATTGTGAAATATAACATATAAACAAAAAAGCAATAAATTTCAAAGAACATTGTAACAAGAAGTTCCAGAACAGATTTCAGAGTTTGGTATGGGTTATGGTTCCAGTTTTAGGTTTTTCCTTCTAGCTGCTTCAAGACACTGGAGACTAAAAGAAATATCAGT
Source organism: Tamandua tetradactyla (assembly GCF_023851605.1). Lineage (NCBI taxonomy): Eukaryota > Metazoa > Chordata > Mammalia > Pilosa > Myrmecophagidae > Tamandua > Tamandua tetradactyla. The sequence continues at coordinate 70,834,023 of NC_135329.1, forward strand.
ATAATAATTCAGCACTCATAATCATTTGTTAATCCTATCTTCTTTGCTATAACTTCTCCTATCCTTTCATCCTCTCCAGTCTTTAGGGATATTTGGGCTAACTCTATCCTAAATTTTTCATGTTGGAAGGGGTTGTCGATAATATGGAATAAAGAGGGGAACCTGTTGATGTTTGGAGAGGCTGGCCCCTCTGGGTTTCAGGACTTATGTGGCCTGGGAGCTATCTGGAGATTGTAGGTTCTGGAAACTAATCTTAGTATGTGAAACTTTTGTAGAATCTCAGCTAGAGCCCTGGGTGTTCTTTAGGATTAACAGAAATGGTTATGGTTGGGGTTTGGCAAACCACAGTAATTAGCAATGTTTAACTGAAGCTTGCCTAAGAGTAGCCTCCAGAATAGCCTCTCAACTCTATCTGAACTCTCTTAGCCACTGGTGCCTTATTTTGTTACATGTCTTTCCCCCCTTTTGGTCAGGTTGGCATTGTCAATCCCATAGTTCCAGGGTCAGGCTCATCCCTGGGAGTCATGTCCCACATTGCCAGGGAGACTTTCACCCCTGGATGTCAGGTCCCACATAAGGGGGAGTGTAATGATTTTACTTACAGAGTTGGACTTAGAGAGAGAGAGCGAGAGAGAGAGAGAGAGATGCCACATATGAGCAAACAAAAGAGGTTTTCTAGAAGCAACTCTTAGACACAACTATAGGTAGGCTTAGTTTCTCTGCTACAGAAATAAGCTTCACAAAAGCAGGCCTCAAGATCAAGGGCTTGGCCTATTGACTTGGGGGATCCCTAATGTTTGAGACAGTATCATGGGTTTCCTCAATGGTAAAGCTTAATAGTTCCATATCTTTTCTCCAATCCCTCAAGAAACTTTGCTGACACTTTTTGATTATCTGCCCAGTATACTTCAGGATGTATGTTGGTGTTAACATTAAGCTATACAGAGTTTCAAATCTTCATTTCCATTCTGGGCTCCGTGTGTGTGGGTTGTTTAAATGAGCCACCCAGACAGGTTGAGTTAGATTATGTGCTAGAGAAAATTTAAGTTTTGGACAAAAGAAACCTCATTTCTTTAATCTCATACAGTGGGTGAAGTTCTAAAATGCAGATAGTGTCCTCTTTACCCCTGTATTCTGATTTAGCTTAGTCCTGACATGATCAGTTTTGTTCTTATCTCTAATTGAAGTCTGACTTCTTTTTCAGTTTCTTTAATTGTTGTTGTGTGTGCAATGCTGACTTTCAGAGCTACAGAACTCCAATTCTGAGTCTTAGATGTCACACAGGTAACCAAAGTTTCAGGGAGATACCAGGTTATACACATAGCACAGCTTCTCAAAATCTAGAAATAACATTTACAGCTCCAGACTAAGTGGGACTGCTATCAGAGCTTACAATCTAGACTCCAATTTTCCTTTAAGTATTTTCAGAAAGAGACCATACAATGCTTGTTCTTTTGTTTCTGGCTTGTTTTGCACCACATAATGTCCCTAAGTTTCATTTACCTCGTTGCATGCTTTACAACTCTGTTCCTTTCTGTGGCTGCACAGTAATCCGTCATATGTATACACCACAGTTCACCATTTTACTTCTCAGTCAATATATCTTTCAGGCACCTCCGTCCTCATGTATAATGTTCAAAGTCAACAATCCATGTGTCACATTATCCTCACTTAGTTGTACAATCATCAACACTCTGAATTTTAGACGATTTTCATTGCTCCAAGGAAAAAAAGTAGCTGATATGCATACCCTCACCAAATAGAAAATCCAAACCTCCACTTAACTCTTGTCCTCCCCCCTCAATCATTTACCCTGGTATTGCTGTGGTACAGTTGATGCCTACATGTTAAATAGAGACCACAGAATGCAATAGCAGTTTCCCCCGTTCCCCTCCATTATTGACTATGTGTACAAGAGTCATACCTTTGAAATACTTTATGCAAGAACTTATTTATATTTGTAGTGTTAATTGGTGGGATACATGGCTCTATATAACCTCTTTTAAATCATGTTCACCTTCAATATAGCAATATTACTTGTAAATCCACTAATGAACTGTGTTCACTTCTATCCATTCCCTTACATTTAAGTTCAACCTCATTAGCTAACTCTTCACCCATCTCTAGTTTCTGTGTATCTGCAGGTCCCCTATATTTTACATTATAAGCCTCTGAGTTTACCTTTACCAAGGTCATAATAGCAAAATCATACAGTATCTTTCCTTTTGTTTCTAACTTATTTCACTCAGCAATTTGTCCTCATCCATCTTCAAGACCTCATTTCATCCTACTGCTGCATAATATTCCATCATATGTATATACCACATTTGTTTATCCATTCTGTTGATGGGCACCTGGCTGGGTTCTATCTTTTGGCAATTGTGAATAATGCTGCTATAAACATTGGTGTGCAAACGTCTGTTTGTGTCACTGCTTTCAGCTCTTCTGGTTATATACAAAGCAGTGGTGTTGCCGGGTTGTACAGCAACTCGATATTTAGTTTTCTAAGGAACTGCCAAATTGTCTACCACAGCGGTTACGTTACACATTCCCACCAGAAGTGAATGAGTGTTCCAATTACTCTATATTCTCTCCAACGTTTGTTTAGTAACAGCCAGAATGGTGTGAGGTGATAACTCATTGTATTCTTTATCTGCATTTCCCTTATAGCTAATGAAAATGAGATCTCTGCATGTGCTTTTTAGCCATCAGTTAGCCATTTGCTCCTCAGAAAAATATCTATTCATATCTTTAGCCCATTTTATAATTGGGTTGTTATTTTGTTGTTAAGTCGTACGATTTCTTTATGTAAACAGAATATCAAACCTTTAATTGGTTTGTGATTTCCAAATATTTTCTCCCATTTAGATGACTGCCTCTTTAACTTTTTCACAAAGTCCTTTGAGGCACAGAAGCATCTGATTTTGAAGAATTCCCATTTATTTATTTTTTCATTGCTTGTGCTTTAAGTGTTAAGTTTAAAAAGCTACCTCCTATTACTAGATCTTAAAGATATTTTTCTATATTTTCTTCTAGAAGTTTTATGATACTGGCTCTTATATTTAGGTCTTTGATCCACTTTGAGTTAATTTTTGTATAGGATATAAGGTAAGGGTCCTCTTTCATTCTTTTGGCTATTGGTACCCAGTTTTTCCATGCCCATTTATTGAAAAGACTATTCTATCCTAGTTCAGTGGATTTGGGGACTCTGTCAAAGATGAATTGACCATAGATTTGGTGGTCTATCTCCACACTTCTTATTGGATTCCATTGGCCAATACTTCCACATTTGTGCCAGTACCATGCTGTTTTTTGTTTTTTGTTTTTTGTTTTTTTTTACCACTGTGGCTTTATAATAAACTTTAAAATCAGGAAGTGTTAGTACTTGCACTCCTTTCTTCTTTTTAAGGATACTTTTAGCTATTCAAGGACTCTTTCCACTCCAAATGAATTTGATAATTAGCTTTTCCAAGTCTTCAAAATAGATTGTTGGAATTTTGATTTGTATTGCATTGAATCTTGTAAATTCAATGTTTGGATAGAATTGACATCTTAACTACATTTAATCTTCCTATCCATGAGCAGGGAATGTCCATACACCTATTTAGATCTTCTTTGATTTCTTTTAGCAATGCTTTGCAATCTTCTGTGTATGGGTCCCTTACATCCCTGGTTAACTTTACTCCTAGATACTTGATTCATTTATTTGCTATTCCTTGATGGTCTTCTCAGTTAGAGGTCATTGCTTGTGTGTGGAAACATCACTGATTTTTGAACATTAATCTTATATCCCACCACTTTGCTGAATTTGTTTATTAGCTCAAGAAGCTTTGTTGCAGATTTCTCAGGATTTTCCAAATATAGTATCATGTCATCTGCAAATAGTGAAAATTTTACTTCTTCCCTTCTGATTTGAATGCCTTTTATTTCTTTTCCTTTCTGATAGCTCTGGCTAGAACATCTAATACAATGTTGAATAATAGTGGTGACAAAGGGCATGCTTGTCTTATTCCCAATCGTAGGAACAAGGCTTTCAGTCTCTCACCATAGAGTACAATGCTTACTATAGGTTTTTCATGTATGCCCTTTGTCATGTTGAGGAAATTTCCTTTAACTTTCACCTTTTGAAGTGTGTTTAGCAGAAAAAGATGCTGAATTTTGTCAAATGTGTTTTCAACATCCATCAAGATGATCGTGTGATTTTTTTCCCTTTCGATTTGTTAATGTACTATATTACATTGATTGAATTTCTTGTGTTGAACCACCCTTCTATGTCTCGTATAAATCCCACTTGGTCATGGTGTATAATTCTTTTAATGTGCCATTGGATTGGAATTGCAAGTATTTTGTTGAGAATTTTTGTATCTATATTCATTAGGAAGATTGACCTGTAGTTTTCCTTTCTTACAGCATCTTTACCTGGGTTTGGTATTACAGTGATGCTAGCTTCATAAATATTAGTTAGATAGAGCCTCTTTGTCCTCAAATTTTTGGAAGAGTTTGAGCAGGATTGGTGTTAGTCTTTTTTGGAATGTTTGATAAAATTCCCCTGTGAAGCCATCTGGCCCTGGGCTTTTCTTTGAAGGAAGATTTTTGATGACTGAGTCTCTTTACCTGTGATTGGTTTGTTAAGATCATCTATTTCTTCTTGAATCAGTGTAACTTGTTGGTGTGTTTCTGGGAATGTGTCCATTTCATCTAAGTTGTCTAGATGTTTGTTCATGGTATCCTCTTAGGAATTTTTTTAATTTCTTCAAAATTATTGAAGAATTTTGTTTATTTCTGATTTTGTTTATTTGTATTTTCTGTCTTTTTTTCTTTGCCAGCCTAGCTCAGGGCCCATCAATTTTATTGATTTTCTCAAAGAACCAACTTTTGGTTTTATTGATTCTATTGATTTTTTTTGTTCTCCAATTCATTTGTTTCTGCTTTAATGTTTATTATTTATATTCCTCTATTTGCTTTGGGGTTAGTTTGCTGTTCTATCTCTAGTTTCTCCAGGTGAGCAGTTAAGTACTCAATTTTTGCTTTTTTTTTTTAAATATAGGCATTTAGGGCAATAAATTTCCATCTCAATCCTGCCTTTGCCACATCCCATAAGTTGTAATATGTTGTATTCTCATTTTCACTTATCTCCAGATATTTACCAATTTCTCTAGCAATTTCTTCTTTGACCCACTGATTATATAAAAGTGCATTGTTTAACCTGCATCTTTTTGTGAAAGTTCTGGTTCTTTGACAGTTACTGATTTCCAGCTTCATTCTGTTGTGATCAGAGAAAGTGCTTTGAGTAATTTCAGTCTTCTTACATTTATAAAGAACTGTTTGGTGCCTCAGCGTATGATCTATCCTAGAGAACATTCTGTGAGCACTAGAAAAGCATGTATATCCTGGTTTTGGGGGCGTAATTATCTATCCATGTCTATTATGTCTAATTCATTTATCAAATTGTTTAGGTTCCCTATTTCCTTGCTGATCCACTGTCTGGTTATTCTAACCTTGGAGAAAACTGGTGTACTGAAGTCACCCATTATTATTGTTGAAACATCTATTGCTCCTTTCGTTTTTGCCGGTGTTTGCCTCATGTACTTTGGAGCTCCTCGATATGGAGCATAAACAGTTTTGAATGTTATATCTTCTTGGTGAATTGTCCCTTTTATTAAGATGAAGTGTCCTTCCTTTTCTCTTATGTCTTTATATTTAAAGTCTGTTTAGCCAGTACTAGTTTAGCTACTCCTACTTTCTTTTGGTTACAGCTTGCGTGAAACATCTTTTCCCAACTTCTCACTTTCAATCTATATATTTATCCTTGAGTCAAAGATAAATCTCTCGTGAGCAGCATATAGATGGATCATATTTCTTAATCTTTTAACTTGTGACTGTTAACATTCAAAGTCATTACTGTAAAGATATTTCTTGATTCTACAATCTCATCCTTTGGATTTTTTTTTGTTTGTTTTTTTGGATGCTGTATGGTAAGGTCACATTTCATTAATTTTCCATACGAGTATCCTGTTATTGCAGCACCATTTGTTGAATTTTTGTTTGTTTAACATGGGCAGGCACCAGGAATCAAATCGGGGTCTCCAGTACAGCAGGTGAGAACTCTGCCTGCTGAGCCACCATTTCCCGCCCATTCGGTTGGTTTTTATTTGTTTGTTTTACTTGTTTGTTTTTTGGGAAGTGTGTGGACCAGGAATTGAACCCAGGTCTCCTGCATGGCAGGTGAGAATTCTACCACTGAACTATCCTTGCATCTCCATCATTTGGTTTTTATTTGTCAGATTTATATATTCTTTTCCCTCTTCCTCTTTTTATCCTTAAGTTACCCTTACTAGTACCCTTCAATTCTGTGCCCTCCTCCAGACCTCCCTCTCCTATCTTCTTTCAGGTAAAACTCCCTTTAGTGTTTCTTGTAAGGTTGGCCTCTCGTTGACAAATTCTCTCAGACTTTGTCTGTCTGTGAAAATTTTAATCTCTCCCTCACTTTTGAAGGCCATCTTAGCGCAATAAAGACTTCTTAGCTGGAAGTCTTTCTCTGTCAGGATCTTAAACATATTATTTGACTGCCTTCTCACCTCCATAGCATGTATTGAGTAGTCTGAACTCAGTCTTAGGTATTTTCCCTTGTATGTGGTGAGTCACTTCTCTTGCTACTTTCAGGACTTTATACTTCTCTTCCACATTTGGCAGACTGATTAGTATGTGTCTTGGAGTAGCCTATTTGGATTCACTGTATTTGGGATTTGTTGGGCTTCTTTGATTTGCATATTTATGTCTTTTATAAAGGTAGGGAAGTTTCCCCCATTATCTCCCCAACTACTCCTCCTAGCCCTTTGTTCTTCTCTTCTGATCCTGGGACACAGACAGTTCTTATAGTTATGTGCTTTGTGTTGTCCATCATTTCCCTGAGATCAATTCAAAGTTTTCCATCTTTCTTGCCATTTGTTATGATGAGTATTTGAATTCAATTGTCCTGTCTTCTAGTTTATTTATTCTTTCTTCTGCCTCTTCATATCTGCCGATGTGTGTCTCTAGTATATTTTTAACTTTTTTTATTAATTAAAAAAAATTAACAAACAAAACATTAAGATATCATTCCATTCTACATATACACTCAGTAATACTTAATATCATCACATAGCTGCATATTCATCATTTCTTAGAACATTTGCATCGATTTAGAAAAAGAAATAAAAAGACAACAGAAAAAGAAATAAAACGATAACAGAGAAAAAAAGATTGTACATACCATACCCCTTACCCCTCGCTTTCATTTACCACTAGCATTTCAAACTAAATTTATTTTAACATTTGTTCCCCCTATTATTTATTTTTATTCCATATGTTCTACTCTTCTGTTGATATAGTAGCTAAAAGGAGCAACAGACACAAGGTTTTCACATTCACTGAGTCTCATTGTGAAAGCTATATCATTGTTCAATCATCATCAAGAAACATGGTTACTGGAACACAGCTCTACATTTTCAGGCAGTTCCCTCCAGCCTCTCCGCTACATCTTGAACAACAAGGTGATATCTACTTAATGCATAAGAATAACCTCCAGGATAACCTCTCGACTCTGTTTGGAATCTCTCAGCCATTGACACTTTGTCTCATTTCACTCTTCCCCTTTTGGTCGAGAAGGTTCTCTCAATCCCTTGATGTTAATTCTCAGCTCATTCTAGGGCTTTTCTCAGTCCCTTGATGCTAAGTCTTAGCTCATTCCAGGATCTCTGTCCCACGTTGCCAGGAAGGTCCACATCCCTGGGAGTCATGTCCCACGCAGAGAGGGGGAGGGTGGTGAGACTGCTCATCATATTGGCTGGAGAGAGAGGCCACATCTGAGCAACAAAAGAAGCTCTCTTGGGGGTGACTCTTAGGCCTAAATTTTAAGTAGACCGACCTATCCTTTGTGGGGTTAAGTTTCATATGAACAAACCCCAAGACTGGGGGCTCAGCCTATAACTTTGGTTGTCCCCACTGCTTGTGAGAATATCAAGAATTCAACTTGGGGAAGTTGAATTTCTCCCCACTCTCACCATTCCCCGAAGGGGGCTTGCAAATACTTTTCCAGTCACTGATCAAATCACTCTGGGATTCATCGGGGCATCACTCTGGACAAACCAACAAAATCTCATGTCCTACCTGAGATTCCAAGTACTTATGACATTCAATCAAACTATCTACATGAGTTATATTAGGAAATGCTCTAGTCAAAATATAAATTTTGTAACAAATAAACATTTTTTGCTTTAGTCTCACACATAAGGTGACATTTTAAAGTATTAATTATCATCTATTTTCAGCACCCTGCAATAATGACATTCCTTTGTTCTTCCTCATGCAAAAATATTTTTAAAATTTGTACATTGTACATTTCACTATTATTATACACTCTAGGCATTCCTAGATTATACCATCTCGATCTTTACCATCTGTCTTTCTTTCTGATTTCATTTATGTCCCCAGCCTTCCTCCCTCTATCATTCTAACATGCAGCTTCATTCAGTGTTTTAACATAATTACATTACAGTTAGGTAGTATTGTGCTGTCCATTTCTGAGTTTTTATATCCAGTCCTGTTGCACAGTCTGTATCCCTTCAGCTCTAATTACCCAATATCTCACCCTATTTCTATCTCCTGATGGTCTCTGCTATCAAGGAAATATTCCAAGTTTATTCACTAATGTCAGTTCATATCAGTGAGACCATACAGTATTTGTCCTTTTGTTTCTGGCTAATCACATTCAGCATAATGTCCTTAAGGTCCATTCATGTTGTTACATACTTCATAACTTTATTCTGTCTTACAGCTGCATAATATTCCATCTTATGTAAATGTCACAGTTTGTTTAGTCAACTCTCTGTTGATGGACATTTTGGCTGTTTCCATCTCTTGGCAATTGTTAATAATGCTGCTATAAACATTGGTGTGTAAATGTCCATTTGTGTCCTTGGCCTCATGTCCTTTGAGTAGAGACAGCATATAGATGGGTCCTGTTTTTTAATCCATTCTGCCAGACTATGTCTTTTGATTGGAGAGTTTAATCCATTAACATTAAGTGTTATTACTGCATGGGTAGTACTTTCTTCTACTATTTTGCCTTCTGGATTTTATATGTCATATCTCATTTTCCTTCTTTTTACCTTTACTCATAGTCTTCCTTTCTACACTCTTCTCCACACCTCTCTCTTCTGTCTTCGTATCTGTCTCTAGTGCTCCCTTTAGTATTTCTTGCAGAGCTGGTCTCTTGGTCACAAATTCTCTCAGTGATTTTTTGTCTGAAACTGTTTTAATTTCTCCCTCATTTTTAAAGGACAGTTTTGCTGGATATAGAATTCTTGGTTGGCATTTTTTTCTCTTTTAATAATTTAGATATATTATCCCACTGTCTTCTCGCCTCCATGGTTTCTGCTGAGAGATCTGCGCATAGTCTTATTGGACTTCCCTTGTATGTGATGGATTGCTTTTCTCTTGCTGCTTTCAAGATCCTCTCTTTCTCTTTGATCTCTGACATTCTGATTATTAAATGTCTTGGAGTATGTCTATTTGGATCTATTCTCTTTGGGGTATGCTATACTTCTTGGATCTGTAATTTTAAGTCTTTCATGAGAGTTGGGAAATTTTCAGTGATAATTTCTTCCATTAGTTTTTCTCCTCCTTTTCCCTTCTCTTCTCCTCCTGGGACACCCACAACACGTATATTCGTGAGCTTCATATTGTCTTTCAATTCCCTGAGTCCCTGTTCATATTTTTCTGTTTTTTTTCCCTATAGTTTCTGTTTCTTGTTGGATTTCAGATGTTTTGAAATCCTATGTTCTGTCTCTCGAAATCTACCATTGTAGGTTTCCATTGTTTTTTTCATCTCTTCTACTGTGTCTTTCATTCCCATAAGTTCTATGATTTGTTTTTTCAGACTTTCAGTTTCTTCTTTTTGTTCTTTCCTTGCCTTCTTTATATCCTCCCTCAATTCATTGATTTGGTTTTTGATGAGGTTTTCCATGTCTGATCGTACGTTCTGAATTAATTGTTTCAGCTCCTGTATGTCATTTGAATTGTTGGTTTGTTCCTTTGACTGGGCCATATCTTCAGTTTTCCTAGTGTGATTTGTTATTTTTTGCTGGCGTCTAGGCATTTAATTACCTTAATTAGTTTATTCTGGAGATTGCTTTCACTTCTTTTATCTAGGGTTTTCTTGCTGGATGAATTTGTTGTCTATCTGTTCTTTGACATTCCATTCAGCTCTATCTGGACCTTTAGCTTAAGTTTTGTTTAACAGAGGAGAATTTTTCAGTTCTTGTTTTCTTGTTTCTTGCCCTGCTTGTGTGGTGCCTTCCCCCCACACACACACACTTAGGAGGGTCCACTTAGATATTATATACCCCAGCCAGATTTTCCCAGACCAAACTGGCCTCCTATCAGGAGGAAAGAGTCACCTGCATCGGTTTTCCCTGAGGGTGAGACCCAGCAGGTTGAAAGACTTTCCTGTGAAGTCTCTGAACTCTGTTTTTCTTATCCTGCCCAGTATGTGGCGCTTGTCTGACTGCAGGTCCCACTAGCATAAGATGATGCGGTACCTTTAACTTTGGCAGACTCTCCGTGCTGGGGGAGTGGTGGAGACAGAGGAGAGGTTGTAGGCTGGTTTTAATGGCTTCAAATTACCAAGCCCTGGTGTCTGAATTCCTTGAGGGAGGGATTCCACCTGAGTTGGGCTTCACCCCTCCCCTGGGGAAGGCACAGGCTCCAGACAAGCCCCCAAAAGAGCTCACTTCTGCCTATGCCTGGGGCAGTTGTAGCCTGAAAAGTCCTGCCACTGTATCCAGAGGCAGTCAAGCCTTTGTAGATACACAGTCAAAAAAACCTCTGTTTCCTTCTTTTTTTTTCCCCCCCTTTTTCTTTCAGTCCTGCCCCCTTGGTGCCAGGGCAAAAATGAGCAACCTCTGCTTTGATCAGGTTCACCTAAGCTGGGGGCCTATTTTTAGTAGTCAGAATTTGTTAATTAGTTCCACAATTGGTGTTTGATTGTGCCCAGTCCCTGCTGCTGGTAAAGTCCTTTCCTTTCCCCTCTGGGAAGGAGCCTGTGGGGGAGGGGCGCTGGCCGCCACAGCTTTTGGGAACTCACGGTTCAGGGGGGTGCTCACAGCCGGTCCAGCTGGTCCAGACTGGGGTACGCTGTGTGTCTGGTCACTGACGTGGCCCCAGGAGCTGTTCTGTACTGTTTCTGGTTATTTAGTAGTTGTTCTGGAGGACGAACTAAAACGTGCATGTTGTTAAGCCGCCATCTTGACCTGGAAGTCCCCTCTAGTATATTTTTAATGTGGTCTACAGTATCTTTCATCTCTATGATATCTGTTATTTTTCTATTTATTAATTTAAATTCTTCTTTATGGTCTTCTAGTGTCTTCTTGATATCGTCTGTATCATTAACCAACCCATTGAATTTATTTAGGAGATTTGCATGAATATCTTTGATTAGTTGTTCCAGAGTCTGTGTCTCCTCTGGTGTTTTAATTTGGTCATTTGCTGGGGCATATCTGCCTGCATCTTCACATGCTTTCTTTGTGATTTCCTGTTGGCCTCAAGGCAATTGATTATCTTGATTGGGTTATTTTGAAAGTTGATTTCCCTTGATCATCAAGGTTTTGTATTTGCTTGGGCTTGCACTGAAGGTCTCCTTTTGCACTTGGTTTGTCAGTAATTCCCTGCCAGACCAAGGCCCTGACCTTGTGCAGGGGATGTAATTCTACTAGAAGATGTATTTGAAGCTAGACAGGAAGGCAATTTACCAGACTGCACTTTCCATTTCTTCCCAGAAAATGACATCCTTGGGCCTCCTCTTCCCCCCAGACCCATCTTTCCCTGACTCCAGGAGCCTGGTGAGCTGGATGGAGACCTGGTACAATTCCAACCAGGGCTGCTAGTCCCAGGGAGCACAGAGAACCACCAACCCTGCGCTGGGGTCGGGCAATGTGCACCTCAGTGGAGATTCCACTTGTGGGCCTGATGGATCTGCTGGCCCCCAGGCTCCGATCTGGAATGACCTGGGGCTGTGAGGATGGGTATTTCCACTACTCCTGTCCATAGCCAACCCAGAAATGCCTGCTGGCTTGGTGTGGCTCAAAGCACAAGGGCATGAAGTACAGTGCAGGGGCATGGGGTATGGGATAAGGTATGGGTGGGGCATGAGGCAGGGCACAGGGGCACGACATTCTAAGGGCACAGGGACAGAGCATAGTGCAGGGTGGGGTACAGGGCAGGGGTATGGGGGTGCAGGGCACAGTGTGGCTTGCTTTCTCATCCCCACCTCCCTGTCTGAGCTCTACCTGTGAGCCCGGAAAGCAAGTTTGAGCCCTCAATAAGCAGGGCTCTGTGCACTAGCTGGATGAGCCCTATGAGCAGGGAAAGCAAGTTTGCTGGCTTTCTGGTTCCCCAAGGAAGGACCAGGCTGTGGAGCTGAGGGGCCTGATGTCCCAGGCTAGCTATGGGACTTGCACTTTCCTGAGTGTAGTCTTGTCACCGGTGGAGTCCCGATGGAGCCCACTCACTCTTTCTCTGCAACCACTTACTCAGATTTTTCATCCAGGACCTCCCTAAATAGTGCAGAAGACCCTCTCAGGATGCTCACACCCTGGAATTGCTGTCCCAGTCATTTTTCTGTCACTTCTCTAGTTGTTCCTTGGAACAGGGGTGAACTCAGCCAATCCTATTCCCCCATCTTCCTAGAAGTCCCCACATTAACCTTTTGTACCTATTAGTCATTAAGACACCTATGTTGAAAACATTGTGTTTCTAGACCTAGTTTATGGACCATGGACTCTAGAAAGATGGCCATGACAACTCTATTTCCCTTCCCTGATTTTCACTAAATGCCTCCAGCATTTTTTAAGGGAGTTAGAATGTCAGTGCTGCTGGAAAGCTCCTATACCCTCTGGACCAGTGCTTTTCCAAATGTGAAGTTCATGATTTTCCCCTGCAATGTCCATGGAAACTGCAGGAGGACAGGTCGGCCGTGAGAAATCCAGGCCGTTCATACACCCACAGCAACCAGCTGCAGTTTTCTCTGTTCACCTGCCGGAAATCTAGGTGAGTTTTGTTTCCACAAAAGGGTCTTTACGTAGAAATGTTGTAAAACAAAGATATTTCTAAATGGAAATTATGTATGCGCATGTTAAAAATGCAGATGCCTTGACTCACTGCAAAGAAATTCTGATTGACAAGGTCCAGAATGGGGCCAGGGAATATGCTTCGTGGGAAGCTGTCCGGGTGGTTTTGACACAGACATTTCAAGGACTCATTTATAAACATGCATACCCTGTCCGGTAGAACTTTCTGCCAGGATGCAAATGTTCTCTGTCCATGCTTTCCGTTTTAGTAGCCATTACGTGTAGCTATTGAACATCTGAAAGCTGGCCAGTGTGACTGAGGAGTTGATTTTTACATTTCAATTGTTTATCTAATTAAAATTTAAGCAGCCTTATGTGTTTGGTGACTACCATCCTGGATGATGCAAGACAAACGTTTCCTCTGTGAAACCGTCTGCCCTATAGCATCTCTAACAGGCAGACACAATTCTCAGTTTTTTTGGGGGGGGAGCTATGTTCAAAATCTTCTTGGGCTAGGCTAGAACATTCCCATGGTTATGGCATTTGTTTATCTCACATTTACTATGTGTCTGGGAATATATAGATAAATCAAGGTCCCATTCTCAATGGGTTCAAAGTCCAGGGGAGATGGTGGTCAAGGAAATGGCCAATTCCAGGCACATCAAAGGAAGTAAAGAGATTCTGATCTTGACAAATTTATTGTAATTCCTTTTTGATCCTTCAACTTCTAAGCTCCATGTTTTGATATCAGACCTGTTTTTGCTTCAGAAATTAGAGCCACTGTGAGATTAAAGCAAAATGTCCTTATTGGGAATACCACAGAGTAATTGAAAGAATAGGCTCTGAAAAGAGAAAGCTTGGGTCCAGATTCTCTCTCTGGCCATTAGCTGTATGCCTCAATTTCTCATCAGTAAAACAGGGATAATTCTATCACTGACTGCCAGCAACTGTGATGAGGAGTAATTGGGATAAAGCATGCTAAGGGCTTGACACCCCCACACCTCAACTCCCCTCCAAATTAGAGTGGACATGGCAAATGGTTGAGAGCATGGCGTTCAGTTGTCTGGCTTAGAATCCCAGATCGGACATTAACAGTTCTGAGACTGGGAGGAATTTACTTATCATCTCTGTGTTTCAGTTTTTCCTCTATAAAAATTAGGTTTATTAAATAGTAGCAATATCATAGAGAGGTTCCTATGATAATCCACGTACAGAAGGCCAAGCTCTTGGCGAGTCTTGTGTAAGCATCTGCTCTTCCCACTGACCCCCAGATTCCTGTCTTTAATCCATATTTTCCAGGCATCTAACTACCCAGCAGACAGAATAATCTCTGCAAAGCACAATGTGATAATTCTGCCTCTTAGATGAAAGTTTTCCATGTCTTCCTTTCACACCCAGCAATCCCATCACTTTTGCCCAGCACACGAGGTTCTTTACCGTATGTTTTTACAACCCCATCAACCTGCTCTTTTACTGTTCTCCCCTCATTTATCCCATTATCCCTTCCCTTTCACCCCACATAATACCATATCCCCACCATATACATTCCTGGAGAGTGCTGTGCCTTCTTCTCTTGCCCATGCTGCTGCCTGTATCTGAAACTGCCCTTCCTCATCTGATGGCCTCTGGAGGTCGCTCCACAGCTTCAAAACTGAGCTCAGCTGCCACAGCCAGGAAGACTTCCCTGACTGCTCCCCTGACCCTGGTCAGGTTCAGTTTCCCATGTCCAACTCTGTGTTATATGACTCTGTGTTTATCTCTAGCCTAATAATGATCAAATTAAAACTTGTTTCCATACCTGTCCATCCCCTCCCAACTAGAACGGGAATCCTCTGACTCTCATTGCTATAGTCTTAGCAATTAGTACATGGTTTTATGCTCGGCATAAGTAACTCAAGAATTGCAAAATGAATACATACATGAGACAGAGTTCAGGAGGAAAATGAAGGGGGCTTTCCCTGAGACCCCCTCCTTTCCTACCTGGATCCACAATCTTCACTTACAACCAGAGAAAATCAGAAATGCTAATTTGACAACCCTCTGAAAAAAAAATGGTGCACAGAGAACTGTAATTACATGAGTCTGGTCTAACTGTCTTAAGGATCCAAATGAGTTAAAAACAGGTAGTTTAAGTCAACATGCCATGCATGGCTGCTTCTCAACTCTAAGGCTAGAGTGGGAACTTTATTGAAAACACTAGCAAAGTCTGTCAAAGAGAGAACCTTTCATATCCATAATTCCTACCATCTGTAACATCTTATGTTACATAAGATCCCCAATTACCAGTAGCACTGTTAATCCATCATCTGTCCTAAACATTTTTAGATGTTCTTTATATACTCTACTTAGCTTCCTTTTCTGTTTTCTTAAGTCTTGTGTTCTTTGCCTACCACAATTAATTTTATACTGAATTTACCATATTATGGGACTATCTGAAATCTTTGGGGAATGATTTTTTAAGAACTAGCATATAGTTAAATGGTTTATATTGTCACCAGTTTAAAAACTACAAGTCTGTTCATTAAGAAAAGGCAATCACGTTTTCTCCTTGTCTTATAATGTTGCAAATATCATTTTTTGTTGTTTTTTTCCAGTCTAGATTAGAAGTCATTATAAAGTTTAGTGTCAGTATTTGTAATAGTAGGACAGGAGACCATTTCTTTTAGGAAATCAATGAGACTAATGATTTTGGAATGCATCTATTCTGTCTATTCTTTTTAAAACAATTTTATTGAGGTATATTCACTTACCATATCATCATCCAAAGTGTACAATTAATAGTTCATAGTATCATCATATAGTTGTGCATTCATCACAATCAATTTTTGACACTTTCATTACTCCAAAAAATAAATACAAGAATAAAAATAAACATGAAAAGAAATACCCAAAACATCCAATATACCTTATCCTCCCTTATTTACTTTTGGTCCTTAATTTTTTACTCATCTGCCCACTGGATGGAACCTTGATAGGAAGTGAGACCACTGGATTAAGGGTTGTCACCACAAGGTTTTCACAATCACGTGGTCACACTGTAAAAGGTATATATACAATTGTCATATTGTATATATAGCAGGCTACTGGAGTGAGGACAACAGAATCCTCACTAGTCAAAACCCTCACTCTGGGGGGTTGTTCATATGATACTTATCCCCGAAAAAGAGAGGCTAAGCCTACTTAAAACTTTGCCTAAGCGTCACCCTCAGAGAACCTCTTTTGTTGCTCAGATGTGGCCTCTCTCTCAGCCAACCTGGCAAGCAAACTCACCGCCCTCCCCTTCTCTACGTGGGACAAGATTCCCAGGGGTGTGGACCTTCCTGGCAACGTGGGACAGAAATCCTAGAATGAGCTGGGCCTTGACATCAAGGGATTGAGAAAAATCTTCTTGACCAAAAGAAAGAAGAAGTAAATGAGAAAAAAATAAGGTATCTGTAGCTGAGAGATTTCAAACAGAGGTGAGAGGTTATCTTGGAGGTTATTCTTACACATTCCATAGATATCCCCTTTTCAGTCTAAGGTGTATTAGAAAGGATGGAGGGAAGTGCCTGAAACTGTACAGCTGTGTTCCAGTAGCCACGTTTCTCTAAGATGACTGTATAATGATATGGCTTTTGCAAAGTGACTGTGTGATTGTGAAAACCTTGTTCTGATGCTCTTTTTATCTATGGTATGGACAGATGAGTAAAAAATATGGATTAAAAATAAATAAGTAATGGGGGACAAATGTTAAAAATAAATTGGGTAGAGGGAAATACTAGTGGTCAATGAGAGGGAGGGGTAAGGGATATCGTATGTATGAGTTTTTTCTTTTTATTTCTTTTTCTGAAGTGATGTAAATGTTTTGAGAAATGATCATGGTGATGAATATACAACTATGTGATGATATTGTGAGCCATTGATTGCACACCAAGTATAGAATGTTCATACATTAAGAATGTTTGTATGTTGAGTGGTTTTATTAATAAAAATTAAAAAATAAAACTACCCTAGAGGAATTGATTATTAAAAAAAAAAGAATCAAAGCTACTAGAATACAGTTAAGCACTTTGTGGTATTTCCTTCTAGCTATTCTAATACACTAAAAACTAAAAAGGGATATCTATATACTGCATAAGAATAACTTCCATAATGACCTCTCAACTCTATTTGAACTCTCTCCGCCACTGAAACCTTATTATGTTTCATTTCTCTTCCACCTTCTGGTCAAGATGACTTTCTCTATTGCATGATGCCCAGTCCAAGCTCATTCTCAGGAGTCATGTCCCATGTTGCCAAGGAGATTTACACCTTTGGGGAGTTATGTCCCACATAGAAGGGAGGGCAGTGAGTTTACCTGCAGAGTTGGTTTACAGAGGCCACATCTGAGCAACAAAAGTTGTTCTCTGGGGCCAACTCTAAGGCATTATAAGCAGGCTTAGCTTCTCCTTTGCAGGAATAAGCTTCTTAAGGGTAAGCCCCAAGATTGAGGGCTCAACCTATTAAATTGGTAGTCCCTAGTGCTTGCGAGAATATTAGGAACTCACTAGGTAAGAAGTTTAATAGTTATACATTTTTCCCCAGTCCTTCAAGGGAGCTGTGCTGGTTTGAATCTGTTGTGTACCCCAGAAAAGCCAAGATCTTTAATCCTCATTCAGTATTGTTGGGTGAGAGCTTTTGATTATTTCCACGAGGATGTGACCCACCCAATTGTGGATGGTAAATTTTGAGTAGATGGTTTCCATGGAGATGTCTCCACCCATTCAAGGTGGGGTTGCTTACTGGAGCCCTTTAAGAGGAAAACATTTTAGAAAAAACTTTAAAGTACAAGAGCCACCAGAACCAACAGAACAGACAGAACCCTGGGGAATCCGTTGAAGAGAAAGCTAGCAGATCTCGCCATGTGCCTTTCCAGCCAAGAGAGAAACTAATGTCATCAGCTGTCTTGAACCAAGGTATCTTTCCCTGGATGCCTTAGATTGGACATTTTATAACCTTGCTTTAATTTGGACATTTTCATGGCCTTGGAACTATAAACTAGCAACTTAATAAAATCCCTTTTTTAAAAGCCACTCTGTTTCTGATATATTGCACTCTGGCAGCTTTCGCAAACTAGAACAGAAGCTTTGCAAATACTTTCTTAATTTTCTGTCCAAATTACTCTGGGATGTATCAGGGTATCACACTAACCTGTACAAACCAATAAGATCTCGATCCCTATCAAGGTTCCATGTAATTGTGGTGCTCAAATAAATTGACCATACAAGTTAAATTAGATAGTATGCTGCAAAAAATATAAATTTTACACCAAATAAACATCTCTCTTTGATCTCACACAGAAATTGCAGTTTTGAAGCACAGTCAATAGCATCCTTTACCCTTTAGTCTGATTTACCTTAGTTCTAACCAGATCTGCTTTGTTCATATTTCTTTTTCAGTCAACCATTGCTAGATGGAGTAATATTGACTTTCATAGCTGCAGAACACTTGCTTTGGGTCTCAAGACTTTCCTGTTAAGCTACACTCTTGGATGCAATTCTCAGAGTTTTCACATTATTGTCAGTTCATAATAGTGAGTCATTATACTATTTGTCTTTTCGTTTCTGGATTATTTCATTCACCATCCTGTCCTCAAGTTCCATTCACCTAGCTGCATGCCTCACAACTTCATTCCTTCTTACATCTGCTCAATATTCCATTGTATGCGTACATCACAGTTCCCCTTCCATTCCTCAGTCGATGTACCCTTAGGCCACCTCCATCCATTTCAAATTGTGAATACTACCACCATAAACACCAGAGTGCAAATATTCATTCATGTCCCTGCTTTCAGTTCTTCCAAGTATATATCTAATACAGGGGTTGCAGGCTCATATAGCAATCCTATATTTAGCTTCCTGTGGAACCACCTCCCTGCCCTCCAGACGGACTGCACCATTCTACTTCCCTACCAACAGTGAATAGGGGACAGTACATCCTCTCTCCATATTTTCTCTAGCACTCGTATCTTTCTGTTATTTTTTTTAAACAGTTTTATTCACACACCATACAATCCATCCTAAGTAAACAGTCAGTGGTTCCCAGTACAATCACATACACTGAATGTTTTTCACCCTAACATGAGGAATGAATAGGGATGCCTATTTTCACTACTTCTATTCAACATTGCATTAAGGTCTAAGCTAGTGTAATAAGACAAGAAACAGAAATAAAAGGGATTCAAATTGAAAAAGAAAATTATCTGTATTTGTAGATGACATGCCAGTCTATGTGGAGCAGTCAGTAGGCTTCAGGAAGACCTAAATAAATGGCGGTATGTACTATACTCATGGGCCAGAAGACTCAATATTGATAAGATGTCCATTCTTTCCAAACTAATGTTAAAACTCTATATAATCCCAATATTTCATCGGGGGGTTAGGTAGAAATCAACAAGCTGATTCTAAGAGTCATATGGAAATGCAGAAAGTCTAGAATAGACAAAACTACTTTGAAAATAAGAACACAAGTTGAAAGATTTGCATTATCTGAATTCAAGATTTATTATACAGCTATGTAACTGGGACAGAATGATATTTGTGCTGTTAGACAATTAGATTGATGGACTTGAACACAGGTCAGAATTTATTCACACGTGTGGTTGATTTATATTTGGCAGAGGTGCAAAGGCAGTTCAGTGAATAAAGGACAGTGTTGTCAACAAATGATGCAGAAAGTATTGGCCACTCATGTATAAATGGTAAAGTCCAACCATACCTTACACCATATAGAGATACTAATTCACACTGATCATAGATCTAAATGCAAAACCTATAATTATGCAACTTTTAGAATAAAAGTTAGGAGCATATCTTTGTAACTTTGGGTCAGGAAAAATTTCTTAAATATAACACCAAAAGTGCAATCTATGAAATAAAGATTGATTAATCAGATATCATCAAAATGATGAAGTTCTGCTTTACTAGAGAGCAATTTCAGTAGTGCCAATGGGGTAAGTGATAAACATTTGCTACTAGGTCCTATTTTTCTCCCTTGCCCAAATGTGTCATTGAAAGATAACCCATATATGAGATCTGTTTTAGTTTGAACATCTTGGGAAAATGTTTATATTGGAACTTCTTATCATAGATCCTGGATAGATTTATCTAGCTGAGAGCAGCAGAACTAAGGAGAGGCAGATACACTGGGAGGAGTGATAGGGATCCCATGGTTTCTGCATGGCCTGGAGCATGGATGTTGCAGGTCATACTCATTTTATGAGGATACAAAAGATATTCCTTCCTCAAAGCCCATCCAGCCCATGTCAAGAATCATGGCTTGGAGGATAAAGTCAGAGCTTGGTTACAGTCCTCATTGCCAGGCACCTATTTCATACCATGTGCAGTGCCTGGGAACGGAATTCTTGGCAAAGTGAAGCCCCGACCAGAGGGAAAACAGTAGGCAGAGCTGCATCTGTGTGAAAGCATGCGAGTCTACCCTCGCATGATTGGTGGCATGGCCTTGGCTTCAGCCTTGGATGAAATGAGGGAATTCATTTTCAAATGCACCAAATACATAATAAGTGCAAGCTTTCAGCTAGGTCATGTAAAGAGAGGGTTAAATCAGACACGAACTTCAAGAAATCCATGGTCCAGTGAGAAAAAAATGTCTCCAGGTCCTATCATTGAAAATTTTAGCTTATGGGTGACTTAGGAATAGTTAATAAAATGCAACTTTCAATTTGAAACAAAAAACAATCTGATGTTTTTTCTTTTGAGGGGGGAGAGAGAGAGATTACTTCTGCTTGGGTGGGACATGGAAATTTCAAAGAAGAAAGTATATTTCAAAAATGCCTTGAAGAGTGAGTAGAATTTTTCCAGGCAGGTGAGGGGAAATAGAATTTTAGACAGAAGGAACAGCACTATCAGAAACAAATACATATGAAAAAAAAATAGATGATGTGTTCAGAAAACTGTGAATAGCTTGTGAGCATGGTGAAATGGGATGCATGTTTGAGAGCAGGTGACTGAGATGAGGACACTAAACACAGTTCAACTCATGGAAAGCCTTATATCTTAAGCAATTGTGATTGAATTATCTTATTGACAGTGTTTCTTCGGAGTTCTGTCTGCGAGAACCTATAGATGTTCTGTGAAATATAAAATAATTTCTTCAATTGAGAATTGTTATATAACATATGCCCCACCTTCCTATGGAGATTTACAATTTATGCAAAAATCTGGTAGTAATATGAACAAGGATAGAAAATAATCTGTTTAACATTATTTAAAAAATAATTGAAAATTGATTTTTTCATGAATACCAATTAATATCTATGAGAAAATATTTTAGGAAATAAAACTAAAGAAAACAGTGTGCCACTGACCTGGTCAGACATATGTCTTGGAAGAGAGGGCAGTGGCTATGTGGAGTATGGATTAGAGAAGGGAGAGTAAAGGTTGCTGATCTTCTTTCTAGGGAAGAGATGACGAGGCTTGGAGTAAATAAAGCAAAACCCAATGGAGACAATGATTGATTCTGAGAGTTCTTTAGAAAGCACATTTTAAAGACTTGATTGATTGGAGGCGTGGAAGTTGTGAAGAAGAAGAAAGAGCCATTCCTATGAGTTTGGCTTGACTCTAAAAACCCCATAAATATGAAACCTCAAAATGATTCTTCAGCTTTTCCCAAACCACTTTCTGCTCATCCTATGTGATCTTCATAAGTCTCAGGACAAAGGAAAATGCTTTCCAAGCTATCTATTAACTTTATTTGAGGAAGGAACTTATTATGTTTGATACTTGGAGTTCTAGAGAGGAAGCTGAACTAACCAATAGGATTTGTAGATTCCAACATAAAAGGCTGTAGACTGTTATGGTAGCAGTGTTCCTGGATTGCTATCCAAGGTGCTGAATCAATTTGTTCTGTCACCCTTCTGCCTCTTATTACTCAGCTCTCTGACCTCGTAGCTTTGCCCCACATCAAGGAAAAACACACCTGGCTACCATGTTGGCTGACTACCCTTGCCAGGATTAGCTGACTCTGGCTTTTGATTAAGGCAACAGCTGGACTTCTGGCTGAAGCCTTCTGTGTCCACAGAGGTTAAAAACATCCCTCATAGGTTGGTAAATATTTCCTCCAGGAATAAAACTGGCCAGTGCAGGAAGCAGATAATTTGCTACTGTGGATACTTGGTGAGCTGCAGAAATTAATTCAGAGTTTCATTTCAGCACAGTCTTGTTTCAGGACCCTGAAATTTCCCCTTTAAAGTCAGCCTCTATTGCTCACTGACCTATTGAACTTGACCCTCTGAGGGACATTCTCTGCTCTCAAGCACATAAAATCTAGTGGAAAAAAACAATCACAGAATTTTAAATATCATGGGCAATAATCAGTAGTATGTAAATTCAATGCATTAGGAATCCAGAAGAGAAGACAGAGGGGTTAGCATGGGATGAGGTATTTAGGGAAAGCTTCTCAAAGGTGGTGGAGAATGCCCTGTTGTCATGGTTAGGGACAGGTGTCAACTTGGCCAAGTGGTGGTACCTGTTCATCTGATTGGGCAAGCACTGGCCTGTCTGTTGCAATGAGGACATTTCATAGGATTAGGTCATGATCACGTCAGCTACATCCACAGCTGATTCCATTTGTAATCAGCCAAAGGGGAGTGTCTTCTGCAATTAGTGATGCTAAATCCAATCATGGGAAGCCTTTTAAGGAGGACTCAGAGGAGACAGATTGCATTCCTGCTTTGGCTGGTGAGCTTCTCCTGTGGAGTTCGTCCAGGCCATCCATTGGAGTCATTGGCTTTGCAGCTTGCCCTGTGGATTTTGGACTCTGCGTTCCTACGGTCACGTGAGACACTTTCATAAATTTTATATTTGCCAGTGTTCCCTGTTGGTTCTGTTTCTCTAGAGAACCCTAACTAATACACCTGTCCCTTGATATTTGGAGGAAAACAATTTGAAATCCTCCTCCAAATCCTTTTGATATTTTCGAGAGACATACCTTTTCAAAGTATAAAGAGCCTCTTTCAGTTACTTGCCTTCAAGTCCTATCATTGAAAACTTCAGCTTGTGGGTGGCTTAGGATTGGTTAGGAAAATGCAGCTCCCAATTTGAAACAAAGTCTCCTCGTGGTGCAAAAAAAAATTAAGCAATGAATGGAAAGTGCAGGTAGGGGAGCAGGAGGAATCTGGAATGTGCAATTTGATGGGGAAAACTGGAAGATTTGAAAAACAAAAAGATTTTCTTGAGTGAGTATATAAACACTTTCAGCCTAAAGATACTTTTCAACAAAATTATGGGATTTTTTTTAAAAATCCTACTTATCACCATTTCAGAGGGTATTTTGATGGAGATATTTTGCATAAGGTATTTGCAAAGTACCCACTTTCAGCATTCCCAGGAATTCCAGATGCTTCCTCATGAGACAACAGACACAGGAAAAGCTACCGCAATAAAATACCATCTCTGGAACTTGATGTATGCAAGGCAGAAAATCTCCCTTCTCAGGAATTTGACCCTTGAGCTAAAACAGAGTGGCTGAGACCTCCTTTCACTTACCATGTAAGATGTACTATTTGGGTGTGATCAGCTGAGTTTCATACTAACAGAGACCAGGATTTTAGTATTGGATAGATTAATATATTTAATGACTATAAATACATTAAAAATTAACCAATCGATACTATTTAGTATTATTTAATCAGTCAATTCTGGTATGATTACCAAATATACTGAAAACCTTTCAAAAGGCAAATGACAAATTCTGCTTATTTATAAGCCAGAAAGTGAAATCAGGCATGAATACACATTTCAAATGTTCACCAGGTTTAAAGAATGTGGCCATTTACCCCTACCTTTTCCAAGAGAGCCTTAAACAACAACTGAGTTTCCGGCTGTTATGAAGGTTTTTATGAATCACATCCCCCGAGTTCTCATTATCTGTATTCCTCTTGAAAATCATATGCATACCCTACTTCCAATTTTTTGTAACTTTTGGCTTTCAATTAGTTCAATTAGGGGCACAAACACACACACAAGCTCCTCTTTTAAGGCCCCCTTTCTTCTTTCGGTTTCCAACCTTTATCCATTTACAATTTGTTCATTTGTCAATTTAAGAAAATTTTCTCATTCTTATTCATTTCTCTCTGTTACCCTCTGAGCACTGAATAGTCCAGTTATCGTGCCTTTCTCTTATATACAGGACAGCATGGAAGGTCTCTCCTGGGGACTCTGACCCACTGAAAGCACCACAATTAGATTTCAAGCAATCCGCTTGAAAGCTGCAGGAATTCAAAGTAATGTTCTAGAACAATCACAATGTTCAATAGTTAAGATAATTGTTTTAGTGCTTAAATTGTCTGAAATACGTTCTTACGCGAAATAGGTTATTTGATGATTCTGCAAAATCCACACAGTGCTGCTGCAGTCGAAAGAATTACAGAGCATTCCGCAGTTACCCTTGGTCAGAAATACTGATTATGGCAGGAGTTGATTAATTTTTACATCATCCTCAAAATTTAAGTCATACACACTAATATATTAATATTTAATAGTAATTCATTATGGCTTATTCTCTATGGATGTGTCTAAATACTTAAAAATTATTTCTAAAGCACTTTGCTGAGTAATAATTATGTATTCATATGTAGGTATGCAATAAGTGATTGCCTACTTATATGCAGATATATATACAGAATTGCTTTCTAATTTCAACTTCCAAAAGGTGTGTGTGTGCACACATGCATTTTGGGGGGCAGGCTGTAGGGGCAGAGTTTCTTAGCACCCCTGGACAAGTATGTCTCTTGTATCTTTAGATTCCCATGTTGTCACTGTTTGTTTTCTGCCTTTCTCATAATGAAGAGACTTTGCTGATATGAATAAAACACAGCTGGGCACCAAGAGTAGTCTATGTGGGCACTTGTTTCTGTAGTTGAGGAAACTGAGGCTTAGAGAGGTGGAGGGCAGATGGTGTGACTTCCTGGTCCTCAGAGTAGGTGCCAAGCAAGCATCTATGTGGAACACTGAGCACATGCTTCTCACCCACTCAGCCTTGAGCAGAATATAAAATAGAAGTGTCTTTTTAAATATATGTACCAAACTTTAATTTTCATTTCACACCCAAAACTTCTGTACAAAAAAGAGGCAAAGCAGGCAAAAAATTACAATGACTTTAGCAAACAGCACGTGATACCTTTAAAACAGCTTTGTGTATGCAACAGCCTTCATGGATGCAGCAGGGAAATTGGGTTCCAACATTTTTGGTTCTTTACGATAAGGTTCCAGTGTTTATCATTGACATCGAGAAAAAATGAGTAGCTGTCTAGGACACAAGCTTCAATGAGAAATCTCTGAATTCTATTGCACAATTGTGTCCCAAGATTAAGCAGGCTTCATTTTCGAAGGAGCATAAACTTATTTTTACCTAAATGTAATGATGTGTGAAAAAACTAAGTATACCATTAATATCTTGATATAATGGTGAAGACTAGCAGCAAATAGTGATGAAGCATGAGATTAGGTGATAGTTAGAAGATAATATCCAAGATTTTCTTTCTGGTTGTTACTTCACATCACAGTCTTAGCGGGCCCCCACAATTCAAAACATCCACTCACACTTGGTTTTTATTACTGATTGTTAATGGCACATGAAAGGTTTCTGAGACAAAGTTGTAATTCCAAAGTAGCAGTGCATCTGAGAGATGTGATTTTCACCTTGTTGCTTGCCCAAAAGAAATATCTGAGCTATGGCAAACACCCTTTATTTGAAAACTCTGAGACACTGATTATGAACTATGGCCAACACTGACATTGACATCGAATATAGCGTTTTCCCCTAACCCACCCACAGGTCCTAGACACGTGTGCATGCAGCACCAAAAAAAAAATCAGTGATTGTTCAAGGGTTCCCGGTGCCTGGTGGACAGTCTGTTAAAGGAATTTGTCTCCCATGATAGCTCTGGAGTGGACCCAATGCCCACCCCTGCTACTGATCACAGACACTCAGTTGGCCTGTCCGAGTGATAGTCAGGCTCGGGCTTTTCCAAATCCATGTGTTGGAGTCTCCTGGCTATGAAACAAGGTGGCCTGGCTAAAGTGGTACAAGCCAGCAGCCTCTCCCGTATGTTTGGTCCCATTTGATAGAAATCCTAATTAAAAATTATAAATGCACTCAACTATTTGATAGAGCTCTTGTTATATCTTTTTTCATTTTTAAAAAATTTGACAGCTATTCCTAACATTTTCTCATTTAACCGGTTGCGAGGCAGCTGTGGTGTGGACGTACAACTTGGGTTTAAGTTCTGGGTCTGTGCCACATGAGTTCTGTGACGGTTGACAAGTTCTTTCCTCTGTCCAAGCCTGGATTTTCTTACCCGATAAAGGAGGAAGATGGACCCAACGAGAGCAAACATTAGATGCCTCTAAATTCTAGTCTTGACAGTTGATTGCCCGAGCAAAACACATGACTGCCAAATAGAAGAACAGTTCTTAAGCTGAATATTTAATAAATTTGCTCACCTGGAGTTATCCCATTTTCTGGCTCCCTCCAGGGTTTTAGAATCCCTAAGTTTGAACAGGTCTTGAATGCCATCTCACGTAGTTCTGTTCTGATGAGGAGCCCCCATACAAGCAGCTGTACTTGTTCTGCTTGGAAAACTCCAAGGAAGGGGTCTTTCATTTAGATATAGACCAAGGAATCTATAGAAAAGTACTGTCCTGACACGTAAAAGCATTTCTTTGTTCAAACAAAACAACGAAAAAAGTATTTCTCCCCTTTTCTTAGAAGACTCAAGGGGATGCCAGCTGGCCACTGAAGTCTGAAAGCAGTGGTATCTGACCACTCATTCTTTGGGATGTGGCTAATGATGCCAAACACCGATAGAGCCAGACTTAACTTCTGGGGCTCTCATTCATGGGCAGTTCGCAGTCTTCTTTCCTTCTAGCAGAAACAGACAAGTCATTATATAGGCCAGACTGAGGATTTATTCAGAAGGGACCAGCCTCATCCCCGATTGTGGACCTGCAGGCCACAAGGAGGGAAGGAAAGAGCATGGAGCCAGGGGTGGGGCCTGCAGGGCTCGGGAGCCACAGTGTAGGGATCATGGTGGAGATGGAACAGGAGATGCCCAGGGCCCCATCCTCGTCTACACCCAGGCTGTCCGATCTACAGACACGTGGCCTTGTACTCTAGCTGGTCCTCCAGATAAGGCAGGTTGCTTCCTGGACTTGACCTATTAAGGAAGGGGGGGGGGGGGGTGGGGTGGTTCAGCCATTGGTGGCTCTGGCTTTAAATCGGTTCTTTGAGATGATCTACTTTCATTGACTGTTTTAAACATGAGGAAGATGAGATGCTGTGACCTTGAGCAAATGTCCCAAGACTGCACTGTGGGTCATTAGTAGGGCTGCATCCAGGCACCCTCAGGCCAGAGCTTTAATACCACAACAGGCTTGGGGAGGAGCTGCCTCGTAAATACAGGTACCCAGAAATCCAATGGTTCCAGTTCTCCTGTAACTAATGGGCCTACACCTCTGTCCCCACACGAATGGACCACAGAGGATGAAGCTTCTGTTGGGGGGGCTGTGTTGCCAGCACACCAAAGAGAACCGGAAGCTCAGGAAACTTACCCATAACTTCAAATCCCTGTCCCCAAAGACAGAGGGTGGGGGCAGAGCTGACTGCTGCCCGCGCCACCTGTTTCCCGCCCACCACCGTCACCTGTACAGCTGCAGCAGCACATCCATCCATCCCTGCTTTCCTCTCCGTGACTGACTGAATTGCAGGTTGATTTTCCTCTTGCAAAATTAAAAGTGAACATCAGAGGGATATAAAACCAGACAGAAAAGGGCATATGCTGATAAATAAAACACGTGCAAACAGAAAACTTGCACGTCTGGCTTGCAGTCTGAGGAAAGAGAGGGGGGCGTGATGAATTCAAAACACTTGGGGTTTGATACCCCACACATGCATTTTCCTTGGATTCCTCTCGCCTCTAAGGATAGCAGTTGTGTTTCCTGTAGCTGAAATGACACAGGAAATCAAACGCTCTGTGTTTCTATGACACTAATTCCTGGAGAGGAGCACATCTAGAATTAAAGCACTACCACGGAGCAGGAGGGACTTCCGACTGGTATAGTTATAGCGGAAGGACTTCAGTGACAAAGACCAAAGTCTCCAAAGCTGGTCGGTCCTTGGAGTCGGGGGTTTTGTTTCAGACGGCAAAGGTAAGGCTCTCGAGTCGATTTATGTTCTGCCGGGTTGAGTCAGTCTGGATACAAATTATGGTCCATATATTTTCAGTGACAAGAAGGAAAGGGTTATGTAAATACACAAGTATTAACATCAATCTGTATTAAATTATGTAAACATATACATCTTCTGAGGTCAGCACATAGATCCTCTTCTTGGAGCGGAGCTCTACTGAAGCATTGCTCGAATCTGTTTGGAAGTCGACTCGTCATTCAAGTGCTTCGTGGTGAACCTGGGCGGAGAGAAAAGGAAGAATGTCAGCCTGCACGGGCGCTCTGCGGACGCCACGGTAATGGCGCGCCAGCCCCGCTCTGCTGGGAAACAAAACCGGTACTTAGAAGTTAGACTTTGGCTTGGTTCTCTAGATCAAGAGCCATACTTTGGGGCCCAGGGTATTCTCAGCCAGATTTCAGTTTGATTCTTCCTTCTAAAGGAGTTCTGTATTACAATGATTAAACAAGCAGATCTCTCACCGATCCAATGCTTACACAGGGGAGATAGAGGCTATATAATTTTCTGGGAAGACTTCGTGAGATGGAGTGCAGAACACTGACCATCTGTGCTGCCCCTGCTGTGCCTCAGACTCCAAACCATGGATTTGCACACCAACATGGCCCAAAATGTTAATGCTCACAGCTCCTCATTCCCCGCTGCCATGACTAGGGGCACAGTACAGACCCACCAACCCCGCAGCAAGGAGTCTGTGTCCCCAGCTTCAAGAAATGGAATGAGCAGAAGGGAAAGGGGGAATTTACAAGCAATGGATTCCGGGCACGCCTTGTAGGTTCTCATTCAAAGCATTTAATCCTCCCAAGTTATAAATCTTTGCAGAAGAGGTTATTGCTTCCATTTTATAGATGATAAAACTGAGGTTCAGGGAGGTTAAATGGCCCATTCCAGATCAGAAAGCTAACCATTTGTGATTTGTGAACAATTTGTGATTTTGGATTTGAACCGACATCCGGGGGCCTCAAAAGCCTGTGCTCTTCGCTCTGTCGTCTGCAGGAGGCAGATGCCAGCACTCGGATGGAGCCCGTGGCCAGACCCAGGGCCCCTTCTCAGTGGAGCCTCGCCCGGAGCAGACTGAGCTGCGTACGCCTGTGCAGGAGCCCCGGCCGTCCTTGTTCGCAGGGGGCAGCTGTGACAAGCTGGCCACGCTGGGGCGGATGGCATGGAGCCGAGTCCCCGCGACACTGTCCGCCCACGGGAACCACCAGGAGCTCGAGAACAGGCCAGTTGACCCAAAATACATACGCAAGCCCCACCCGGTGACTCTGATTCCTTTCACCTGGGGCTGGAGCCCAAGCATTGGGATTCCTTAAAGCATCCCATCCAATTCCCCTGTGCAGCCAGGCCTGGAACCACAGGGGAAGGGAGAGGGACACCCAGGCAAGCCTCTGCCTCCAAACACAGAGCACAGTGGCCGGGAGTCAGGCTGGTGGCTTGGAGGTAAGGCCTGGCTTTTCACTCACTGCGTGACACTCGGCAGGTTGAGTTCTCTGAACCTCAGTTTCTTGCATCGGTGAAATGGGGTGACAGAAATGGTGCCAATGGCTCATGAGCTTGGTGGGAGGACTTAATGCGCCAAAATGCACGTGGGGTTTAGGCAGGCGCTTTAGCCCTTGGTCCCAAACAGTCTGTTGCCCTAGCAGCAGATGTGAGGCTCACCTGAGGGCGTTCAGCAGCCCCTCCACGCTGTCGGGAGCCTGCTCCTTCAAAACCTTTATGCAGCCTTTCATCTGGAGGTAGAAAGCACAGTTGCCCATCAGAATCTGGGGATCCCAGCCTGGATAAAATCTGTCCATAATTACGCATTAGTTCTGTCCACAGAACCCAAGCACAGAAAGGACCAACACACCTTCCCACGCCCCCAGGCAGCGGGGCGACAGCAGCTCCCCTGATGCTATGGGGTTCTGTGCTAAGTCGATTGGGCCACCATTCGCTAGAGACCACAATTGTACATTTTACTGTTCCAGTATTTGGGGACAAAGAATTGAGACTTGATTTTTCCTCCTTACGTCCCAGGGGCCAAGCATAGGGCTTTCCCTGTCGAAGGCGCTCACTTCGTATTTACTGAATGAGTTAAAATCCCGATCATCTTATGCCATCCTTCAGCCCAGAACCTCCCGCTCCCTCAGCTCTTCGATCGGTAAAGCGTAACGATGTTTCAGAACTCAGCTGAAGCTCACTGGGTCTGGGTAGCCTTTCCTGACCCTGCCGTCCTCACCCCTTTTGTGCTCACAATTGTTCTTTGGCACCTGTCAGAGTACCTCGGGGATTTCCGTGCCCAAATTAATTTGCAGCTGTTGGAGGTACAGGACTACGTATCTCAGAGGTGGTGAAGGACCATAGTTGAGAACACACACCATATGGGGGCAGAAGGCCTGGGTTTCGTCCAGACTCGGTGGGTTAGTATCTGCACCATCAGAGCACATCTCACAGCTCTTCATGCCTTTGGAACACCGTTTACCCATAATTTGAGAAGGGCATGAAAACTAAACATCTACAGGTCACATTATATTATGCACATCCTGGGGTGTTGTCTGGCAAAACAAGAATCTTTTGCAAAGAAGACATTCACTTGCTTTAAACTCAGGAGTTCGTGCCATCTGTTGGATTTGATCATACTAAGGGCCTCTTTTTAAATGATGGCTTCTAAAGGTTTTCTGCGGATCTGCTTCTGGGATGTCAAGGTTTTATCCCCAAAGCTTGATGGACCCGGACAGAGTGATGGAGGCAGCGGGAGCACAGGGTTGAGAATAAACTGGGGTCATGCAAAGGCCCACCAAGAGAGACTGTCAGGTGTGGGCAAGGCCTGGGGAGGCGGAGATGCGGCCCCTACCCCAGAGAGGCTGGCACTGCAGTGGGGGGAAAGAGAAGCTTGCTAAGTTAAGCCTCGGGGGCGGCGGGGACACAGAGGTGGGGAACAGGGTGGAAGAGGAGTGGGTGGGCTTCAGGAGCGGTCAGAGCCGGAGCAGGTGTAATGTCATGGCGTCTGAGGGGTCCGGGGGCTGGAGCGGTAGGAAATGGAGAATTCAGGATATCTCTTGATCAACTACAGGGAAAGGGGTCAGAAAGAAGCCAGGCTGGCGGAAAGGGGTGCGATGGGAGCCTCTGCAGGCGTGAAGTGTGCAAGCAGGAATGGGGGTGAGGAGGGCGGGCAAACGAATCGAGGCAGATTCCAGCCGGCAGTGACAGGCAGGAGGGGTGTGGGGTGAAGGAGAGGAGGCGTGCGGGCAGTTCCTGGAAACTGGGCTTGGCAATGGCGGGAGGTGTCAGAGGCCACCAGGAGGAGGACCTCATGTCTCGGGACGGCTGGGCGAGTTGGGATGGGGGCAGGGAATAAGGAGTAATGACAGATGCGCCGCTGAAAGGGACTGCAGGGAAATCAGCTGAAAATGGATTTGGGTGCTTGGCACCCAGAGTCACCCACTCTTTCCTCCACAGCGCATTCCCCGTGCCCCCGAGTGGTTTGCTCCGACATGCCCTCTGCTGAAGGGTCTTCCTTCCCCCCGTCCACCTGGGGAAATCCTCAAGGCCCACCCAAGCACCACCCTCTGGCCCCTGTCTCTGCCTCCCAGCAGGAAGGGCTCCTCCCCCACTGGGCGGGGGTGGCAGGAAGCACAGCTCTTTCACACCCCGGGGCCTGTCCTTGTAACAGCATCTGCAGCCCCCACTCTGGGTCCCGCCAAATAAGCACTGATGACCCACAGATGATCCTGATTCCCTCAGGATCTAGAAACCCAGTGCTTATCACGCCAGCCTAGAAGCGGATGGGCCCACGGGGGAGGCCCCTGTAGCATCAGAGGAAATGGCCATGTATATTTGTCCTCAGCAAACCCGAACCTGTTTTAGACACATGCAAGCGCCAATGTGAACAAACCATTCTCAGTGAGAGTGGCATGAACAGCCCATCAAAAGGACGTGTGAGTGGATGTGACATTATACCCTGGTCATGCACTCAGCAGAAATCCTAAGTGACATGTAAAGCCACACTTAGCAAAGATCAGGGCTGCAAGACATAATTATACCCTGTGTATTTTTAGTTGACTGTGAGAAAAGAAATAGCTATGATTAGAATGTCCTATGAGTACCAAGTACTAAACTCCATCCACGTTCAAGTGAAATTTACGGGTTATTCAGTTATTTATACTCAATCTATGGTCTAGAGATGTTGAAGCCTCACAAAGAATATGACAAAAAAAAACTTACTGATGTGAAAAAATGTCCATAATATACTGTGATGTGAATGATGTTTTTAAATAGCACATAGAGCATGGGCCTAATGTATTATGTACGTACACACGTGCACATAAATACCTACTAAAGAATGGGCATATACACCATGACTTCTTTTTTTTTTTTTTTTTTAACATGGGCAGGCACCGGGAATCGAACACGGGTCCCCGGCGTGGCAGGCGAGTGCTCTGCCGCTGAGCCACCGTGGCCCGCCCTGCATGATTTTTAACAGTGAACATCTGTCAAGGGACACGTTCCCACAGATACACTGAATTTTCTGTATTTTGATTTCCTATATATCCCAATTTCTTATAGTCAATATTTATTCTCTTGGTAAGTAAAAAATATTTATATTAAAAAAAGCTATGGAGACCCCATGAGGAGCTGTGCCCAGCTGTGTGAGGAACCCAGAATCTCAAAGCGAGTAATCCAAGTGGTGTCCTTCATGGTACTAGGTTCCTTGTGCTCTTCAGACTTATGACCAGCCTGGGCATCGGACTTGCTCTCTGTGCAGGGCTGGGGCAGCAGAGACGCTGGTCTGTGCGGGTGAATGAACACACAGACAGCAGGCCGTGTCAGAGCCAGTTAGTACAGGGAATGCGTGGCCCTCTTCTGCCCCGAAAGGTTTACATTCACCCCAGGGGCACACTATGCGGTGTGGGGCTGAGGGCAAAAGCTGGGTTAAAGGGCGGCGTGCTTCATCCCACAATCAGCAGGAAACCGCCTGCACACGGAAGTCACGTGTTGTCCATGTACACTCATTATTCGTGCATTCATTCATGCAGCCGCTTTAGGGTGCTGTGCCCTAGGTGCCGTGTCCTACATGTTGTGCCCTATGTGTCCGTGCCCTGTGTGCCACGCCATATGCTGTGCCCTATGTATCGTGTCCTATGTGTGTGCCCTGTGTGCCATGCCCTGTGTGACATGCCCTAGGTGCTGTGCCCTGTGTTCTGTGCCCTGTGTGCCATGCCCTCGGTGCCGTGTCCTATGTGTGTGCCCTATGTGTCCGTGCCCTGTGCGACATGCCCTAGGTGCCGTGCCCTATGGGCTGTGTCCTACATGTTGTGCCCTCCGTGTCTAGTGCTCTGTGTGCCGTGCCCTAGGTGCTGTGCCCTACGTGTGTGCCCTGTGTGCCGTGCCCTTTGTGCCATGCCCTAGGTGCTATGCCCCTATGTGTGTGCCCTGTGTGCCATGCCCTGTGTGCTGTGCTCCGTGTGCTGTGTCCTATGTGTGTGCCCTACATGCCATGCCAGCAGTGATGGGTCACGGTCTCTGCCCTGGTGAGAACCACCTGCGTTTCATATTTGAAGGTTCTGACCGAATGCAAGCGTCTCGGGGGCCAAGGAAAAGGCTGGCTCTGACCCACATGGGCACAGGAAATGCGCTCCCACACAAGGTGATCTTTGAGGAGTGTCTTACAGGCATTCTCCCATCAGAGAGGAGGAGGAGGGACTGTGTGGTAGGGAAAGGGCGGGAGCCCGTTCAGGTCAACAGAAGGCATAAAATCCAGGTGGGGCAACATGGAGGGCGTGTTGGGAGGGAAGTGGGCTCTGACCCTGGTGTCTTGTGCTCGGTAGGTCCCAACTCTTCACAGTTGAGCACGCTTAAAAAAAATAAAGAATATATGTGCATGTCCCACTGGGCAAAGCGAAGAGTGGTGTGGGGCTCCGTGACTCCCTCCACTCAGCTCCACCCGGGGACCAGCTGCTCTATCTCAGCCTCGCTGGCCTCCTGAGAAGTAGGGAGGTTTTGTTTTAGGTGCGTGGTGAAGCCTGGACCCCTGGCTCTGAGGACAGTGGCTGCGCTGCGGGTAGAGCAGGAAGGACTGTGGTCAGCGGGAGCCGGAGGAGGCAGGGGGCGAGGCAGGGTCTGCTCAGGCACACGCATGCGGGCCGCGCGCTCCGCGGCTGGCTCACGTCAATCTTGGACGTCTTGCAGAAGGCTCCCACGGGGTGCACGTGGTCGTAGAGGATGATGACGCCCACCATGACGCGCATGCAGAACATGAGGGTCTCCTCGCTGGTGAACCGGCTCCTGTACTCCCTGCAACGACAGCACACAGCCTCCGCACACGCGCCTCCGCGGGCCTCGTGGCTGCCCGCTATGCACTCCTCCACCCTGCTCAGGGGGACGGGGACAGTCCCAGCCCTGCTAGCGCCAGGTGAATATGTTCTTTAAGAAACCCATGATGATAATTCTCCTTGGCTCTACCCACCCGGCAATTCAGCGTGAAAATAAGGTAAATTAGAGGGTAGTAAATTCTCCGCCCGCCTGCCCTTCAGCCAGCCAGCTCATCATGCACATCGCTTCCCTGCACATCAATCTTGAATATTTTATAGCAGGTCCCTCTGGCTGTCCAAGATTATAGAGAATAATGGCTTCATTACAAAGAAAAAGAATCAGGCTCATTTCTACGGAGCAGCTATCTTGTCTCCAGCCAGAGTAACTTCCTTTGTTAAGATGCTGACTGCAGATCGAATTGGACTGGGAAAGATACCCGAAAGAAATGATGCACCATCCACTGGGCTGAGGGCATTGGTGGAGTTTGAATTTTGTGCCTTTCCCTTGACAGGGTCTTTGATGCTTCAGATGAGTCGGGCCGTTCTGAGGGCCCTCTTAGCACCCGCCCACCCCACCCCGAGGAAGACGGCGACTACTTCTGTTCTGGACTAACCCTTGACTTTGCTGTGAGCGAAATACTTGAAACGAATGCCATCTTGCACTTGAGCAGAGCATTAAACTGTAAAAACACTATTGACACCTCCGGCACTCAAAATACTCTGAAAGATGAGGGGTGCCCTGGGCGCGTCACTGGGTACAGAGAGTAAGGCTGAGGGAGACGAGATCCCCTGTGTCCTGTCTGGGGGTCCCGGCCACAGCGCACCCCAGCTGGGGCGTGCGCCTTCCCCATCCCCATTGCCGCCGCGCCCTCCGTAACTTCCACCCTTTCTTTAAAGTGAGGAGTTGGCCTGTATGCAGAGAAGCTGCTGAAAGAGAGAGAGACACAGAAGGTAGCCTGGCCGGGTGGACTCGGGACGGGAATTAAGGTCTGCTCTCACTTACGGGGTTTCCAGCATGACTTTGCAGACGCTCGTCATGGTGCTCAGGCAGTCCGTGGTGTTCTCAATGGGCAAGGTTTTGCTCTACATGGGAGACACCAGCAGGCAGTCAGCCCTGCGGCCGCTGGGACGCGCGAGCCAGGGATCACGCCTCGGGGCTCAACCGCACTTACTTCGGACACAAAATGCATCGTGGCATTGCTGAGGGTTTTCAGCATGGGGGTAGCTTCTGCATAGAAGAGGGACATTCGATTGGCCATTTCATTGTTGACTTCATTCTCAATGTCTAGCTGAATGAAAAGAAGAAGAGGAGGTGCAATTTGCAAAGAGATGAATGACGTGGCAAACTCACTCTTCTCCTGGCGCCCTTCTAGAAGCAGAAAACAAAACTGCCAAAGAGAAGGGCGTACGGCCCCTCGGGCCAGGGACTCACGTGCATGTTGTTGATCCGATTGCGGCTTATCGTCCTCCGGTAGTAGCTGAAGTCATTCTGAATCGCCGGGTTCCGCATCTGAAACGCAGACAGGAAAGAAGGACACTTCTCAGCCTCGGATAGGGGATGCATTAGGTGACTGATGCTAGAGGCTCAATATAGCAAGACTTCGCTTTGTTATGCAAGAGTCGGAGCAACTTCTAGTTAAAAAAAAAATTTTATATATATATACATTATATATATATATATATATATATATATAGCTTCATTATTTTAAAATATGCCCTGCTTTTACAGTGGGCTAGAATTCAGGGCAAGTATATTGTTCTCAGTGAGGAACGACACTTGAAAAGGTTTTTCTTATCCCATTCAGCAGATTCTGAATGTCCATGGACAAATCCTATCTTAAATTCGCGTGACTCCAAGGAACACAGACTTTTGCCACTTTATAAATACATCTCTGGGGCAGGACCGAGGCCTTCCTCGCCCCGCCAGCCCCCAGAGTGGCAGTGCGCCCACCGCTGTGGGTTCTCGGTGAAGGCTCGTGGTTACGTTTTCAAGGCGTTTTGATCCTAACCTTCAGCTCATCGAATCGGAGGGTAAAATGTAGAATTTCTGCAAACTCCTTGGCCAGGGCCTGCTCGCGTTCCAGGTGCTGCGTGGGCGTGTAGGGCGGGCAGGTCAGAGATTCTAATAAACTCTGAAGAGCTTTTTCTGCAAGTCAATGGATAAATAGAAACATAAACATGAAACAGCCTACGGAGATCCTTCAGAAACACGCTTCTCGGCCATGTGAACAATCTTGCAGATAACCTGCCTGCATCTTTCCTCTCCATGTCGCCTGCAGTGACTGACGTGTGGGGACAAGGAGAAGGCATCCCACAGGTGCCCAGGCAGGTGTCCTCCCCTGCCGGAGACTCCCAAGGCCACGAAGTTTTGTAACTGTCTCTCTAAACTCAGCTTATTTTATCATCACTCCTAATTCCTCAAACTCTTAGGAAACCAGATTTGTGGTTTTGGATCATGTGCAAGACACAGGATGAGATGAGGCTGCAGTCTGCACAATGTGAGCCAGACTGCCTGCTTGGCGGGGAAAGCCTTCTGGTCCTGGTTGAGCTTTTCTCTGCATCTGCCCGCTCACCTAATCCCAGGTTCGAACCTAATCCCTAAGCTTCTGACACAGCCCTGAGCATATCTTTCTTCACTCTTGTCCTTGCAGCAGACTCATTACCCCCACTTATCTGTTTCAAACCTATCCTTTTGTTTTCTCTTCCATATAATTCTAGCAACCCTGAGTCATTCAGCCAGCCCTGTCTACCAGAGACTGACAAACTGGCCCAGTGGCCAAATCCAGTCCATTGCCTGACTTCTTTTTTAAATAGCTTTACTGGAATGCAGCCATGCTTATTGGTTTAGATGCTGCCAGTGGTTGCTTTGGTGCTACAATGGCAGAGTTGATTAGTTGTGAAAAAGACTGCATGGCCCGCAGTGCCTAAATACTATCTAGCACTTTCCAAAAAAGTTTGCTGATACCTGTATACATAGTCCTTAAATGCCTTCCAGAGCACCTTTGCAAGAGAAACTTCTTGCCTTTGTTAAACATTTCCCACTCCAGGATCTCACTGCACTCCTGAGGCAGCCACTCCTACCCTGGCCTGCTCTGACCCTGATGTACATCTTCCCTTCTGTTGAACTATAACTTGACTCATTAGGAGCTCAGTTTGGGGGGCTTAGAACTGCCCTTTGAGGAAGCAGAGAGAAGTCCATCTCCTCTTTTACCAGACAGCCTCCAGGAAAATTAGTTCAATTCACTCAGCTTGGCTCCCATGGGGGCTTGGCTTTGAGTCTTGTGACCATCATGGCCATCTATCCCTCAACTTATTTCAACTCTTCTAAAATGAAGCACTTATTTTAAGGCAAAAGTAGAGTAGGACATGACTCTGCTTCCTTCTTCTTGACCCACCACAGCAACTCGTGTAACCTGATGCAGAATTCCTGCTGCAGAGAACATCACACTGATGAGTATGTTGAGCCTATCGTCAACCAGACCCTGCTTTACACTTGCTTCCTCAAGGCCATCCTCTACCTGCACAGTTTTTTAAAGCATATGGACAGAACTTTATGTTTGTTTTCCTTGTATTATTTATATTAAGTTCATCACACGACTCCAGGCAACCAAGTCTTTTTAGGTCTAGCAGGCAGCATGAGCTCCCAGTTCCTTTGACCACTGAAATGTGATGAGCCCACCGTGAAAGTGTCAGCAGTCGGACACAGCTGAGAACATGACCAAAGGGACATCCACCAGTGGAGACATTCCCAAGGTGCCACTGATTTCGGGGGAAGAAGCTCTGTGGTAGGCTGGAAGAAATAAAAGTGATGGGCCCTGCCGTCCACGAACCGCCTCTTAATACATGACAGGTGGGCACAGGGGCCCTAACCAATCCGTCAAGTTGATGCAGCTCTGTCCCCACAATAGAGCGTCACACGTGGGGGATGAAAACTACAAACACATACTCACCTAGCCTTATGGAAAACTCGTAAAATCTCTTTAGCCTCACAACCAGAGGACACACAGCATTCCAAGCTTTTTCTTGAAGCTGAATGTCATTGGGATTTTGAATTGCCTACAAAAAACATGATAGAATTGTCTGTTTAAGAAGGAATAAGCTTCACCTCAAAATGCCTTAAGATTGAGAAATGATTTTAGTAAAAAACACAATTCCTGGTATACTTTGTTAATATGGACTACTTAAATCGGAATCAGTTCATCAGACTGTCCTCTAAGATGCTCCTTTAAAACGGAGACATTAGCACCCGGGCATAATGTAAATGGCTCTGCAGTTGGGGCCCATGCAGCGTACTTGTTTCTGCTGTCCTGAATGCAAACCAGAAAAAGAAAACCCTGCACATCTAAACTGGAGGCAATTTGCCCCTCATCATCACCATTTGATTCTTCTCAGGTAGAGCTTGTGCGCGTCATAAAGTCCAAATTCTGTACTTAATTTCCTTTCTCTAAAATATGCATTACATTCCTGCCGATCTGTGATGTTACCTAAATTGCCTAAACTAAATCATGACCCCTAAGTGGAAAAATAACCTCTTAATAGGCTGCTGCTTTCCTAGATACACTGTCTTGTCAGGGTTTTAGCAGCCTGGGTGCTGTAATGGGAGCAGGGTTCTTTTCAAAAGGATGGCAGAGTGGTGGTGTGTGTGTGACTGCGTGTTGGTGTTTATATAAAATTAATTTTTTCAAATAAAAAGTGCATGAAGTGTCTTGCCTTTAAGGCATTATGAAGGCCCAGAAGTCAAATCAACAGTTCCCTTTCTTTTCTTTTCTGGTTGCTATTCTTTTGCTGTTTATTTATTTAGTCTCACATTACAAGATGACAGACCTGCGGGCTACTTGAAGCGAGGTCGTTTATAGCTGGTGTTTGTGACACTGGTGGGACCTGCCAAAATTCTTAAACTAGGCTGGAAAGTACATGCGAGTCCAGGCCGAGCAACTCATATTTCAACTCTTATTCATAGGCTTTCTGTGTAAGTTTCCCTTTTGTAAAGTAATATGCTGGCAAATTATTGTTTAAATGTGAGCCCTGCAAGATCAGATTTATGTCTGAGGAAAGAACGGCAAAATGTTACATGATCTACAGCAGGTTGTGCTCAGATTAATGCAGAGAATAAAAGGGGCCATTTGCATGTTTCTTTTTGGGGGGGGGGGGGCAGTGCATGGTCCACAAATTAAACCCTGGTCTCCTGCACAGAAGGCGAGCATCTGACCGCTGAGCCGCCCGTGCACCCTGCACTGTCCTCTGAAGACCACGGTACCCTCCTAGTTCATCCCCCTGCTCTAGAACATTCTACGGCTATGGCGCCATCGTGCTGTGTGCATGCGGGTGGGGACCCTTCTCCCAGCGCGCTCAGTGGCATACGTCTCGGATCTCGGGCCCCGCGCCCTTGTAGGCCTGCAGGTCTGCGAGGATGCTCTCGGAATCCTGGAGGACCGTGCTGATCTGGTTCCAGGTGTCCCTCTCTCCCTCTGTGGGCTGGGCATCTGCACGGCAGGGACACAAAGCACACACAGGGCTCGGGTTACACACGGCATAGGAAGAGGACTGACACTCGGTTGTACCTGGCAGATGGTTCTGTATCTTCCAGTGGGTTTGATACTCATACTTTAGCATAAACTGCTGGAAAGGGAAATGCAACTTCTGCCCATTACCCAGTTGAAAATATTCGTCTGTCTTTCTGCACTCAGTAACCTGAGCATGTTGCATGTTGCTACTGCAGCCACTCATTTATTAATTTGTGCAGAACACACAATGCTTGCACACTTTCCATATGCCAAGCAGTGCACTGGGTAATAGAAGGGATAAATGCTGCCTTTTAGGATATACTTCTAATAGGAAAAATGGTTGAGTATTTCTTTTAGATGGAAAACCTGTGAAAATGAGCATAAATGGGGGAAAACTGCCCTCACATTTCCATATAAAGGAAAGCTTAAAATCAGTTAATTAATCTGTCAGAGTCACAACCG
Source organism: Tamandua tetradactyla (assembly GCF_023851605.1). Taxonomy (NCBI): domain Eukaryota; kingdom Metazoa; phylum Chordata; class Mammalia; order Pilosa; family Myrmecophagidae; genus Tamandua; species Tamandua tetradactyla. The sequence goes on from NC_135329.1 coordinate 70,874,604, forward strand.
AGAAGAATTTTTGTGGAATACACCAGTCTATGGAAAGCATCGAGACTTCTCCACTGAACATGAGCTTTTGCTCAAGAGTTTGGCAAAGAGATGCAGGTAGTTCATACCAAAAACACCTGTTCTGTTTACCTTTGGTGTGATCGTATTACGCAAAGAAATAAATGACACCTTTAGACTTACGTAAAAGAAGAAAATATTCTAACAACTGCAAAAAAGGCCAAGAGGAACCTCCTCTAAGCTCATCAATGAGTTGTCACTTGATTATATTCCCATAGTTGATATATGTGCTTGTCACCAGCAGCCATCCGTAGGAGGGGTAGGAGATGAGGGGTTACTTGCCTGGGGTGTAAGGAGTCAGCTCTCAGATATAAAAAAAGGCACTGCCAATGCCCAAAGGGGACACGTCGCCTCGTAAAATTGCATTTTTAAATATCTAAATCCTAAGGCACTGGGTGGGCCATGGTGGCTCAGCAGGCAGCGTTCTCACCTGCCATGCTGGAGACCCAGGTTTGATTCCCAATGCCTGCCCGTGCAAAAAAAAATGAAAACCAATATAAATCCTAAGGCACCGAATTCTCTCAGCAGACCTCAGTGATGAAAGGCTGGAGAAAGTTATACCTAGCCCAACACTTCCAGATCCCATTCCTGTTTTGACTAATCTTTGTGTGAGTACAAAGAGGTAATAGCTCACCTGGGTAACAGAAGGGATAAATGCTGCCTTTTAGAATACACTTTTCACAGGAGAAATGGTTGAATATTTCTTTTATGATGGAAATTAGGGGAATACAGTATAGTTGGATGGATGGATGGATGGATGGATGGATGGATGGATGGATGGGTGGGTGGGTGGGTGGGTGAATGGATGGATGGGTAGATGGATGATAGATAGACAAGATAAGTAGACAGATGGTTGGACAGATGGATGGATGGACGAGTGGTTGGATGGGTTTTATATAAAATGTATCACAGTATAGCTGCGATCTGAGGCAGGCAATGCCATGCTGACTGGGTCACAGAAACACACCTTCTTTAGAAGGACTACCAGTGAGGAAGCTGGGACAGATGTGGCTTTTCCTGCTCCCAGCACCGCTGATGGACCTGCATGAACCTAAGGCCAGGCCCTTCAGCTGAGAGGCTCTGGGACCTTTAGGACACTTTTCTTAGCAGGTCCTGCCTCAAACCTAAGAAATTGGTAGAGTTACTTGAGAGATGAAGGGCAAAATGTGTAATTATATGGTAAGGTCTTTTTTAAAAAAGCACAGGCACTCACATAATCCTGAAACATTGCGAACTGTACCTCCTAGAAATGAGATGGGTTTTAGCTAGGGAATGAGAAGGTACTAACGGACATGTGCAGCAGGGTTCCAGGAAGGGAAGAGTGAGTGTGGCCTTTGAGTGAGAGTGAGGAAAAAGCTTAATACAAGAGCTAGGACTTGAGCTGTGTAGATGCAAGTTCTGGAGAAATGCTTCCATGAAGAGAGTGCAAGATGAAGAGAGGTTGGCAGATGGAAACAAGAAAGCAGGGGCCAGGCAGAGAAAGGGGCTTCCAGGTTAAAATTAGAAGCTAGTCTGGGAAACAGGAAGGAGAAAAGAATCTTATTACTTTTTGTCCCTTTCTAACTTCCATTGTTTCCCACAAACCATGGGTAAGTTTTCCCAGGTACACTGTTACTCCCAGAATCAATCTACTTCACATTTTATCTTTTCCTGCTTCCCCAAACTGTTCTCAAAATGCAATGGGGATCTGAAACAGAAACACACAATCCCGCGAGCTGGAAGACTTTAACTGAAGAAAGCATTTCAGTGGAACAGAGATCCAGGGAGAGGCATGTAATGTCCCAGTCAGAGTAAATTCAAGGAGGGAGAATAAAAGAGAAATGTGCAAAGCAAAGATCCTAGAAAACAAGTAGAGGGCACTCTAGAGAGGGAAGTTTTCTAATCTTGGTCGTCACATGACTCAGCCTTAGCGAGTCACCCCCTGATGAGCTTAAGTCAAAACAAAACTAAAACCAAGTGGTGGGCTAGAAGAGGAGAGATGGAAAAGCAATAACATTCTTTCGATGATTACTTAAACACAAAAGGAAAACTATTTCAAAGTCAGTTTTTAAAAACAGACGGCTTCAAAAATAAAACCATTTCCAGTAGGGTGGTGGAAAAGCGACAGTGAGCAGAGAGAGAGGCGAGCTCCTCTGGCCATCCCAGGAAGTTCCAATACACCCCAACGCTGACATGCCTATAGCACAAACGGTCACTTGGACTGAGAGTACCAGGTAGAGCAGCTGCCCACCCAGGGGCGGCAGAGCTGGGGGGCCGTGGTGAATATATTCCAGGATGCAGTAACTCCTTCCTGGCACCCCCGGTGATGTGTGAAATAGTATCCTCAGCTCCCAGCCTCGCTCTCTGGGAAACTGTTTCTTTTGGCAATCTTCCTAGTGTCATGTTAGAAACGTTTCTGGTAAGGCCCGGGTTAGCAGGGCTGGGGCAGAGTGGGAGAAACCCAATCCGTCATCACTTCTTTCATCTGGACTTCGAAATCTGCTGCTTCATTTTCTTCCATAATTTGTTAGTCCCATTGGACATCCTGTTTCTTTCCTCCTTCCCAGTCATGGCCACCAAAGTCACCTCCCATTCCAGTTAATAATTAGGCTCTTGGTGCCAGCAGCCCAGTCCCTGTCCTGTGGGCTAGAGAGTTGAAAGCCTGGATTCTCAGGGGACTGAAATCACAAGTGGCATCAGCTTCCAAGCTGGAGCATGCTGGCTGGGAGAAGCTCTAGCCTGTCTGTGCATCTTCCTTTTTAAGTGGGAAAAGGACTGTGAAACCCTAGGTGACATTTAACATTGACCCTAGGAAATCCATGGTTTTCCTCCTTTCATCAACAGACTGTCAGGATGAATTAATGAGACTCTTCTCCATTAGACTGAATGGCTCTGGCTATATTTGTTTTCTTGACATTATATTCCAAAGCCTACCACAGTATGGGGCACATGGAAGGTGCTCAAGGAAACTGTGCTGAGTAAACAGTTGGGAAAATGACTTCAATGTACTTCCCCCACTGTTTGTGATGGTTTATCTCTCGTCTTTGAATTCTGAGAGCCCTGGAGACAGCGTCTCCATTCTCGTCCACACTGTTCCATGCGATGCCCCCATGTTGGGAACAACACAGCTGGGAGGGTTCTCAAATCCAAGCGCCATTGTCTTCGTGAATCCGCCCAAGACTCACGCTGCCCACAGATGTGCCAGGCACACACATGCCTCCTCCCAACAACCTATCTGGGATTGTATGGGAAACGCAGCAGAGAATCGAACAAATTAACACAAGGTAGAGAATAAATGAGGGAAGTGAGTAGGGTGATGGGAAGCAGTGAAAGTAATGAGGATGATAATCCTGCCCAATCATCTCCTCTGCTTCTTCTCCCCAAATGATTTTTGCATCATAACATCTCTGTTACAATGAAGATATCCTGTATTAGTCTACAAAATTTGGCCATCCCACTTTCATTAATACTTGTTGTTTAAAATCATCCATTAGTCATCCATGGCTTCAATGGCCCCTTGGTGTGGTTAGCACACTAATATGGGTTTTGTTGAATTGCAAAACTGCCATGTGCTTACTCTTCCAATCCTAAGGCTGTTATTATTTTCTTACTGAAATATGCCTTAAAGAGGCTTTGGATTCTATACATTTGTCATTCTCCATAGGCACAGCAATTGGGGACCATGTTTTTAATGTTTATTATGTTTCCGGATGTCAAGGACGGTATCCAGAGATCTCAAAGAACTGGTGATGGAAAAGGTCACCATCTTTAACCTATCAGCAACCCCCTAAAGCATTTGCTGAGCAAACAGGAACTCTGAACTATTAGTGTTCTATTCTTAACACAAAGATTGACTTTTAGACAAAGACACGCACCCCTAGGCACACACTGATAACCCATCTGATGGCTATGGGTCCCAATTCCCAGTTGTGGCCAAGGAATTCTGTGATGTTTCTTGTAAGAAGCATATTCTGAACTTCCAGTCATTACCAATGATTTCACTGAAATTGAGGAGATTGGTTACACAGAGCTGGGGATGCTCCTGCCCCACAACGAATCTGCTCAAACTCCCTATGATTTACACAGGCAATTTCAGAAACCAATACCTCTGGGCGCCCTGGAACAAGCCTAGCCAGGTCATTACGCAGGTGATGATTTAAGCCCCTCTTTCTGGATTAGCTAGTGCAGAAAGTATGAAAATGTATCATGTGCACTGTGACCTTGAAAACATATATTTATTGTCAGGAACTCACTAAATTCAAGGCACTTAGAAATTTTAATGGGGAAAAATTCCTCACTTAACAATTAATATAGCTGATGAGGATTAATTGTATTTCAGAGGACATGTGAGTCTTCCTTTGGCTCAATGTGCTACAGTGATACTGAATATTAGCTGTCAACATCTCGGTGTCACCAGAAACAGACTGGAGGACTTCTCTGTGGACTACAATGATATTTATTTAAAGCGGCATGCTTAGCATTCCATCCTGTTAATGGAGAGGAAGGTGGTGATGTGCTTTGTTTGTCAGGAATGTCTTTGATGAACTTACTACAGGACATAACTTCAGGGCTCAAGCTGGAGAACGGCTGTCAAATCAAAGTGTTCTTATCTTTGTAAATCAGCCAAGGCCTCCCTCTGTCTCCAAAGGCACCAGGAACACACATGCCTTGTCCTAACAACCTATTTAGGATTGTATGGAGAATTTGACAGAGAATCAAACAAATTAACCTACGATAATGTATGTAGAGGACCATTTATCTAGAGTTGTCTTTGGATATGAAGGAACTCCTGGCATTTCATCAGTGGGATATATAGCCATCTTTGCACCCCAAAGGTTGTTGTATAAACACTGAAGAAAGGTAGAGCAAAAAGGATTTGCTACAGTCATAAATTAAATGTACAGCTCTTCTTTCCCACACACTTCCTCACTCCTCCATCCCTTCTCCCCTTCAAGATAAACGAAGAAACATAAATAACCATCTATTATTAACATTTGGAGATGTAAAATGGCAATGATTTATAGCATAATATTAACTGCTTACAGACACAACATAAAATTGCAAAGGTCCATTGGAAAATTTAAGTGTGACTGGGCTGACATATTTATTTTTACAGGAATATTAGTCATCCTACACTAGAGTACAGAGCGGTTTCCTACAGAGCCAGCAATCAAGCCAGGGACTGGAAAGAGCTGGAAGGATTCAGGTACTTGAAGGGTTGTCTATTTCCTTCCCATTCAGTGGGATCCTGAGGGCAGAAGTGGGAGCCCAGGGGGTGGGAGAGATGGGGGGGGGGGGGTTGGGGTTTGAATGACTGAGTCCTATCTAATTTTCCCACTCACTGAATTTGGGACCTCAGGACAAACCAAGTAATCTCTCTGGGCCTCAGATTAGCTCCTGTTAAAAGGAGGAAAGAAAGCAACAGCCCTACCTCTTCCCTACCAGGTACGGTTATAATGAAGGTGTTGGCATTAAAGACTGAGCATCTAAGAAGTAGAAATAACAAAAATTTAAGGAATCACTGTGACTCACACCCTGAGTTGCCATAAATGAATTGCTTCCCAAGTCTGATCTGTTTTTCTCACTTGTAAAGTGAGGCCACTAGATCAAAATATGCCTCTCATTTTTTCTGTTTCTCTTCTCCCAAAATTATATAGTTTCCTCTGAATGCCTCAGCAGATAAAACATTCCCAGAGAAGGGGAGATGAAAGAAGAGACCATTAATGACAGGAAAAAAATCCCAGACGATAGGCTAATCTGACTCAACCGCTGTGCTAAATGAGGAGGAGACTGTTGTTCTGAAAGGAAATTGTCAAAATGTTCAGAGGAAACAATGATTTGGAGGCTTTAAAATTTTCTGCTAACTACACCTCCCCCACCCCCAATGCTTTGGTGTCCAGAAAGATGGATTCTGCTTATAAAGATAGATTTGTCTTTTAAAAAACCATTCCTGAGTCACTATCTTCCAAGAAGCCTTTCTTCCCCAAACTAGTCCATGGACTTAAATCTCATCTTTTGCCTATTCTCTGTTCTAACAGTGGAAGACTAACTTCTCTCCTCCCTACACTGTCCCACCTCTTTAGTGTGCTTGCATCTTATCTGCCCAATAAAGTGATACGTTCCTTGAAGAATAATCACATTCTCCCAGTGTCCTGACCCATCGGTGGAGCCTTCCTCTCCCATAAGAACACCCCACCATGCTCAGAATGCAGGAGATACTCTACGTGTTGTTATTCAACAACTAGCATCAACCAAACCCAATGTTCCTACGCTTTTAACTCCCGTCCAGCCCCATGCTGGGCACTGGAAAAAAAATGCATGATAAAAATGCATGTAAGATGCCATCTAAATCCTCCCCTCAGGGAGGTGAGCACCCGTGGAGGAGACAAATAGACACCTTCAGAAGAGCACTAACAAGGCTTGATCATGGACAGTACTTCAGACGGTGGATGATGAAGTGGTAATGGCTCCTGCGGCCAACAAACTGACCTCCTCCTGCTGTTGTAATTCTAATTGACAAACATTCTACACTTCCAAAATAGTTCTCAGGCAACGTATGAAAGGAAGGCAACATCTAGTATACAAAAGAGGGAGCAAAAGATTCTAAGCTTATAGGAAGTCCACCAAACATTTTCTTGAACATCTACTATGTGTCAACGATAGCAACATGCAGTTTTTGAACGTACAGAGCCAAATTTATAGTTTCTGTTCTCAAAAACCACAGGACGTCAAAATCAGTATCATTCAATCAATAAAACATTCAATGAATCTCTTTGGGTGCCTGCCATAGTGACAGGTAATCAGGAAGATGAAGCAATTAATAAAACAAGACTACTGCTCTTGAGGAAAGTTAAATAAATGTACAAAAGATCAATAACAATTAAATACAACAGCACAAATAAAATCACCTTGCAGTGAAAGCTAAGCAACAATGAATCTATAGACAGTTCACAGGAGCAACGAGCACGGGCTAAGAAAGAAGGCATTTAATGTGGAGATTGATCATTGAAGCTATAATGTTGCCTATTCTTGGAAGCCTTCCCAGGTGTGGCGGTTTGAAACTGTACGTACCCCAGAAAATCATGTTCTTAAAGCTAATCCAACCCCATGGGTGTAGACCTATTGAGGTTACTTCAATTAAGGCATGGCCCAGGGTGAATCTTAATCTTCTCACTAGAGTCCTTTATACAGAGAGAGAGAGAGAGAGAGGGAGGGAGGGAGGGAGGGAGGGAGAGAGAGAGAGACACAGGGAGAGGAGAGGAGAAACAGGATGTGTCCCTGTTAGAGCACTTATCCACACTGTATTGTAGATGTTACCTTACCACATAGACTGAACACTCTGCAAGTAGACTCTTATTCATGCCACAGCTAGCACACTGCCTAGCACGCTGGATACTCTCTATGACAATCTGGAAAATGGAATCAAAAGTATTGTGTCCAGGAGTTCTGCTTCTATCTAAGATATGCAAAAGATCACAAAGCATATTTGTTCCACCATAACAAGGAGTGAAGTTGAATAGTCTACAAAATCATTGTTGATTTTAACCTATAAGATAGTGCCTTAATGCACTAAAACCCAAAAGATGACCAGTCTTTCCTAGGAGATTTGAAACATCAGGTGATTTCAGGTTTGACAGAGTAGTGTGAGGAGGAGAAAGATGCCATAAGTGTAGGTGAGAAGAAAATAGCTGAAATTTTAACATAATTTTAAAGGATGCATATGGGCTGGCATGAAAGCATAAAGGCACTGAGAGTCCCAGACAGAAGGGGAATCTGCATCTATCTGCCAACTCATTTCCATCAAACCTCATCAAATGCTAACAAGAAAAATTGTGGGAAGGAAAGGAAAATGGAGGAAGAAACACTCTGGGTAAACATCCCCTGGGTCTGCTACAGTCTGAAGGCACACAAGATAAAGCAGATAAATTTATCCACACTTTGGGTCTTAGATAAATGTTAGGCAGTGGCCAGCTCCTACAGGGGGAGGGGAACGAGAGCTGAGAGAAATGCCCTCTATGGCACCGACATGTAGCAGCAAAGCTGAAAAATTGAGAGATACACATCAGGCACTCCCTAGCAGACAAGGCACTGATTCCCTGCTGCTGGTGAGGAACCAGAGAGCTGAGGGACACCATCCTGAGAAGCAGGTATATGGGGCCTACTGGAATTTGAAGATAGAGCAGGAGAACTGAGACAAACTCTTCGATCCAAAGCTCTGCTAAAGGGATTGCTCTGATCCTGCCATCAAGTAATCTGAAGCTTATGTGAACTGAATGTAATTTAAGCAACAATGAAACCCAGTTCCAGATTGGATTAACTCAACCGTTCACATCAATGCCTTACAGAAGAAACGGCATATCCTTTTTTGAGTGAAAATATCATTTATGTCAGCCACTGCTCTTCCTCAATACACACTATCTGGCATCCAATAATAATAATTCTTAAAATACCAACCAAACAAAATAAAGCAATAAAATATCATCAAGACAATGAAGAGTCAGTAGAACCAGACCTAGAGATTGCCCTGATGTTGGGATTAGCAGATGGAGATTCTTAAATAACCATGTAAACACATCGTACAGCTGGGAAACTTCAGCAAATCTGTCAGAACTATTAAAAAATGGAAATGCTAAAATGAAAATTTCCATATCACAAATGATAAAATATTGCAGTGAGCTTATCATTAGGAGAAAGTAGCAGTAGACTTGAAGACAACAAAAATTATACAAACTGCAACATAAAAAGAAAGAAAAGGATTAATTAAAAAAAAGAACAGAGCACCTGAGATCTGTGAAACAATATAAACTGTTCCTATATATATTCTTATATGCATGCAATTGGTATCCCAAAAGAATAAGAGAAAGAGAATGGGACAAAAGAAATATTTGAAAAGATGATAACCAAGAATTTCCCAAATTTCCCACAGACCCAATAGCTCTGAGAATCGCAAACATATGATCACAAAGAAAGCATATCTAAGCAGATCACAGCCAAACTGAAATAAAACAACAATAAAGAGAAAATCTTGACACCAGCTGGAGGAGAAAAGACACATTACATTAAGGGGTAAGAATTATCACTGACTTCTCATAAGAAACAATGTAGGTTAGAAAACAATGGAATAATATCTTTAACGTGTTGAAATTTTTAAAAAGTCATTTTTTTCCATATCTAGAAATAAGTATCCTTCAAAAGTGGAGATGAAATAAAGATCTTTTTAGACAGTTACAAACTCAAAACTAAGAGAAGAATTAAAAGAACTTCCTCAGGCTGAAACAAAATGACATTAAATAGTGTCATAGTTATGTAAAAATAGTGAAGAGCACCAGAATAAGTAAGCATGTCAGTAAATATAAAGTATCTATTAATATCACACATACATACTTAAATAATTAATGACAGTTTAAAGTAAAAAATAACATAATGAGGAAATGGTAATACAGGTAGTCACAAAATATATAACCAGAAAAGCCCAAAGGTTAGAGAGGTGGTGATGTGAAGTATACTGTGATAAGGTTCTTAAACTGTTCACAAGGTTAGAGAATACATTTTGAGGGTAGATTGTGATAAGTTAAAGATGCATATTATACTCTCCAAAGTAAACACTAGGAGGCATATCTTAAAAAAAATTAACAGAAAAGACAAAATAGAATACCAAATATTAATTGATTTATGCAAAAATGTGATCAAGAGGGAGTAAATACCACAACTAGAAATCAATACCATGATGACAGACTCAAATACAAACACTAATTAAATATACACACAGTAATTAATTAAATAACTAAACACTTCAATTAAAAGAAAGATATGTCAGGCTGGATGAAAAAGCTAGGGCCAGCTGTATGCTTGCTTGAGAGAAGCACTTTAAAGATAAAGACACAAAGAGGACGAAAGTAAAAGAGTGGAACAACATATGCCATGCAAATCCTAAGCATAAATTAAAGCTGATATGGTCAAAATAGGAAACGTTTATGACCATATTCAAGAAAAGATATGCCAGACCTCTACACTGAAAGCATTGCTGAGAGAAATTAAAGAATACCTAAATAAAGGAATGATGCACCATGCTCCTGGGTTAGAAAGATCAGTATTAGTATGATGCTGATTTTCCTCCAATCGCTTTACAGATATAATGCAATTACAATCAATGTAACAGAAGGAGAGCTGAATATAAAATTTATTCAGAAAAGTAAAGATGCTAGGATGGCCAAAACAGTCTTGAAAAAGCACAACAAAGTTGAAGGACTTATTCTTCTTTACTTCAAGACTTATAAACTACAGTCATTAAGACCAGCTACTGGTGAAAAGAGAGATCAATGGGAAATGATAAAGGCCGGAAATAGTCCCACAGGTACTGTAATTAAATGTAATTAAGGGTAAACTTAAATGATTTATGATAAAAGTATTAAAGCAATCCACCTGTACTAGAACAGCTCATATCATGTTAGAAAATAACAAACCCAATGCTTATCTCACATCATATGCAAAAATTCATTTACGATTAGTCATTGACCTAAATGTAGAGCTTAAAACTATAAACTTCCAGAAAGAGATACAGTAGAATACCTTTATGGCCTTGGGATAGGCAATAATATTTAAAAGAGGATAGAGGAAGCACTCAGCATAAAATGAAAAAAAGATAAAGTGTACTCCAACAAAATTAAAAACTTCAGTTCATGAAAACATCATTAAGAATATAAACCACTGTTGTAGTGAAAGCATTTGCAACACATGTATTTCACTAAACACAGGTATGCTAATAAAATGAAAGAATTCTACAATTCTCGATTCTGCAATACAAAGAAAACTAACCCAATTAAAAACAGGCAAAAAAACGTGAGCAGGCATTTTCTTAAAAATATATGCATATTCCCACTAAACAATAAAACATTAACATTACCATTTAACATGGAAATGCAAATTAAGACCCTGTACTCATTCACAGCCACTCTCCATTTCCCCCCACCACGTCCCACCCTAGACAGCCACTTTTTTTCCTTTCTGTCTCTATAGATGCACCTTTTGTAGACATTTCATATACATGGAGTTATAGAAACAATGTGTGGTCTTTGGCTTCTTTCACTTGCCATAATGCTTTCAAGTTTCAACCATGGTGAAGCATGTATTGGCACCTCGTTTCTTTTCGCCGCTGAATAACATGTCATTGCATAGATAAATCACATTTTATTTATCTAACCATCAGTTGATAGTCTTCTGGGTTGTTCCCACTTTGGGAATATTATGAATATTGCTGCTATGAACTTTTATGTACAAGTTTTTGTGTGGACACGTGTTTTCATTTCTCCCAGGTAGACATCTAGCACGGAACTCCTGGGTCTTATGGCAACTCTAGATTTAACCTTTTGAGTCACTGCCAGACTGTTTTCTAAAGGAACTGCCCCATTTTCTCTTCCCACCAGTGTATAAAGGCTCCTATTTCTCCACATCCTCATCCAACACTTGTGATTATCTGCCTCTTGTTTGTTTTTTAACTTTTTAAATTGTATAATATAACATATTTACAAAGCAAAGAAAGAGGAAAGCAATAGTTTTCAAAGCACTCTTCAACAAGCAGTTTATCTGCCTTTTTACCATGCCTATCCTAGTGTTCAATGATGTCTCGCTGTGGTTTTGATTTGCATTTCTCTGATGGCTAATGGTCTTTTACCATCTTTTCATGTGCTCATTGGCCATTAGTTTATGTTCAGATCCCCCAAAGAATCTTTTAATAGTATGAGTTGTTTGCTGACTGAAAAACCAGAGCTTTTGGAAGCACTGAATAGATTTTAATATACTTGAACTTCCTCTTGTCTCAGAGACTCTCTACTCCAAGGTAGGCAGGATGTGAAGGCCTGAAAATTGGGTGCCTTCAGGGTTGTAGCTCTGGTGTTCTGCTATATTACCGCTCAGCAAGGGAAACTGGGAAACGAGGACTAAGCTCTGGGTCTCGGAACTCTAAGAGTTGCCTGGCTTACTCCCGCCCCTAGCACTAGGGGTGCTCTAGTGCTCCATTGGGGTGCATCTGTTAAGTCTGCTCCCCAAACCAGGCTGTTCATCTTTGGGAGAAAGCAGTTCTTAGGACTCTACCACTGAATTAGAATCTTGGGGTACGGCCCAGAAAACTATATCAAAAGAAGATTCACCAGATATTTCTAATGATTTGTGGATCACCAGAAGGACTTCGCTGAAAGGTTCTGCCTGCTGCCCTATGAGGAGCCCCGGTGGATAATGTGATTGATCAGTCATCGGCAGAGCCTCAAGCTTCCTTCGTCCCATCCACTGACCCTAAAACCACGCGTGGTTTAGTGGTTGCATTAACCTTTTTTCCCTCCCATGTCTCTCTGCTTTCAGAGAGGAAATGGAGACATGGGGAGGAGGTAGAGAGAGAAAAAGAAAAAATAAATAATGGGATGAAAAAACAACAATGAAAAAGATGTGAAGTGGTCATGTGGAAATGTGAGCATAAAATACAGAATTCTCCACAAAGGTCAAACAGGCATTTAAAACAGATCTAGGCAACTGGAAAACCCAACGACAGATGTGTCTAATTTTGTCTTATGTTTTGACCCAGCTTAATTCTATCTATTTGAACTAGTTCAATTATATCCCATTGCCAACTTTGAAAAAAATATTCAACTCTCAAACTAGAGGTGCCAAATTCATTTGAGATGGTACTACCTGCTATTGGGCATTCCTTCCTCCTTCCACTCCTCATGCCTTAACACTGCAACCCAGCCTGTGTACCAAAGGTAGTAAATCCTGAAACTCTTTTCCAAGTGGTTTCAGTGGTTGGACAGCTCGCTCACTGCCCAATGCATCATGGCCACTTCAAGCCTCATCCTCTGATACTCTGCAGCATTGGACTCTCCTAACTCTCCCCACTTCCCGAGAGCGTGTCCTCTCCAGTCTGCCTGGGTCCACCCTGTTCTATTCGGCTCCTTCAGCACCTGTTCCTGAGGCATCCCTGGTGCTTACCACTCCATCCTCTACACAGGGCCAGCTCAGGGTCACAAAACTGACCTGCTCTCAAGAATCTCAACTTAGCAAGTTTTCTTCCTTCTTCTACAATGACTCCTTCCTGAATTTTCTTTCTTTTTAACCACAAGACTCCTACAGATCCTATAGACTCAGAGCTGTATGCTCTCTAATTTCCTTCAGGCACTCAGCTGGTCTTTTGGAGATGACCTCCAATTACAGACCTCAGCCTGGCATCTGCACCTGCCATGGTCTCACCCAAGCCAGCCTTTCGTTTCAGCCTCCATTTCTCCTCACAAGCATTTGGTGCTCTGTCTACACTGGACCTCTTGCTGTTGTTCAAACACGATGGCTGACCACACTGTTTCCACCTCACAGGAAACTCCTCTCCCATCTATGCCTGGAGGAATCCTGCTCCTCCTTTACAGCCCATTCCAAATGCCACCTCTTGGAGGACCTCTCTGCACCTTCTGTTTCCTTGCACTTCCAGAACCAAACGTGCCCTCTCCTTCCTCTCCTCCCGTGGCACACTCTATCCCTCTTGAGTCCTCGTTCTGTCTTGAACTGTGCGTCCCTTTTGTCCTCCATCCTCGCCCGAGCCTTGAATAGGCAGTGCCTGCTCTCGCTCGGCTCCAAGTCCCTGACGGTGCACGACTGAGGCTCATGAACAACCATACTCCACGCACCCTCCACTGGCTTCCACTGAAATCCGCCCACCTGGAGAAAAATCGTGAGCACGGCCTGCCTTTTCCACCCTTCCAGGCCATCCTTTCATTCCTGAAAACCACTTTTAGGAAATGGGGTTTCCAAGATCAAGACACAATAATCGGTCTTTTTCCATCAGCCATCTTAGTTTGTAGACTGCAGAGGCATATCCCATTAGTCAGGTATGGGATGATGGCTGCAGCACTTTGAGAAAGCTGCTTGTGACAAGCACTTGAAGCAAAGCAAGGGAGAGAGTCTCGAGAGCCAAATGAGATCTGGCTCCCATCACAGTCCCCCAACATGCACCCTGTGTGATGCAACCAGTTATCTGTCTTCTCCAAGTCTTGTTTTTAATCCTCTGTGAAGGTCAACCTACTCCTTGGGACTTAGGGGAAAATAAATATGGATTTATATAGCTTATAAATTTACATTTTTACATTTTCCTTAATGCTATAGATCCAGTCCTAGTAATGAGTCATCAGACAAAGGAATTTAGTCATAACATCCTTTCTTAAAAAAAAGTATAGTTGACCCACAAATGGAGTTTTGGCACCATAAACCATCATCAAAATTCAAGATTTTTCAACTTTCTCTTCAGCCAATATAACCATCCTTTAAGTAAAATGTTAGGAAAATGTCAAACATACACTATTGAACTGACTGGGGTACTCTGGTTTTTGGGAACGAGGGGAGATCGCAGTCCGGGGCTCCCCTGAACCCATCTGTCCCCACTTCTCTTAGGGGTGGGCGGGTACTCTAAGGCACAGCTGCAGAAAGCTGGTGCTCCAGAGGACACTGCTGGAGGCCACAGCCTTAAATCCCTGTAGATTTTACTCTTCAAAGGCTTTTAAGATCAGACCTGACAAATAACTTAACACCAGGCCTTGTGGAAAAATGGAAACCAAGAATCTAAGAACAGTTACATAGGAAAAAGTGGGTCGCTGGCCTTGGGAAGGCACAGGACAACATCTGCCGCTGCACGTGGAATTTAAGGTTTCCTGGACAAGGACATAAGGTGAGCCTGGGTGGTTCTACGTCCCCCGCAGTGGTCAGTGAATAGGGTATTTTACCACTATTTTGGCCTTTGTACAAACAGAATGCAGCAATGTAAAATGCATATAATGAGAAGTGGAAGGGAGCAATTAAAAATATAAAAGGTAAAATTAGGGTGGAAGGATAATAAATAATTTGTACCTAAAATTCTTTATTATTGTGATAAGTCAGTATTTTAACCACAACAACACAAGATACATTTTAGATGAGTAGCAAAAATTATACTGGTAAAAAAGCACTTCAACTTGACATATCAAATCTATTTGACTCTTAAGCTCTCAGCAGCACCCCCTACCAAACTAAACCAAACCGTACCATTAACAACAAAAACTGAGCTAAATCAGAAGGGAGGTCTCTTTCAGTGAATACAATTTAGTTTATTTTTTTCAGAGCTTTAAGGGCACTTTTTCTTTTCAAGAAGCTCTTTTAAACACACCTAAGAACATTGAAAAGATATATCTACAGGGCTTGCACCTTTGGCTTAGTGTACCTGGATCTGCTAGTGTTTATTTAGAAAATCTCTTTGTTAGAAAGTTTAACCTATGTGTAAGGAAGTTCAAATTATTATTTTAAATATATATATATACACACATATATTCCTTTTGAGAAATGAAAGCTTAAAGCAGAACTGACAGTAAATATGGTGAAAAAAAGACATTCAATTGTGGCTGTTTTTGTGATACTCTAAGTTATGAAAAGGAGGGTACACAAGTGAGGAATAGCTTTTTCTTATTAACATGAAGGTTTCACTCATTTGTAAATATATTAAATCAATAAAATAAACAAGATAATAAAGAATACTTGTATTTACTCTCATGACTTTGAAACCATTTTCTCTTTAGAAAAAATCTCCACGTTTTTGATAAGACAATCTTTCATATTAAAGGAGTATATCTCAAAATCCTGAAATAGTGTTGTACAAATAATTGTACATAATTTGATTGCACAAACAATGGGATGACTCAAAGAATAAATAATCTGAAATTTTTACTTTTGGTTTTGGTCACTTTTTCATGTCTAGTGGAATTCATTTTATATTAATATGCATAAATTACTGTGCTTACCATTTTTCCTTAGAATATGACACAGTGGTTCAAGATATGCATTAGGAAAATATATGATGATGATTAACGCTAGGCCTACAAAAGCTGATCATTTCTAAAATCAAAGAGCACCAGGTTTTTAAAACATGTATGAGGAGAAAGAAGGAACTTATTTTTGTTTGAGGACACAAAGAAATGCAGAGTGATGGTCGGATTTGGTTCAAATATCATTATAAAATCTTTATGTTAAAATTTTCTTATTAACAAGCTAAAAAGAAAGTGAAAAGTTTCCATCATTGTCTTTTTAATTTTTGGAACTTACTTTCAAAATCCAGGAAAAAATGTGGATAGTTTTCAATTTCCCTGGTAAGGACTTTGAGCAGGTTCCCCATCCCAGCAGACCTAGGAAAAGCAACACAGAATTACACACCATTAGCAGTGTGAACACGACCTGTTCTAGTGTGGACGCACTTGGCTGACTCACAGGAAAACCACTGGGCCGCTCCCTGGAGCTGCCTCTGAAGACCAAATACAGAGCCTCTCCATACTGTGGGACTTGCAGTAAGTGAGAAAATCGTTCCTTAACTGGTGGCAGATAACTGTCTCTGAGGTGCTAGGTACCTGAATCTTACAAGACATCTGCCATAAACTATACAAAGTATGACAAAGAGAAAAGTGTCACATGCTTTCACTGGTGAATACCCGTGCGCCTTTACCTCATCTGCTATAAATAGTAACCAACAGACATTCTATTACAGGAATCATGGGTTTTAGTTATAAGAGTGTGTTCTCTCACCTTTTCCCTCCTTCACTAATCCACTGATTCCTTAAACGTAGTATGCTGGTTTGAAAGGATTTATGTACCCTAGAAAAGCCAAGTTTTAATCCTAATTCCATTCTGTAAAGGCAACTGTTTCTTCTAATCCCTATTCAGTACTGTATGATGGAAACTTTGATTGGATTGTCTCCACGGAGATGTGACTCAATTGGCTGTGGGTATTAAACTTGATTGGGTGGAGACGTGTCTCTGCCCATTCCAGGTGGGTCTTGATTGGTTTTACTGGAATCCTTTAAAAGAAGAAACACGTTGGAAAAAATGATGACAGCTGTGAGGGCTTCACAATGACATAGCTACGAGAAGCAGAGTCCACCAGCCAGCAACCTTTGGAGATGAAAAAGGAAAGTGCCTTCCAGGGAGCTTCATGAAACAAGAGGCCTGGAGAGAAAGTCACAGCAGATGCTGCCATGTTCACCATGTGCCTTTCCAGCTGAGAAAGAAAACCTGAACGTCATCAGCCTTCTTGAACCAAGGTATCTTTCCCTGGATGCCTTAGATTGGACATTTCTATATTTTCTTATTTTAATTGGGACATTTTCTCAGTCTTAGAACTGTAAACTAGCAACTTATTAAATTCCCCTTTTTAAAAGCTGTCCCATTTCTGGTATATTGCATTCCAGCAGCTAGCAAACTAGAACACCTAGTATTTTGGCTTGCTTTGTCTCCTTTCCAATTGATAGGGAAGTGTACCATGTCAATGGAGAAACACAACAAAGAGGGCTTTACTAAAATAACTGTCCAGAAAGGTAGGTTTCCTGAAATTCCTAATGAATAGGGTTGAGGAATCACTGATTCCCAATTCCAGGGATGACTCCTGGCCTGCATTTCCTGGGCCTTGGAAGAAGAGCACCTCGGCAGGTCGGGGGCCCTGGAAATGTGCCATCTCGATGGTAATTCGATTGGATACCTCATGAGGGAGAAAAGCGAAAAGGCAAAATGTTCAACAAGTCCTTCTCAATGGAACTGTGTCTTACAAAGTGTCTAAGGGTGCATTAAATCAAGAGGTAAATACAAATTTCTTAGATATATGCAGTTTCAAAGAAAAAAATATTGGGGAGAACGTAGTTCTTATTAAACAGCAAAAATGTCTATTGCTTTCAGCTGTAGAAATGATACCATCTTCTTAGGGAGGCCACTCGTGAATTTATTCATTCCACATGCATTTATAGAGCAGCACCCAGATGCCAGGCTCCGTGCTCTTGAGAAAGCATTTCACTCACTCTGTGCCAAGTGGCTTCCCATGATTCAGAGGCTTTGAGTACTCAGGATCAATCTGAAAAATCACTGGACCAGTAAAAGAGAACTCCAGGGCTGCAGTTTCCTATGCACACAGCTTCTGCATATCTTTTTATGCAGATACAAGGAGTTTTTAAAAATGCACCACTGTAAGAAAGATGTGGTGAGATCAGAATGCCCTAAGAGGATGATTTTACACCTGAAAATATAAAGTGAACAGTTCCGTGGGGTTGCAGAAGGTGGGGTCACCTGGTCTCCATAATGCTGGGCTCACATTATGGAAGAAACTTGCTTGTGCACTGGCTTACATGGCCCAGTGACCCAGGGCACTGCTCAGTATGTGAGGTTAGACAAGAAAGCCGCTTGGGGCTCAGCTTGTGTCAGGCTCCCTAACGGCACTCCCAGCTCTGCTTCCTGTTGGCTCTGCTAGCGTGGGAAAGCTGCTTCATCTCTCTAAGCTTCAGTTTCCTCACCTGTAAAGCAAATTTTTGTAAAGTACTGAATCAATTTACTGGGAGGATTAGTGAGATAAAAGGTAACCTGTTTAACCTAGCGCTTCCAGAATGTCCTTAAGGAATGGCACCTGCTGGCACTTCAGGAGATATATCCATTATTGCTTCAGAAGGCTCCTAAGGCCTTCAGATCATCCTTAGGGTCATCCTGTGGACGACGGGTCAGGCAGGGAGAAGGAGGAAGACTGATGCAGAAAATAATGCCAAAAATCTTCATTTCATGCCAGGAAAAACCTTTTAACAATTAGAGTTGTCTCAGTACGAGGTGATCAATTTTGCGAGACAGTGAGTTTCCTGTCACTGGTGGTGTTTACGGAGAGATATGTTAACATTTAACAGCGCTGGAAAATGAATTATGTGTTGGGCAAAGGCTGTGCTAGACACTTCTCAGATCTCGCCTACCCTGGGGTATATGACTATTTGGACACACACACACATATTTCTCTCATTCCAAAGAATATTCCTTGGATTTTATGTCTTCTCTCCTTTCCTCCGCTGTCTTTATGCATATTTCCTTCGAAGATCATTTGAGCAGAGCCCTGTAAGGTAGATTCTGACAAACAAAAGCCCATACAGTCCACCCTTGCCACTGGGCCGTCTCCTTGTCACCCTCGCCCCTCCCCTCTGCCCCGGGGTCTCTAGAAAAAAACTTGTTTTTCTAATGTTTCCAGCCTAATGAACATTTTCATCTCATACCCAGAGGCATTGCTTGTAGGAATATGATTCCATTTAGTAGCAGCCCTGACTTTCATATAAAATGCCTTAACAGAAGTTAAAAATGATTAACATCTCCAGTTTTCTACTATTAATATGTCACAAGAGACGTGCGTGGCTTTAGCTTCCTCTTAAAATTCTGTCTCGTGCATGATTTTACTGTCAGAGTTTCTGGGTGGGAAATACATCAAGCCTTTAAAATTAGTACCAGAATGAAGAGAACACATGTGGCAATGCATCCAAATATCAGCTGTGGAATGCTCCCTCTCTACAAGATTATTTGAGATGGTTGGCTCATCTGGTCAAATATTTTGGAACCTGATTCTAACAACCCTTAGGTCGATTACTTGGAATTTCTAGTAGTCCAGATGTTGTGTCACATTCCAAATAGGAACCATCTGGAACAATGACAGAGGGACATCCTGTAGCATGAGGGGTCAAGTCTACCCTGCAGAATCTAGAACACGTGTGTTTCAAACTCAACAGAAGGGTCATTCCTAAGTAGGTACAGAAAGATTTCATCTCATCTCCATTATGGCAAAAAGATTTGATACTGCCGGCCCTCATCCAAGGTCATTAAGAATCTGTGGCAGAATACGCTGGCTCAAGGAGACAGTGAATAGATACCATGCAATGGTGGCCAAGTAAAGTCCATGGTTATTTTTCACTGAATCAGGGCTGCCCTTGGAAAGGTGCCTCACTCATAAGACTTCCCTACAGCCACAGCCAGACTCCTCAGCCAGAGATCTTCCACTCTCTTCAAATATCCCCTAAGTGAATTCAAAACATATTACTATGCACTGCGTTACTAGTGAGGTGGCTTAGCTAACTGATCCTGGCCTGAGACAGTCCAGGTGAGGAGAAACCTCCTCCTGCTAACCACGGAAGGGCTGAGACAGAGGGAAAGTTGGGTGTGTGGCTCCGCTGAACCTCAGAGCTCCCGGGGGGCAGAGGGGCCTGGGTTGGAAGCCCATGGGTATATTCTAGAGAGCCGCGGTTCTGGTGATTCCACAGCTATGCGCCTACTGTGACCTGGTGCTGGGTCTGCCCCAAGCAGACAGCAGCTACTTGCCAGTCCTTTTCACCAGACAGAATACGGCAATCTAGCAGGAGCTCTGAGCCCCCTAGAACGACCCTGTCCTCACTTGATGCCCTTAAACTGGTGATTCCTGGGTAAAGGAATAAGAAGCTGCCTATGTAATTTTAAGGGATAGGAAAGGTCTCTCCAGCAATAAAGGAGGGGAAGGAGAGCTACTTGAGGATGGAGAGTAAGACAAAAAGTTTAGACACACAAATGCCAAAATATTAGAGGGAGAATTCATAAATTAGAATGGCAAGGGATATTCCAGGGCTAAAATAGTTCGTCATCATTTATAGAGCAGATTTATTATTTAAAACTAGTGCCCTATTTACACAAAGTTTAGGCTTACTTGAAATACACACATACACAACAGTGACGTGGTGTCATTGTCAAAGATCACTTGCAAAGCACAAGTCCTCCTCAGACATTATACGTCTACAGTGGTGCAAATGCCTGTTCCAAAATCTAAATTCGCTCCTGAGGGGAGGGCACGAGAGGGTGGAGCAGGGGAACATAGTACAAGGTCACCTCCGCCAGGTGGGGAGGCTGGATAGGATGAGCCCATTGGATGAGACTACTGAAGGGGTGGGACCCTGCACATAGAGTCTCTGGCCCGCTTACTTGGGAAGTCTCCGACTTTGGAGAACGGCCTTGGAAAGTGGTATTCCCTTCATTTACAACCTCTCTGGATGCCCATTTGTTCTGGGATGCACTGGCCTTTCCCCATGCCTGGACGTCCCAGGACACTGGCTGCTTCTCTACCAAAGTGACAAAGTGTGGGCGTCTGGGTTACTGGGTCCCTGGCAGGTTGGTATTGGGTGGGCCTGTTTTCCCACGGCCCTGCAAGCTGGGACTTATCCATAAAGCTGAAGACACAGGCTGGGAAACCTGAAGTCCAGAGTAAACCGAAGGGATAAAATGGCCAGCTGATGCTCTCAAAAGGTTTGAAGTGCATGTAGTAGGTAGATGAGTTCCTACAGAAGAGAGTTTTAAGAGCTGGACAAATATAAGGCACCATCTCATCCCCATTATTCTGAAGCATGTGATTTGCGCTGAGTCTGGGGCTCCTCATCTGCACAAACAGAACACAATGCTGCCCCCTGCCCAGGTCAGGACTGAGTGAACAAGCATTGTGTATAGTGTAAATAATTTATTCAACGTTATAACTCATTCTGCAGTTTAAGATATTCAGGGAACCAAAAAATGCTTGTTAAAATCCCCAAAATGATATAATTTGCATTTTTATTTATTTTTCAGGTTCTGTCTTCCAATATCCACGATCCTCCATGCACACGCCTTTCACATCACACTGTGACCAGGCAAATGCTCATAGGTATCAATGGCTAGCAGGGAAAGACACATTTCTAGATGCCAGACACTGTAGTGTAGATGCATTTTCTTATTTCAGCCTGATAATTTACGTAGGAGGAAGCCATACTTTAGAGAATAGAAAACTTAGGCTTCTGAAAATTAAGTGTAGAAGCTATGAAAATTCTAAATCCTTACTAAAGCAAACTATCTTTTTAAAATAAACCCTGAAATAAAATGTGTGTAGGTTTGTGATAATTAGATGGTTATCTGCTATAGAATGATCAGAGGTGTGGGTCTTCAGAGACCTGTATAGGGACCAAGTCTTGTTTTTCAACACAACAATTCTAAGCACAAACCAATGCTTATAAAAACGTGAATAGTGAGGATGCCTTTAGTAAATGCTTGAGAAGTCAATCAAGAACCGCAATTTTTAAACAATAGCTGCATCTATGTTTACCACATTTCATAAACTAGCATAAATCCCAAAGCAAACGCTAATATCAAATGAGGAAAGCCCTACATAAATAGCTCATGAACGCCTCTATTGCAAAGGACAAGGGATGAAGGATTGTCACATATGTTCACCAACCACCTAAAGAAGGAGATGTGTTTGAAATTACTTTGGTTCCACGAACCCCGATTTATGAGTAAGTCACTGCCTTCTTTACTGGCTCTCTTGGTGACTAAGACAGTATCTAAAAAAGTAAAAGGAAAGACACCTCCTATAAAGTAGAAAAGGCCATCTGAGATCAGTTTGTTGACAACTTTCTTCTTCTCCTTTTGGTTTCCTATAATTTAAAATTATTAAATTAAAAATCACACTTTAATACCTGCCTCGAGAGAATTAATCAACCATTTACAACACCCTTAATAAACAGGGGTGGGGATGCTGAGGGCAATTCTAAAAGATGGAACACATGGCGTCTGCGCTCAGGTGATATAAATACTTTCTAAAGAGATAAGATACATTTAAATAGAAGAATTTAATAATGTAATCCACCTTGCAAGCACATATCAAAGTTCTAATAAATGGTGAGTCCTCACAAATGTTAGTTGAATGTGATAATGATAGTACCAAGCAGGGATCATAGTTTTTATTTTTATTTAAGAGAGACAAGACCGTGGACACTTCTGGCTGCCCACCACGTGCCTGGTTCTATATCTGGAGCTTTTGTTCATGCTATTTAATTCAAACCTTCCAGCAACCCTTCAGGCAGCTATAATTACCTTCACACTGATTTGAAGAAAAAGAGGCTCTGAACGATTAAGGAATGTTCCCAGAATCACAAGCTAATAAAGGATCGGGTTGCATTCGACTTCGTCAGTGTGTGGATTCAAACCCTACGCTATCTTCTGCACAGGAGGGGAACTGGGGCTCCTGATCCCTTGGAGGTCCCTACTGGGGCTTTAAAGAGTTCTCATGCCCCGAAGGTATATGCAGAATTTTGTGTGTAGATGCTCATTTTTCTGGGGAAAAAGATTCTGCAGCTTTCATTCGACCCAAAGGGGTCTGCTCTACCCCAGCCCGGTGACCTGCATAGGGAGGCAAGATTTCCTTCAGGGATTCGGGATTTCCTTCACTTGGCGTGAAGGCTGCAGGGAGAGTCTTCTTCAAAGGAGAAGCCAGGATGCCCGCCAGACATGGCGGATATTGTCAAATGAAGTTGGCTGAGAGGAGCCTTCCACCTGTGGGAAGAAGGCTGGGTCTGCGAAGGGAACAGGAGACTCAGGTTGGGTGACTTGTCAAGTCTTCCCAAAACAAATGGGTCCTTCCCATTATTTTCCTAAATAGTCTAGAAACAGGGTGTTTCCGGAATCGCGTGAGCAGGGCAAGGTGTGTGACCAGTCTGTTCCTGGGTCCTCGCCCAGGGAGAAACTCATCTACATGGGGTGAAAGTTCTGGACACACATGTTATCCGTGATCTCTTTCCTGGCTGTGGGACCAAAACTACTTAGATGGGAGGTGGGTGGAAGGCCAGCTGCAGGGAAACAATCGCTCTCTCAAAGAAACAGTCCACTGGAAATGGTTCCCTGGAAACGTTTCCATGTTCGGAAAAGAGGCGAGAATTCTTTTTTTTAATCTCTCTACCTCTATATAGGTATCTCCTTCTTTGGAACTTTCGTGTGAAGAACACACGTAAATGATCACATCAGCTATATTCCCAGAGTATAAAACCAAATAAAATCAACCAGGGCTTGGTTTTTATTATTATTTTTTAATAACACGATTGTACTTTATGAGGAAGTTTGTTTTCTATAAATAAGACATAATACGAAGGACTCAGACCCAGGGTGTGGAGCACTGTGCATGGGGACTTTTGCCAAAATTTCAGTTCTTAATTTTTATGATTCTAGAGCAAGTGCTTAGAAGATTTCTGACAGTTCCAAAGGAAAATTCCTACGCCAATACCTCCTCTTATCCATAAAGGATGAGAAGGTGAGAAAACCAAATCATTAAATAGCAACTCTTCAAGGGTTTTATGTTATGGAATATTTCTTAAGTTGATGAATACTCAATGCCTCTATCAGAAGGGATGGGTTTGTTGGTACTTTGAATGAGCCAACAATTTCCACAGTACCCCAGGTACAAAGACTTTGAGGAATCAAAGATTCAGATTCTTTGTCACCTCAGTAGTTTGGCGATGAAGATGACCTGACAGATACAAATACTCTTGGGCAGCATGATTAGTTTAAAAAACACAGGCAGTTCACAGATATTGCAATGGCTTATATTTATGTAGTGTTACATCTCTCAAGACCATGTCTGGCTGCATTTATCCTCAGAGTGAGATTCTGTCAATGGTAGGGCAGGTGTATGACCCTCATTTAAGGAACACCTTGGAAAGTTCTTCTAGAAGGATCCTGGACTTCCTGATCCTGGAATCCCACTCTATTCTCAAATTTCATCATTTCAAACCTCTTACTTTACAAAGAAGGACTTGCCCAAGAACCCACAGCACATTAGGGGCAAAGAAGGGCCTGGAAGGGAGCTGTCCTGATTCTCGATTGCATGCTCTATCCACTAGCGCAAAGAGTTCATGGGGCATCAAGTCCATTTTCTAAGACATGAAAAGATAAGGCATAGCAGGTTGCTGGCAGGAGACACCTGCTCCACCTCGTAGGGTCTTGCTAGAGTTTGCTGGACTTGGAATGCTCATCGCTAACCAACAGGGACAGCCTCACTCGTGGTTGAGGCCAATTCTGCACGTTTCTCTCCACCCCTGTCTTTATTATCCTAATTCTATCCTAATTCAATCCCTCCCAATTGGTCTTCCTGCGTCCAGACTTGTCTCCCTGCCACTCATTTCCATGTAACCTGGCAGCACCATCTTTGTGAACACAAACCAGATTATGTTCCTTCCTTGCTTAACCTCCCACCCAGTGCCTGCACGGTAATGTCCATCCAAATGCAGAGAAAGCCTGGTCTCTGACCTTACATTCCAGCCACATGCACCACCTGACAGTTCTCTAAAGAACCCCTTTCTTTACTGTCACAGAGGCACACGTTGCTGCTTCTGCTTAAAATTAGAATGACAGCCATTATCTTTTAATAATAGCGAGAACACTGTGATGGGAGCATTTCTTGTATTGCCAAATTTCAATTTCCACAACAGCCACATAAGGTGGGAACTGTGCTCATCCCAGTTTTGGAGAAGAAATCATCTTACATCTGTGCTCTAAGCACTGGCTCTTGGTAACTGCTTCCCCGGCAATCCCTGTCAAGCCTTACTTTGGAAATTAGGTATGCTAGAAGGAATCCCTGACCCTTCCCTGTCCTTCTGCTCCACTCCAAGCAAAACACAATCCATTCCCTTGAGCGAGGCACTCCTCTGCCTCCACCTGACACTGTCGTAGCGTGCAGTGCCTCCCAGCACATTGCAAGTATATGCCTTCTCATAGACCTCTCTAGACATCAGGTTTTCCTGGGCAGGGCTGTTTTCACTCCTCATTATATTCCCAGCATTGACCACAGGGTCCGGGAAAGAAATCCTTGAGGTCAGTCTGTACAGCGGTTCTCAAGCATCCATCGGTCCAAGGCAAAATGAGGAAAAGAGAGGCTGTGTCATGAGCATTTCAAAAAGTTATTCAAATGTGACCGTTTTTCTTATTTAAAACATACGATGGTGGTGGTTGCATCCTAAATCCCCAAAATTTCTTTCAAATTTTACTGGTTTATGAAATTTAAAAGTCTAAGAACTCCCACCCTTATCAGAGACTTGTTGAGCTGGGGAGCAGGGCTGCAGCTGGGGCACAGATCTCTTCTCTCCCCGCCAGCACCTTCAGCTGCCCCTTGCCTCTGGGCTTACTTAATTCACCCACAAGTCCCACTGCCTAACTAGAGCAATGCACCTAGAGTTCTTCCAGGAGGATGGAGGAAAGAAGGTCAGCTCTGGCTTTGGGGAAGTTTCTGGGGACCGGAAGTGATTTTAGGAGGGCTATTAAAACAATCTACCTTTCAACCCGATCAACACGGCTCAGAATTGGAAAAATCATGAAGGGCAGCCAATTGGCAGCTGCTCTCGGTTACCCTGGGGGCTTGGAGGCTTTGGCACTCCCCTGCAAAGCCTCCGCTTCCTTCCCCCGGACCATGCAAAGGACCTGTCCATGGGGGAGAGACCCAGGCCCAATAAGTCGAGGATTCACACAGCCCAGAGATGCTCTGGGACACTCTTCGGGTACCCGTGGAACCCCTTCACGTGGCATCTATGCTACTTGATTATTTTGAATTATATGCTTTTAATTTGTAAACAAAACCCACTACCAACTTCCAATTAACCATCTGCCTATGATATATCAGCTGCAAAACAGCTGGCTGTAAAAGACTTCCCAACTAAAGTCGAGGTCCATTTCTCAAATGACCCAAGCAGCTGTTTCATCTGGGGGGAGGGGGCGGGGGCCACCAGTGGAATGAAGTATAGTAGTTCAGCTCATAAATTCCGGGAGCCTGGATTTGCTAAACATGGCGAGCAATTTTCAATAGCTGGGTGGGGATGCAAGTTCCTTTCCCATCTGCCTCTTCTGCGATGAAGTCATAAGGTTTTCTGTTCCGATGCCGAATGGGTTGCCAAGAATCCAACAGATGATTTCATTCCAAAATGAAGGAGGAAAACTGAAGTGGAGCGAGTCTATTAAGCACTTTCATCTGACAATAAAAATGAGTTAATGGCTAAAATGTGTTTTCAAAACGTTTAAACACCACAAGTAATGGCACTCAAATGGGGAAATGTCTTGAATATGCTCATCGATCATCAATGCATGATGTCTCTCAGAAGGGCTTGGTGCCCCCCATGGAATACCAGATGCTGGAGGCCAGTTGTAAGGCAATCCATGGGAATTCTCAAATATATATATATATATATATGTATATATATATATATATATATATATATATATATATATATATATATGATGAGAGGCCATTATGGAATTGAACAATTAAGTGTAGATTTAAAATAGCCCTTTCGACATCTGAGTTCAGTCCCTCTATGATAGACTATTACCTCATCATAGCAAATTTTTCCCATAAACATCAACATTACAGCTGCAAAAGGTCTCCAAGAAGTAAGGGCAAAACTAGATTCTTTTTCTGAGAGAAAGAAAGCCAACGTGTTCCCCAGTTTCAGATGTGAGTGAACATGGAAGCAATCAAACTGTGTCTCAGCTCTGGGTACAGCTCCCCCTCCCCCACTCGCTGCTGGGAAAGCGACATTTGGTTGGTGAATTTGTCCCCTTTCATGTGTGAAATCAAGAACACAGCTGTGAGGAAACTGCTCCATGCGTCTGCCCCTTCACTTCAAGCAGCGCTGACAGTCTCAGCCCACCCAGGCCAGAGCTGCCTGATTTTACAGGGAAAGTGACCCTGAGCAGAGCTAACACCCACCCTGGGAAGTGCTGGGCAGCTGCGGTGTCATCCTGGGCAAGTGTGTCTCACACCCATCCCAGTTGGCCTCAACTTCATAGTGAATAAAAAGTGAAAGGGAAAGCCTCGAGTTCCTCAAATGAGCGGTTCCTCTCAGTCAGTGATTTTGAGTGTAGACTCAGTTCTCATGGCTTCCAAACCACCTTTCCCCAGAAGTCTTTATCAGACATTGAAATAAACAGCTCCGTTTCCTCCATCTGAGGCTGCAGAGAAGGCTTGTCATGCGACCTTCTGATAAACCCTCGTCCCCTCGATGCTTCAGGACCTCTGCTCTGTGTTCTTTTCCCAGCTCTCCGGATGGTCCTTCTTAAATTCAGCTTTCTCTATCTGACCTGTAGACTTTTGTCTCCAAGACTCTTGACGCCTTTTCTCCTTTTCCCTGATGAGAGCCTCCTGTCTCCAATTTTAACCAGAGGCAGACGACTTGTCAACCTCTCAACCCAGAAAGGACCCTGCTCCTTGGCTCCAGGCCCATAAAACCCTCACTTCACGCCCCTTCCTCCCAAATTCAGTGAAACTCATCATCATCAGAGCCCATCTAATTACATAAGCCGGAAACACGGGTGCACCTGAGATGTCTCCATCTACCGTACCTCTCTCACCAAACCCTAACTTCCCACATCTCCCTCAGATCTGTTTCTCTTCTCTTCTCCATGCCCTTCTTCTCGGGGCAGTCTTTTCTCGTCATCCCCAGTTCGTAGTTGCACCTCCCTCTCTCCTCCCACCAGTCCAACACCTGACACTTTGAGCACCCACCCACCTCCCCGCCTGCCCCGAGAAAACTCACCCCTCAGGAAACGCCACACAGAAAATGAATGCTGATGCACAAAATCTCTTCCGTGTTATGTTATCTTACAGCAGAACTTAGGGCAAAAGCACCAGGCTTTTCCCTCGTCTTCGCCTGGCTCGCATTCCACGGGCAGCTGCAGCACATGTGTGTGCTCCACGCATCTCTGCCTGCAGAGGTCTCTGCCAGGTGATGAAATACAACCTAACGGTTCCCGGTGAAGAGAGGAGCTGCACTATTGAAAAGAGTCCTTCTGTGAAGCAAAAGACCCCAAAGAATTTTGACAGCCCCAGAGCCCTGAATTGACTTGACTTGTAGGTCTAGATTTCCATATGCGGGGGTCTCTTAAGTGGGGAGCTGCCCATGTACCAAAGGTGGCTTCACAGTTCACATTCAGAGTGGTGGGAGAAATAGCTCCTAGATCAAATTTATTTTGGGGGGGAGTGGAAGGTGTCAAAAACGATATAACAACAAAAAAGACTAACAAAAGCCATTTCACACCTGAAAACCTGAAGAATTTCAGGCCAAGGGAGGTTGGCATGCCCCATTAAATTTCAAGCATCAGGACCCATCAAAGTACTGAAAGCTTTACTCTACCATCTCCTCAGAGGTAGGTATGGCTCTGCCTATGCTTCCAAAGGCAAGGAATGGTATGGTTTCAAAGTAGCCTTCATTGCAAAAAAAAACAAAACCACAAAAAAGACAAAAGCTTTAAAATAAAATCCCTGGCTTGAACACTAAGTTCACTTTGGGACCATCATCCCAAGAACAGGATGGAAAAAGTGGATGGGATGAGTGTCTGTGGCGTGGAAGGTGAGAACTATCTTCTGAGATAGACTCCACAGGTGCAGGTAGCTGGCAGATATAGCTGGTGTGAAGAAGGAAGGTTTTAATAGAAATGCTTTCCAAGTGGGCTGTCAAAAACTGTGGGTTCAATTTTTTTACATGGTATTCAGGGCCATAAAACTTGTCCGCAATCTCTCTTGAGGTTCAACTCCTCTTATGACGCTCCTCTAAGCATCGTGCATTAGTCGCACAGAATAGTCACCATGTGCACATTTCCTCTTCTTGGAGCCACTTTTCCTTCTTCTCTGCCTACAGTCGTCCCATCTATCCTTCAAGGCCCAAATGAAAGAGTTGTCTCCCTTTCCCCTAAGGAAACTCCCTCCCGACCCCCAGGCAGAATTAACCTAGGAGTTCCCGTGAATTCTTTCAAGGGATAGGTCGTACTCATTTCCATTCCAGTCGCTCATTCCCACTCGTCCACTCCTGAGGATC
Organism: Tamandua tetradactyla; assembly: GCF_023851605.1. Classification (NCBI taxonomy): domain Eukaryota; kingdom Metazoa; phylum Chordata; class Mammalia; order Pilosa; family Myrmecophagidae; genus Tamandua; species Tamandua tetradactyla. Next base: position 70,904,096 of record NC_135329.1, read on the forward strand.
AAGCCGACATCTAGCGCTTCCTACAGTCCACCCAAATGGATCGGACGTGCTAAACACAGCCATTGCCAAGAGCAACAGGTCAGAGAAAAGGAGCATTTCCGACAATATAAATATTTCTGGTGGTCTGACTTACTAGCATTTGTTTAGGATCACAGACTACTTTCAGAGCCAGATGAAAATCGCCGTTCTTCTCAGAATGGTGCACACACACACACGGACCCCACACTTTTCCATGCAATTCCCAGGGACTCAGGAAACACATGGAAGCCCAGGAAAGAGGAGCCATCATCTACTTAAATCACAAATTTCAGTTTAGAGACGGCCAAGCATAAGTAGTTTCCCAGTGTGGGGTCCACAGATAAGTCCGTCTAAAAAAGAAAGAATTGCTCAGTGGAAATGGCATGGGCTTTGGAGACTTGGGGATGTGAGGGAAGCCATTCTACGCTTCCTCATCTGTCAGATGGAATTCACCACCCTTTCTCTGCAGTACTGTTGGTAAGATGTGCAGGCTCAGTACCTGGTGCAGTGTCTGTTATGCAGCAGAAAAGACAACACATGCTCGTTATCCACGCCTCCTCAACTGCCCTGAAAACATCGCAACCACAACGCAAACGAGCCATTCCTCTTTTAGCACTAAAATTCTGCACCTTCCATTGGAGAGAGGGAGGAAAGCAGACTCAGGCCACCGCGTCAGTGAAGAGGTGAAGCCTGGTGTTGAGTGGCTGCTGTGGCTCATTCACAGGGCTATTCGCCATAAAGAGCCCATTTAGGACAAGCACAGGTCACTCCCTTTGCATGACAGGGCGCACGGGTCCACAGAGCCTCGTTATCCAAAGAAAACAGAGCATTGTGGGCGATGCGGGCGAAGCCAAGTGCACACACACAAGTGGACATTGTGAGGCTGTTTGCACAACCCCGCAGTGCTCCTCTCGGATTTCCTGTCAAGGAGACATTCAGCTCGCACAAGGTCTGCTGCAGACATTTGCTCATTCAACATGGCCTCAGGCCGCGGGCTGTGGAAACCTGGGCGCACGCTGGCCTCTGCTGGCTGTGCCTGGAGATGCAGGCCAGGGATGCTGAGAACATGCTGGAACCAGCCTGCTCTGTCCCCAGGATCCAGCCCTCTCCTCTCCTGGCCCTTCTCAAGGAGTGCAGCGGAACTGACCTTAGCTTCGGGGTCTGGAAAATCTGCCTTTAAGTCTCAATGGTAGCATTTTGTTAGCCATAGCACCTTGGGAGGGCACCCTGCCCCTCAGACATCAGCTGCCTACCTGGACATGGCTCACCTGTCCGTAGCAGGGCCTGCAGGATAAGGCAGGTGCAAGACCAGGTGCTGCCACCTCTGCTCCGCCTGTCTCCAGAATGGGAGAGTAAGCACTGCCACTAGACTTCGGGAACAAGGGCAAGGAGTGGCTAAGAGTCTCTCGACAGTCTTCGAGGAAACTGCAGCCAGCGTTAGGGCTGATCCGTGACCTTCCCAGTGGCACCGCTGCCTCAGCTCCCACTCTTCCCGGGGGCTCTCCCTTGCTGTGCACGTGGGTCGTCACTGAGTATTGAGCGTTGGCCCAGGCCAGGTCCCTCCGTGGGCTACTCCACTTGGCATCAGGCGAAGGACTGGCAGCAATGCTCAGCTAAAGCACAGTTTTCAAGGATGGAGGCAAGGTCACTCCACTGAACTCCAAGCTGATCCGCGACCCGGTTCGGAGGCCCAGGGTTAGTAACCACACGAACTGTGGCGTCAGGAAGACCTGGGTTTGGATCTCGGCTCAGCCATTTACTAGCTGGCTGGACTTGACCTTAACCAATGCCATTAGCAGCATTTGCTTACCCTCCCTATGCCTGAGTTTCATCAGGAACAAAATGGGATTTTTCTAGAAATAATGAGCCCACGTAAGTATACAGCCCGACACGTAAGCGGTAGTTGAATATTCCACCCACTAGTCTCAGCTGCAGCCCCCTGAACTCTTTCCTCCACAGCTATGGATAGCTACGAGGGTTCTAAATGCCAGCCTACAGCGAGTGTGCTGATGACTCAGAAATTTAAAACTGCCACTTTGCCTCTCTTCAGTGAGCTGCAGATTATACCCAGCTCACTACTGACTGCCAACAGGCACCTCCAAAACCGAAGTCTGGGCTTCTCCCACAAAGCCTGCCAGTTCCTCTATTCTCCGTTTTAATCAATGAGTAAATGGCACCTCCATAATTTCAGGGGCCCAGCCCAAACATGTTGGTATCCTCCTTGACTCCTCTGTTCCTCTCCCCCTTATCCAGGCTAAGAGAACTCCTCAGCTCTGCTTTTAGGAGAAATGAATTCCATCATTCCTCATTCCTTGTATCACCCAGGCACATGTCCCCACCGTCTCTCCTCCTGAGTCCATTCTCACCTCCTAAACAGATCTCCTGCTCCCACCTTTGCTTACCTTCCCACCACTCAGTCAAGTTCCGGAACAGCAGCTAGAGCAACACTTGAAAGTAGGATCTTTGTCACTCCACTGCTTAGATCCCTTCAAGGACCCCCCACTTCACTCAGCAAAATGCAAGGTCCTTTTCACAGTCAACTCCAGCTCTGTGCTAAGCTCCTAAGACTCCTCCCTCTTTCCCTCTGATTCAGCTACTCATTCTTAAATTTATTGCAGGCATTTCTTTTTCCTGAATTGTATCTTTAAGTTGCTCAGTCTGGAGTGCTATTCCCCAATTTATTTGCATGGGTTTTCTTTTGGTTCCTGCTCAGATTTTACTCTCAAGTTGAGCCTCACTTATCCAAATAGTACCCCATTCCCCAACACTGCCTTTATTTGTCTTTTCACTGGACTCCATTGCCTGACATCTGTATCACCAAGCCCTGGAATGTGGCAGGAACTCCACACATCTGCGTTGAATGAATGACGACAGCCCCCAGGCTTCCCTGCAGTTGTCCTCTCCAACAAAGCATCAAGTTTCCTCGAATTCTCAGGCCACACTCCTATTCAGGCCTCTGGACACTCTCACTGGTTCAAGTACCGAGTACTTTACAAAATACCTTTACTAATGCCACCAAGATGGAACTGAGGAATTTGGCAGGGCTGGCACACTGCCAACAGGCAGTGATTTAAGGTCAACCAAATATGAAATGGAGTGTAGATTGCCTACTTAGTGAGCCAGATGAAAATAATAGCTTCCATGCAGCGTGTGCTCGGCATCAGGCTAAATACATCACACACATTGCCTCATACAATACACAGTGTAGCGGGGTAAGCACTATTATCATTCCTGATTTATAAATGAGAACATTGGACTGAGCTGAGTACTTGCCCAGGGTTGCTCAGGTAATTACTAGCAGAATTTGGGATCTGAAGTCAGGGCCTGAAAACACACTAAATCAGCCTGCTATCCACTTGTTGGATACTCCACAGCTATTCCTGGATGTTGTTAAGAAACGGAAAGTCCAAGACCCACCTGGAATGTGGCCTCTGGTCAGGGCAGGAGGGTGGAATAGCACATCCCATAACAACGTAACTATGCACCAATGTGGGCGCTGAATCTGTAGAACTGAGTAAAGTTTACAAGAGCGGTGTAGGCTGGGGATGGCAGGGAATGCATCTGGAGGAGACAGAAAAGGGCTTTATGAAAGTAATAGGAAGAACCTCTGGACAAGAATGGGGGTGAGGAAATGCATGGTCAGTGAGCATGGTCCTTGTGAGGGACAGCACAGAGCAATGAAAGGGAAGGCATGTGTTTCAGTTTGCAAGTTGTCAGAATGCAATATACCTGAATTGGAATGCCTTTTATAAGGGGAATTTAATTAGTTACAAGTTTATGATTCAAAGCCCATAAAAATGTCCAAACTAAGGCATTCAGGAAAGGATGCTTTAATTCAAGGAAGGCCAATGGGTCAGGAATAACTCAGCTGGGTAGTCATGTGGCTGGTCCCTTGCCTGTGGGGTCCACTGCTTTCAGCCTCTGTTACTGTAGGGGTTCCTCACTTTGCTTCTAGGGCTCATCTTCATCTCTTGGCTTCCCTTGGCTCTCTCCATGTTTTGGCTCGCTTAACATCTCATGGCAGCATCTGCTGGGCTCCAAGAATCTCCAAACATCCGTGTCTCTGTTCTCCAAGTGCCAGCATCTGAAGTTCCTGTTGGCTCTCTGTTTGTCAGCTCTGAACTCTCTCCAAGATGTTTCCTCTTTTAAAAGACTCCAGTAAACTAATCAAGACCCACCTGGAATGGGTGGAGTCACATCTACATCTAACCAAAAGTTCATACCCACAATCAGGCACGCCACATTTCCATGGAGATAATCTAATCAAAAATTTCCACCTACATGCATTATTGAATCAGGATTAAAAGAAACAGCTGCCTCCACAAGACTGAATCAGGATCAAAACTTGGCTTTTCTGGGGTACATAATACATTCAAACCAGCACAGCATGTTTCATGGGGCAGAAGAGGGAGAATGCCAGGAAAAACTGACTGAGGACTGTTTTTACAGAATTATATAGGAGCTTCCTTGAGCAGAAATGTAGCTTGGCCATTTAGAGCTCCAAAGTTTGAAGACTATTATGTAACTGTGGGCCCGAAGGACACGGCAACATACCAGAGATTGAAATGTCCCTGAGTGGACAGGTAGTCATGGGTTCTGCATCCTTATCTCATTTCAGTCTTGAGCAGAGTCATCACCTACACTGAGATTCATCCTTACCTCCCCATTCCAGCAGGACTGCACGAGGTGACCAGGGCACCTCTGTCTTGTCCCAACATTTTGCGGTTTTAAAGAATGAAAACCTCAAAAATTTCCAAATACGTATTCAAGCAACCTAATGCCAAACCATGAGGTCGGTACTGAGAAGTGAGATCCCATGCAGACCCACATACTGAAAACACTTTCGTAAAACATCAGTGGTCTTGTTCGCTGAAAACCTTTGGATTTCAAGTTATTAGAAAGAACAATGATGACAGAGTCATTGCAATTTCAAGTTACCTCACAATTGGCCACTGCTTGGATCAGGGAAGGCTACAGAGTTTATCTATGTGAAAATGTAGCAATTCAGAAATTAGGTAGAATGTTCAAACTACAAAACAGAAATTGCTTTCAAGTCCCTTTGTACTTTTGAAGCATCAAACATCATGAAATACACTGATATGCTAATTACAAATCATTTTCTTATAGTCAATAAATTGCAAATACTAGGCAATGCTTGTTCAGTTTGACCTAATCTGTCATATATCTTCAACAGTCGAATATCATGTTTCTCTAATTCAGTCTTTCCCTTTGGAATCTGAGAAGCAATTGAGTATACGTCATATTCCTAGCCTTAGAAGCCCAAATCTGGCCTCACTGTAAATATCCTAACAGAAAAGTTAGAGCTTTAAGGCATTAGGTTGGGAACATCTGCAAACACCAAAGAGACATCCACTGGTTTCCAAAAACATTCCATGAGATGACCGTACAAAGCTGTTAAAAAAAAGATCCCACGATATCGGACTTCTACTTAAATTGCACAGGAAATAGTAGCATTCAGTTATAGTTTTTTTTTTTAAAAACAATATTGATTCTACTTTTATTTAATACTTCCTCTTTTTTTAACTTTTTTATTGTATATTATAACATATTTACAAAGCAAAGAAATAAAAAAGCAATAGTTTTCAAAGCACTCTTCAAAAAGTGGCTACAGGACAGATCCCAGAGTGTGTCATGGGCTACCATACAATCCTCCCATATTTTTCCTTCTAGCTGCTCCAGAATATAGGGGGCTAGGGGCTTATATACTTTTTTTATCATCACAATCGACTCTTTTTTTCTTTTTTTGTGAACAATAACATAATACAAAAAAGCTATAAACTTCCAAGCTCAGCACCACAATTTGTTGTAGAACATATTTCAGACTTTGATGTGGGTTGCAGTTCCACAATTTTAGGCTTTTACTTCTAGCTGCTCTAAAATACTGGAGACTAAAAGAGTTATCAATTTAATGACTCAGCATTCATATTCATTTGTTAAGTCCTATCCTCTTTGTATAATTCCATCATCACCTTTGATTTTTCCACACCTCTCATTGGGGTTGTTTGGGCTAGGGCAATTCTAAATTTTTGATATTTGAAGGATCTGTCACTAATATGGGGTAGGGAGATGGAACTAGCTGATGTTCTGGAGAGGCTGGGCTAGGTTTCAGGACTTATCTGGAGCAGGACCCAGCTGGAAGAAAGTTATTCTAGTGCATGGAACCCTTGTGGAGTCTTATATATTACCCTAGGTGTTCTTTAGGATTGGCTGGAATGGGGTCCTGGTTGGGGGTTGGTAGGTTATGATAGGTAGCAAGGTCTACCTGAAGCTTGCATAACAGCAACCTCCAGAGTAGCCTCTCAACTCTATTTGAACTCTCCCTGCCACTGATACTTTATTAATTACACTTCTTTCCCCTCTTTTGGTCAGGATGGAATTGTTGATTCCACAGTGCCAGGTCTGGATTCATCCCTGGGAGTCCTTTTCCACATCGCCAGGGAGACTTTCACCCCTGGATGTCATGTCCCATGTAGGGGGGAGGGCAATGATTTCACTTGCAGAGTTGGGCTTACAGAGATTGAGCCCAGCATTCAGTTTTAATAAGGTATGAATTTTCAAAGTTTCTAGAAATTATAAGGATGACCTCAAATTCTGGTCAGTTAGCAAAGGTCTATTGTTTCTGCTCAGAAAACTACCCGCATTCACTTCAACTCAACTGGCACCCCACTCCTACCCAAACCCGCCAGCCCCCCCTGCTCTAAGTAGAGCTGCCTCTTCCTTCCTAAGGGCCTAGTACCCCCTGCACACCCCGTGTATACTCCTAGCACACATATACTGTAGCACACACGTCTGCCTGAGCTCCTTGCAGCCAGGCCTTAATCATGGCTCCCTCCCCCACACCAGTATAGCTCTCGCTGCAGTGCATAAAGCTGGTAACCAGTCAAGGGAATGAAGGGGGAAACATCTGCTCCTTGAGAGTGGTGCTGAGTAAAGCATGGTTCCGGCAACCTGGGAGCGCAATCTAGGGAGGGCAAGAAGCCTTCTCAAAAACAATTGTAAGAGATGAGTTTGGGGGAAGGGGTGAAAAAGAGGAGGTGACTAACCTGAGTGGGAACAAACTGAGAAGGTTTCCCACAGACGGGGCAGTGAAGTGAGATGAAAGAGAGAAAGGAGCCCACGAGCTGGTGAAGACCCACGGATGTTCCTTTTGGCTCTGCTGACAGCACACACCCGGGGCTGGGGGTGTTTTGGGAGCTGCCGCATGTAGGAGACAGGATTAACATAAGACCTGCGGAACTACTTGGGAGTAGATGGCATTAGGGTGGTGGCAGCAGTAAGCTGCTTTATGTTATCTGATTTATGTAAAACAGTTTAGGAGGAAGAGAATGTTTGTTTACCCCAAATGGTTATTTTAAGTATGAAGGAAGAACACTGAAAGATAAGAACTTTGTTCCCTCAGGAAATGCATGCACGTCTATTGTCATCCTGTGGTATATAACCAGGATCTGGTTAAGAATAAAATTGTCTGAAGTCTGTCTGAAGTAAACTCAAGCTTCAGACCCCCTGAGCCCGTCTGTGTCTTTCTTTCTCTCCTTCCTTTCTTTCTTTCTCATCATTTCTTAATATCCTTCGAGCTCCGTTCAAACAGGAAGCAACAGCTGCAGGCTTGGTTTGGAGTTCCATCGGTGGGTTCCAGACGGCCGGTTATGACAAAGCAGTGAGACCAGCCTTCCTGGTGCTGCGCAAAGCTGTTCTGAAGGAAATTCCCTGCCAGGCAAGCTTACCTCCGTCACTGGCCCCCGAGGGTCCTCTGAGAAGCTGACCCCAGCCCTGTGGGACAACTCCTGCTTCCCTGTGTGCCTCTCCCCAGAAGGTGCACATAGCCAGGGCAGGCGCTAGGCCTGGCTGACCCACATGTGTGTCCGGCCCAAAATGAGCTCAGTAGTGTTTGTTGTGTAAAGGAAACAACGAATGAGCAAATGATAGTGGGACTGTTCAAATCTATATTCCACGGCCTCCTTCCTGCCTGAGTCCTACCACTTACTTAGGAAAAAAGAGGGAAGGAGGAGATGGTGGGAGGGAGGGTGGAAGGGAGAAAGAGTCAGAGGGAAGGAAGAAGGGAAGCAAAGAAGGGAAGGGGGGAGAGCATAGAGGAAGAAGGAAGGAAAGAGGGAAGGAAGAAAGAATAATTGTTTCACGACATTCACATCTAGTTTAAAGAAAGGAACTGGTTTCAGGCATGTGAAGGAGCAGACAGGGATCCCACCCTACGCTTGAAAGGTGAAAGAAAGAACCCCTGGGTCATCAGAAAAGCAAAGCGTGGCCTCAGTGATGCAGGAATTAACTCCCGAGAACAGGTGGGGCCGGATTCGAGCTGCCTCCTCCCAGGGGCGGGGTAAGAGGCCAGGACCACTGTCATAGAGAGGAGCGTGTGAGCGAGCAGGTGGCAGCGGGGCCATCCCAGCACGTTCCCGGCCCGCGCCTGCCAGTCAGCTCTGGGAGATCCCACCATGAAAGGTCCAGCATCAGGGGAGGCCATGGCCAAGGGCCAATTGTCTCCACCTCGCTCTGGAATCCAGATCCCTGGTGGGTGAGCATGCCTCAGGCGCACGGGCCTCAGCACAGTTTCAGGAGGGGCCCTGCCTCTACCTCTGGGCAGGTGGGCCCGCCCCAGGGGCGCTGTCCCAGGTAAGGACAAAGCACAATGCAGAGCAGAGCTCTATACAGAGCACAGCTGATGTAGAAACTGAAATCCAGCAGAGACTCGGGGCCCTCCTTTTCTTCCCTCCGTCAGGGAGGGCCTAAGTAAAAGTACTGTGCGCATACGGCCCCCAAAAGCAGTCATTTAGCGAGTGTTGACTGCACGCGGAGCTGGGCTAAGCCCTGTACACAGCTGATCTCAGCTAATTCTCACAATCACTCTCGAAAGTGAGTAATACTTTCTCCCTATGAATAAGGAAACAGAAGTTTGAAGAAACTAAATGATTCACCCACACCAGCAGCAAATAGGCAGGTCTTCACGCTTCTGTTTCAATGCCCACACTCTCCAGTACTGCATTACTGTGCAGATAAGCCCCACCTCATTCACGAGCATCCTCAGGAATGAGCGTTTTAGACGTGTCTCTAAATCACACAGATTAACGTCTACTTCCGATTATAAGACAAGGAACCTTTCCCTTAAGCTGTAAATTAAGTTGCATTCCTGGATTATATTTGTCTTTCACTGAAAATGTGGTTAGAGCCACAGTTTCTTTTTCCCTTGAATCAAAGACATAACACACTTGTTTTAGAAACAGTCATGACTTGAGGTCTTCTCCCTAAGGTATTTAGAAAATTCAATTTTCACTATTATGGTCGAGGATGTGTTTAATTTAAATTTCATATCTCTTTTTTTGTTGTTGTTTTAACATGGGCAGGCACCCAGGTCTCCGGCATGGCAGGCAAGAACTCTGCCTGCTGAGCCACTGTGGCCCACCCTAAATTTTATATCATTTTTGAATTGGTAATATAGCTACATATTAAAAGTTCAAAAGACATAAGAGGCTTCATAGTGAAAAGTCTCTTTCCCACGTCGCTTCCCCAGCAATCCATTTCACTTCCCCACTGGGGACCACTCTTAGGATTTTCTTGTGTATATTTCCAGGAATATTTTTGCATATAAAATCAAACATTTCAATATATATGTGCAGATATTCCTTCCTAAGGCCAATAAAGCCCTATAATATACACTGTTCTTAATGTTACATTTTACCTGTGGCAATAGTTTTGAGGATTATACTACTGCAGCACATAAAGAATACCCTCATTCTTTTTAATAGCTGCATAGTATTCCATGGCATAAAAGTGCCAGTATTACTCAGCCAATCCTCCTTGGAAGGAACAGCGTCCTTTTATAAACTACATTCTTGCAATACTGTCTTGCCTTTTTTTTTTTTTTGCTCTATTTTTAACTAATTGCCTCAAGAACATAACTTGAAACACTTTCCTCCCGACAGCAGTTTCAGAAAATCTTTTATAACCTGAATGTATGGGTGTCTCTAGTTACATCCGTCGTAAAATCTGTTTCTTTATCTCTTGGTGCCAAGACCAAGGTACTAACATGTTTACGAAGGTCTAATTTCTGTAAATTACTTTCAACATACACTTGAAAAGTTAACTGAACTGAAATTGAAAAATGTCCAACTGCTTACACTCAACCTAATGGCATCTGCAAATTCAATCGATACTGATTTGGGACGCTGAGGGCTCAGAGGACTTTCGGGGTGGAGAACCCCCATGAGAACAGGAAGCCATCCCTGCCCTGCTCTGTCATCTAGGTGGCAGCCCTGCACCTCAACACCCGCTGCTTTCCCTCCGAGCTCGTGCCCCCCGTGGACGGCTCAGCTCACCCCCACCCCGACCCCGCCATCCTTCTCTGGGCCCTGCTCCAAAGGTCAGGAATGAGAAGCACCTTCGGACACGGCTCAACAGCTCCTCTTGGAGTGACCTGGCGTGGCCCAAAGCCGTGGCCGCATCTGGATCAGGAGGTCGGCATGTCCTCAGCGTCCGGAGCACAGCGGACGCTGGGGACCTCTGGGTGGGCAGAGCCGAAGGCTGCAAGGACCCCTCATGTGGGCGGGGCCCTCCCGTCCCCAGGTGCAGCGCCCCACACCGCACCTGTGCCCGAAGACACCGGGCAGTAACCAGCTCCGCCACTGCGCCATCGCTGTTGCCGTAAAAGAATATTGCCTAGTTTTGAAGAAAGCGCAAGGCGCTTCTACAATGAGAAAGGACAGAAATCATGAAACAAGGGACTTAGGGTGGAAGACAAGCATCGGCACAGGGAAGATGGGAAGGTCAGGGCAGAGATGGCCACACAGATAGACAGCAAGGGGGCGGGGAGGCACGGCCTTGGAAATCTGAGGGAAATGTCCCCCAGACCCTCAGGTGCGGCCGCCATGTGGCATGAAAGAGGGGACAGCAGGTGCCCTGCCCATAAGACGCTTGACAGCAAGCTTTGAACGGCTGCCTTATAACGTCATTCAAAGTGGGCCAGCGGCAAAATGCAAAGGCAGGTTTGTTTTTTGTTTGTTTTTTTTAATTAGAAAAGTTGTAGATTTATAAAACAATCATGCAGAAAATACAGAGTTTCCATGTGTCCCTGTCTTATTAACACCTTCCCTTAGTGTGGTACATTTGTTACAATTCATGAAAAAACATTTTACAAATGTACCATTGACTAAGTCTGTGGTTTACAATAGGGTTCCCTATTTGTGGTGTTCAGTCCTATATATATATACTTTAAAATTTTTATTCTAGTAATACACAGTCAACCTAAAACATCCCCTTTTAACCACATTCCAATATATAATTCAGTGTTGTTAATTACATTTATTATGTGGTACTACCATCACCTCCATCCATTACCAAAAATTCCCCATCATCTCAAAACATAACCGGTATAATTTGAAAGTGTGTATTTACACTAAAGCAGAGAGCTTTTCCTGCGGCCAGTAAGAGCTTGCAGTTACGTATTCAATCCACTAAGGGGCAGTATCACCTCACATTAAAAAGGCCAGACCTGGGCAGGGAGCTGCTGGGCACAAATGCGGACCTCTGTGCAGAGGGCACACAGAGGGAGGGGTTCGGCCCCCTGCCTGATTTTCAGCCTCATTCCCCAGCAGCAGCAGCAGAGAGTTCACGCTCGCAACTGTGGTAACGAATGCTTCCTCAATGCACTAATTCACTTAATTCAAGGTCAATTCAAAAACATGAGTCTTGACCAGTTTGCCAGAAACGGAGCCATGACATCTGGGAAGGAAAAATTAATAGATAGGCCATTTGGCTTAGTAATCAGCCTCCCTGCCCCTTCCGCTAATTTCCTAAATCATGTTTTCCACCCAGGGAAACATCTGCCTTGTGGATGAATCAACTTGACTACAGTCACAACGTGGACAGAAAAATAATTAAATAAAAGGGCTGAAGTCTCGGTCAAGCTTACCCAAAGGGGTTTATCTCACTTTGGTGAAACACCATTTAGACTTGCCTTTTGAATCGGGAAAACTGGCTGGAAATGAGAGTATAGACCGTGGGGTGGGAGCGCCTCGAGTGACCTTTACCCCACACCTGGCTTTTAAGGGCGGTGGGGGCAGCACTGCACCCCCAGGGGATGCCCCGGCAGGAAACTCCCAAATATACAAGGGAACGCCAGGCCGGAAAGCCACCGTGGAACTTCTGTTTAGTTCGATAGACCAAGACCATAAGCAGACCAAACAAACAAACAAACTCAGTTTATGTCTGAGCTTCAGTTCCGGCCCGCCCTGCTCTGCAACGTTTCCAGCGCGCACCATCCCGATTTCAACCCGGCCCTGGGTTCAGCATCCTCAGCCGGGGTGCAGGGACACAGAGACACCGCAGCTGGAAGGCCCGGCTGGAGTCCGCAGCCCCCTCCCCCCCCGCACGGGTCACGTGCTGCTCGGTCTCTTTTAAAACTCCACTCGGAGAGAGCAATCTGTTACTCAGTCGCTGTGCCTAGAGCTTCCCGCTCCAGCACCCGCTCAACACACCCTCCTAGGCGGCCACGTGGCTCCCTGCGGCGCCCGGAAGAGGGTTGTGAAGCCTCCTCCCACGTGGGCGCCGCCAGGACGCACCGGCCTGGGCAGCCTCCTTTCGTCCTTACCTGCTTTCCTGCAGGGCCCACCTGCCGCCCGGCTCCTGGCTACACCCTTTGCAACCCCCAAGATCGCTCCAAAAATAGGCAAACTGGAAGAGAGTGCAGGGCGGTGCTTCCCCAAGACGCAGCTGCGTGGTTCCAACCCAGCACCGGCTGCTCTTATCCCTAAAGGCGCCCCGGGTTCATTTATTTCCCAATGGTGCAATAGAAAGTCGTTTTCTTCTTATTATTATTTTAGCTTTCTGGAATCTTGGGTCTCAAAGCCGGGTCCCGGGACCTGAAGCCGTGCGCTCAGAAACGCCAGCCCCTTGCGACTGCTGAATGAGTACCCTCCCTTTTGTGCAGCCTCTGAAGGGAGGCGCTGAAGCGGGTGCCACGGTCTAGGCTAAGGATCTGCAGTCCCACATTGCACAAGTAAACAGCGCTTTTCGGACGGGGTGCTAAATCAGGAGTTCTTCTCATACTAGATTATTAGCCTTTCTGTCTTTATAGGTTGCGAGTCACGTATTGATCCCACATTGCGGAAGCAACCACAAAGCGAACCAGAGATACCATTCATTGGGAACCCACTGTGGGCGCACCCTCGTGCCGCATGCTTCACGCACTATCTGTCCTTCGCTGGACCTTTCTGGCCTCGGTTTCCCCTCTCTGACCTCAAGGCTGCCTCCGGGCCCCCAGCCTCACTTCTCCGACCTGGAATAGGGAATATTCGAGATAAAACTATAAATATTGCTTAAAATAGAAAACTCAGGTGGGTAAAATGCAAAACTTGCTTATTTGTTTAAAAAAGAGTAAAGAAAACAAGGGATCAATTGTAACGGGCAGCTAATTCCTCTGGTCCTCTGAGGTTCTCACGGATAAGGCAGCTAGCTTTGTTTCCAGGACCTGACCCCGACCCCGGCAGCACCCAAGAGCTCAGTGACGGGGACACACTGGGCCTGGGTGAGGGCTGGAAGGAGCCAGTGCACGCCCCCGCAGCCTCCTCCTGACTCCTCTCCTTTTTCACTCTGTTATCTCTGTGTGAGATCTCACCCAGGAGGACAGAGAAACCCGAGGGTGGGCTCTGATGTCAAGGGAAAACAAGCCTGCCTTTGTCTGGCCCCATCGAGGACAGGCCCTGGCCGGGCTTTCAGGCCGACACAGAGGAAGGCCTGTGCTTGCTTGCCCTGGGGTGGAGCAGCCAGCCCTGTGCCCTGCAGCAGGCCCTCCCCTCACACCTCCTGAGCCCTCTTCCTGGCGCTCCACCAGGGCTGCAAGGTTGGAAGACTCCATTCGGGGACCGGAAGGCCTCTCCAACTGAAAAGGAGACCAGGATGCCTCACCTGTACCCACACCAAAAACTGTAAATATCAAGGAGTCCCACTCTCACGTTGGAAATGGGGCCCTTCGTCAATTCCTCCACCTCCTCTCAACCCACCGACTTCCTCCAGAGACCCACACACTGACTTTGCAATTTTCCAACCCCGAGAAGTAACAGAGTCAGAGCTGCAGAGAGGCAACGGTGGAAACAAAGGAACTGAACAAAGGTGGACGCTACATAGGTGCTCGGCTGGGTAGAGCAGGGTGAGACAGAGACCCCTAACTCTTCAGACTTCATCAGCTGTTGGGGCTCAAGGCTGGGGATGGGGGGGTACACCATGCAGAGGGAAGAGGTCTGCCCTCTCACCTCCTGACATGCACACACTGCAGACCCACGGGCTGGCTGGTCTGTGGTGGAGTACAGAAGGACTCAAGGGCTGTCCTTGGGGTGGGCATCTGGGGACTACTGGAGATGGGCGCCCCTGGACAGTCAAGTCCAATGGCTTCATACAGACCAGGGGGAAGGAATAATGAAGTGGTTGGGAGTTGCCCAAAGTCCGGTGGTGACTCAATGCCAGCACGGGCGCTAGGACTCAAGTTAATTTCTGATGTCACTGTCCTTTTTTTTTTTTCTTTCTTACCCAGAGTGTCCCAGAGAGGCGGCATGGTGGGGTCTGTGGAAAGGAGCTCTTTCCAGCTGGACCATCGAGGACGGCTTCCTTGGGGGAGTGGCTTTTGGTGTGGAATTGGGAGGACATAGAGGGCAGCAGGTGTAATCAGGACGAGAGGGCATTTTAAATGGAGGCACAGCCAGAGTAAAGAGGCAGGAGTGGAGCAGGAATGAGGGACAAACTATGCTGGCCTAAAGAGAGCTCAGGGCAGGAGTGGGGGGTTAGGGGGTTAGAATACCATGCTGTTCCAAAAAAGAGAGCTTTGCTCCTTTCCCTCAAGAAGCTTCTCTTCCTAGAATCTTCCCTTTTCTTTAAAAAGAAAATCTTGATTGTCACTTTATCTGTTAAAGGGCCCCCCCAAAGGAAATGCTCCTTCCCTCTGGATACAGCCAGGGTTCTTGAGAAAAGAGGGCTGGGGAAAGTTAGTGTTGAGGTCTTCCCTTAGAAGGGGAGAGAAGAAACACAGAAAATAGGCCTTTCCTCCTACCCAGCCTACCAAGAACAAACGGGTCTACCAAAAGTGAGACACAAGAAATCTCTGGCTTTGCCAAGGGCAACCGGTTCTCCAAAAGAAATGAAGAGGAGGCATGTCATGTAGCTACCCATGTCTCCAGAGAATTCAATTAGGGCAAAGCACCCATCCTTTATGGGATTTTTGTGCCGATTAGAAATGAGACACGGTTAGGCTCATCAATGGCTCTGTCAGGAGAGAAGGGTACCCAATGTCTGGAACCGGACAAGATACCTAGCAAGGTAGTGAGATCCCTATCCCTAGAAGAGTACAAGCAAAAACTTTAAGGGCAACACGTAGCGAGGCTGTTAGAACCAGATGGGTCCTTAGAGGACTTCCATATGTAGGGCTCCCTGGTTCCACAAGGGGAGTGCCAGCGCTCTGCCTAGTTGTGCATTTGGGAGCCCCAGGGAAGCAGCATGCCCAGGGATGGCTCTTAATTGTGGAATCTCCTCCTTGGTCTGCCAGAAGCCCCATCTCCTTAGAGAGGGTGACACACAGCACATGCAGTGGAAGGGGGAACAATTAGGGAAGAGTCTGCATTCTGACCATCTAATAGCTGTGGACTTTGGACAAGCCACTCATCTCTCTGGGCTTCGGTTTCATCTTCAGTGTGAAATGGCACTGATGTTCCCACCTGGTATGCTTCTGAACATTAAATCCCAGGGCAGGCACAGACCCTGGCAGCTCAAGGGAAGCATGGAGGTCAGCCAGGTCTGTTCTAAACTCAATAAAAAGACTAGACTGTGTTGACCAGGCCTGAGCTACATTCCACAGTACATTCTCTGCAGTACATCCATGCATACATATGCACACATACACACACACTCACACCTTTTTTTTCCAAGAGGAAAGTAGAAGGACAGATGCAGTGTTAGAAACCTCTTCTAGTTTTCCCTGGTAAGGAACAGAGCCAGGTTTCTGTAAAGCTGAATTTTACCACCTGAGTGCTGCTTTGCAACCTATGTTGTTATGTCAGTTTTTGGAAGACGGAGATGCTGAATCTTCCTCCTCCTCTTTCTATTTCTTTCTTTGGTCCCCCTTAATCTTTTCTGATCACCAACACCTCCTTGGGGTCAGAAGAGAACAAATCAAATTAGTCAATTTTCTGCTTTTTAGTCACTTTTGGGAACAAGGTAGGAGGATGAGGAGGTGGCTACTAACGGCTTTTAAAAAGCAGAGCTGAGGCGTTATCTGTGCATGACAATCACGCTGGCTATTTCCTCCCCACCACCACTACAAAGAATTCAGTGTTAGTACCTGTTTCATAGAGCACTGCTCTGGATCAGGAGTCTTTCTTCCAGCTCCCAACTCCTACACACCCTTCAATGCCCAACCCACCAGGCCCCTCTTGTTAGCCTTCCCTGACTTCTCTGGGCAGACAGCATACACTCTCCTCCAAGCCATGTCACTCCATCCATGCCAGGGCTCTCCTCCCCATATCCACCCCTCTGTCTCTGTCACATGTTCACGGGCCCCTTGAGGGGTTGCCCATGTCTGACTTTTTTTTAATGTTCCCAGGCCTGGCACAGAGTCTGGCGCATAGTGGGTACCTGATATCTGTTTATGAGGACACCCTTATTTTATATTCAGAGGAGACCACGCTAAGGGATGGCTGCTACCCAGTCATTCCTGACTAGAAGAAAATGTAGCAAGACCTCCGTTCCATCCTTTCTACTAGAGCAGCTTGGGCTTTCGCCAGGTCCTCTCTCCTGTCAGAAACAAGGCATGTGTCCTAACCATTTCCCAGCAAAATCTCTTCTCGTGTGCATGAGTGCACAAGAAACGTGTCAACCCCGAGAGTTCACTAAGCACGTGCGGGTGGAAGTGCACCATCCACAGCCCTCTTGTTCACTGGAGCTGCATTAACCCACTTCCCAGCTGCGAAAACTACAATCTTTTCACAGTGAAAGGCGCAGGTGCAAAAATCGGCTTTTTAAGGGACCAAGGATCAAGTGAAAGGAGGCCCTTTGCTTAACAAGACGCAGATCTTATCACATCCCCAATCTCTGCTTGACAGCCACAGACAGCCGTGAGGAGCCTACAGGACAGACTCGAGCCCCCGGGCCTGCCACCTGCTGCCTGTCGCAAAGACTGTCACCCTCCCACCTCAGTGACCTTCGGTGCCCGGGGGCACGTCCTGGCCACCGTGAATGGCAGCACGCACAGCGACGTTCTCCCCCGCCCCGAGCCCTTACTTCTGCTTTCCCTCTCCTGGGTAGCCCCACTTCTCTGCTGAAGCCCCTCACCTGCCCATCTCTCCCTGCGCAACTGCTCCTCAGCTCTGCCCTGAGTGGAGACAATGGCTCAGGGAGCCAACCCGGTTCTGTGCTCCTCTATCCCTCGTCTGGGTGACAGGCTCCCCGCACGGCTCCCCAAACGTCCCAGTCCTACCAGGACACTGATATGGCGCTAGGATGTCTTCCCAGTAAAACCACGAACAACGCGGGGGCAGGGGCTGAAGCTGGGTGCTGTGCACCCCCGGTGCCTGGCGGTGGCACCGACGTGGAGCAGCCACTATGCTGTGCATGGATTCCAAGAGACCTGGTGGAAGGAACTATGGGAGGCTTTCCTGGAAAAGTTCCACTCTTGCAAAGTGGTTCCACAAGACAAGATTAAGACAACTGTTTACTGCAGACTAATGTCCCACTGAACCTTCCCAAGCAGCCTGAGCGAGCACTGGTTCCTGGGCTCCCCAAGGACAAGCGCAGCTTCATTTCTCTCCAGACCCTCAGTGCCTGCTGCCCCAAACCAATTTGTGAATGAATGACTAAAATCTATTGGGAAAGAGCATGCATTTCTCTGTTCAGGGATGCTTTAGAGATTGTGTCTTTGAGATGCCTCAAGGGAGGGAAGAAAGCAATCCAAGGGAAGACATGGTAGAAGTGCCTCAGGAAAATTCCCACAGTGACACACAAGGCCCCACACAGCCTCCTTCTTTGATCTACCTCCTCCTATTTTTCCCCTCCATCCTTCTGCATCAATCCTGGAATTTGCAGTTCCTTACAACCCAACCCCAATTCCATCTCAGAGTCTTGCTGCCCCTCCTCTTCCTTCCAGTCTTGCCCCAGTATTGCCTGATCAGAGAGGCCATCCTCTCTGGTGTACAAAATAGAAGAACCCACTTCCCCCAACCCCGCATCTCCCTGGCTCTGCTGGCTTGCTTTACTTATTTTCTTACTTACTTACTTGCTTTGTTTCCCCCCATGACACTGAATGCCTCCTGGCATAAGAGATGCATGTTCACCTGTTGACAATGGCCTGACTCCACGGGATGCCGGTTCCATGAGTGCAGGGACTTAGTTCTGTTGGGTGCTGTATCCCAGCACCGAGAGCAGCACCTACCTCATGGCTTGTGCTCAGTAAACACTAGGGGAATGAATGGATCGGGCGGATGAACTCCCCCAGGAACTACAGGTGAGGTACAAGGACCAGACTGTGGCTGGATGAGCACATCCGCACTGCTAAGTGCACGGCCGGGAAGTCTGCCCCCAAACCAAGTGAGCAGGGTGTCAGGACATTCCCCTATCCTGGTCTGCAGTGAAAAAGCTGCTGGAAGGGACTTTTTTTTTTCAGCTATTACATCATGGGTTGGGCAAGCAACAAAGGACGGATGTCAGGGTTCTGAGACAGCTGTGACCCTGCGGGTGCACAGATCAGAGCAAACTTTCCATGGAGGTGAACGGAGAGGGCAGTCTGGTCAAGCCCAGGCAAGAGAAGGCCTCAAAGGAAGAGGAGCTCGGGAACCCAATGTCTGCTCACAGCCACCTTCTCCTTTAGCTGGAGGGGCGTATGGCGAGCATGGACAGGGCTCCTGGATTTTAGGAGCCCAGATGTGGAATCAGAGCTGTGTTTAAGTAGCTCTCCAAATATGGTTGGTGGGGAAATGAGCTAACATTTGTTGAGGCCTACTATATGCAAAACCTGTGCTGTATGTCTTATCTAAGCCTATACGTGTAGGGCTTTACTGTCCCCACTTTGCAGAGAAAAACACGGAGGTTTGGGAATTTTAAATGATCTAACATAAATCACTCGAGTAATAAACAACAGAGCAGAGATACGAAGTGAGGTTTGCCTAACCCCAGAATTCTTCCTCCGAATTCTGTGACAGCTCAGTCACCACTCTAGGAAAAGCAACCAAGAGAGTCAGAACGGAATAGATCAGCCTTTTGTCCAAGAAGTGAAAAGCTGGTGTAATCAATAAGTCTGGGGAAAAGGGTCCTAGAAAATCAAAATTGCAAAATACCCTGGAAGTCTGCACTGTGCCAGGTAAGTCAACATATCTAGATGGAAAAGAAGAGCCTTAGGACAGAACGCAGCAGGAGGTACCATGAGCAGAGGCCTATGGCTATCTCGGGGTACCACAGCCCCTCCCTGGTCCAGAGCCCCCTGGGGTGTGTGGGGTGCCCAGCCTGCCTGCAGGAGGGGGTTAGAGGGCCCCAGTCAGAGGCCCACCCCAACGCATCATCACGGCAAGTCGGGCGAGGAAGTTCACGTAGATGTGGTGTCCAGTCCTCGCACACACAGAGGCGACTGTCCAGGACTGATTAGGAGGAAGTGAGAAAGGTCACCAGGGAGAGCCAGCGTGCTGTGGTGAGAGAGGGGAGGGCAGGGCATGGCGGGCAGCTGCTTGCAGCAGTGCTCTGGGTAACACCTCGGTGAACGGAATTTGTCTACGATGCTTTAGCAAGTGGGACGCCAGCCAGGCTTCCCCACCTGAGACTCCAGTTCCACCTCTCAGCAGCTGCGGGAGGACTTTGCACCTGCTCCCCCAAAGCTGGGCTGGCCAGGATGCCCAGAGAGGAACCCCGAGTGCGCTTACACACAAACAGATCCCTGCGAGTGCTTAAGTGCAAACGACAGCTCAGAAAACAGAACAACCAAGAAATACAGATCTAATCCCTCCCGCTGCGTATAGTTCTAAGCTACTCTGCTGTGTGCCTAAACATCCAAAAGACTTAAGATAGCAATAGATCACACTCAGAAAATAGCCACAGAACCCAGGGGCTTGTAAATGCTTCCAAATTATAGCTATGTCAAAATGCATGCCAAGTATTAATTGTGTCCTTCTAATTATTTTCACATACGTGGTCTTAGGAGGAATCGCTCCAGTCAAAGTGAGTGGTGTGGTGAAACGAACATTCTTACTACTTTCAAGTGTTCTGTAAGCACGCGCTATTACACACCTCTGCACCCCGAAGTGCTGGCTACCGGTTTTCTCTAACCTAAGCCAGTTGTTTCTTACCTGGAAATATCTCTTGCGATTCAGGCTCAGCAATCCAGGCTGCTGGGATGCACCAGCGGGGCAGCTGTCCGGCTGTGGCAAGCCTGGATCCCAAATTCAGCACTGCGTCCCCAAATCCTGTCGCTTCTCTGTCCTGAGCTCAGTGATAATCTGGAAAAGGGGAATGCAAGTCATGTTACTCGGAGAGGAATTTCCTGTTCTCGTCCAGTGACAGTATATCTTTTTAAGGAGGGTAAAAAGAGTTGCAGAATCATAGCTTACCCGAGCTGGAAGAAATTGATGAGATCACCTGGTCTGGTTCTTTCCTTTTGTAGCTGGGGGAATTGAGGCTCCAAAGCAGAGGCCTCATTGAAGGACTCCGCAATTTGGGAGGAGAGTCTGGATTAGAACATGTATCTGAGTCCCTGTCCTTTGGAACATCTTTAAAAAAAGCGTCCCCACGGGCAGGCTGACTTCTCAAACAAGTGGTCATCGACCCTGAATGGGAAGTGTTTTTGAACCAGATTTTTTTTTAAAAAAAGGGAGGTAGCACTTTTTCCAGATTGCTGATGTGCTCTGTTTTCAGTTTTGCCCCTGGGAACGAAAGTAGTAAAACAGGCCACCTCGGTATGTGGTCGGGAGGGTTCTCCCTGTTTCCCATTAGAAAAATATTGTCCTGGAACACCATGGCCCCTGAGGGCAGTGGAGGCTGTTTTTGGTGACAGGCACGTGCACACCCAGCCAGGGTCTGTCACCGTCTCCCTGTTTCTCTGTCTCTGTTCATGTTTCAGGGAAACCCAGTAACGGACATGGACTCCCCGACAGGGCTACCATTTATGATGTGATTTTTCGGCTATGTGCATTTGAATTGGTCATTCCCCGGTGCAAAAAACCAAACCAGAGAAAAAGAAAAGGGAACTCGCCTTTATGAATCAACTAATAGGTGCCAGGCATACCATGACTATTTTATTGATACATTTTCTGCTAACGTCCTCAGAATTTCCCTGCGAGACATCGTGAACCCCATTCTCCAAGGAGTTAAGAAACCAAGCGGTGGAGAGCTAGAGTGAGCTGAAGAGTAAAGGGAATTCAAACTGGTGCTTATCCAACTCCTAAATCTATTTTTTTTCCCCATTTAACCTGGACTCCAGTTTTCAGGCCCAAACACTCGTAGAACTTGTCCTAGTTTTCCAGCATGTTCGCCTGCCGGCACACAACGTGCTTTGGAAACAGTGAACTGCTGTGAGGATTGAAGGGTCTGCATTAGGTTGTCTTCCAGGCAGGGGGTCCTAGAGGCCGTGCCTGCCCAGTGAGAGCCATGCCAGGAGATCACGATTCATTCCTGCTCTTAGACAACAAGGGACAGAGCTGGAGGGCTGAAGCGGGGGGAGGGGTGGGGGGGGGGGGGGTGGGGGGGGGGGGTGGGGGGTGGAGAAAGAGGAAGAAAAAACAGGAAGTGGGGGGTGGGTGGGAAGGAAATGATAGCGAAAACACAGCAACTTTGAAAGGTCCTCAGCCTGATGAGAAAGTGATTTCTGACCCGACAGCAGCTGGAACACCAGGCCTTGGTGGGACAAGAGAGCAGAGCTTATTCCCCCTGGGTTCGGAGTCGGCACCCAGCTCTGTCCCCACCTTGGTGCCTGGCAGGGGAGTGGGCCCCCGGCTAGATGCAGGGGTCAGCTTCCCAGGAGGGAGCAGGGAGAACGTCTCTCACCTCTCAGCTGCCCCAGGCAGGCCACGAGCGAGCGTCACACGCCGATCTGTAAAGAAGAGAGATGCCGCCGTGAAGGGACCAGGTATGGGAGAGATGCCCCATGCCTGCTGCTTCTCCCCCCACAAATGCTCTCAGTACTATCGCCTGCTTCGGAGCATGCAGGATTGGGGACTGGCCTCCCCAGAGCCCTGGTCGGGCCCTGCCATGGAATCCCTCAAAGGAGATCGGTCTTGGGGGGCAGGTCCACCCCAGGCCGCTCTTGACGCTCAGTTCAGAGCACAGTATTATTGGGCAGACTGTTGGCTCACCACCAGGTTGTCGTCAAACAAATGGTGTGGGATTCCACTCCTATGAAGTACCTAGAATAGGCAAATCCAGAGTCTGAGAAAGGATCAGAGGCTCCCAGGGGCTGCGGGCAGGGAGGGGCTACTGCTTAACGCATAAGAGCTTCTGTGTGGGGTAAGGAGAAAGTGTCAGCGATGGTTGCACAACATGTAAATGTAATTAATGCCGCTCGACTATACCTTTAAAAATACTAAAGTTAAAAATGTTATGGTATATATATGCGACGGCAACAAAATTTAATCAGTAAATAAATGCCAAAACAAAGAGAAAACATCGCTGCTACCTTCTAGCATAAAACAAAGGGGGTCAGTCCTGCAGAGCGCTGAGCCACCTGCAGACCATGATCGAAGAGACTGCCAGAACTTTTTCCTGTCCATTTTGTTTATTTCACTCGATAGATGTTTATAAAAGTTCCCCAACCCCAAGAGCACATCACACTGTGCTCAGTGACCCCTGCCACAGACCACCGAATTGGCACTTTGCAGCCCCCCAACGGGCACGAACGAGGCAAGGGAGGCAATGGGGAACAGCCGAGCCAGCAACCTTGCAGATTCCAGCCCCCCCCACCCCGCCACTCCAGGGTTTCCCCCAAACTGGCTGTGCATTTAGGGAAGCTCATAAAAACTACGGGCCCAGCTCAGAGCAGGGGTTGGGGACTGCTCGAAAGCTTCTGGGGCAGTCCTGATGTTGCCAGTCTGGCCCTGGTCCCCGGACTAGCATTTGGACAACGTGGATCCCATATCAGCCTTGCCCCCCACCACTCTGCCCCCCACAAGGCCCCACAGCTGACGGCCTTGCAGGGATTGGCCCGGTTCTGTAAACAACCCCCTCACCATCCAAACAAACAGGGCAGCAGAAAGTAAGCAAGTCTTGAGAGGAGTCCAAGGTTTTGAAGTGACTGCTGGTGGTTTACTGCTGGAGTCACCCTCAGACCAGATGTCACCGAGGGAGGATGGACCAAGCCGGAAAAGAGACGTAAACCCTCCCGCCACCCGGCCACCCCCACCACCACGTACGGGCAGGCAGCGCCGGTGCACGTGTGCTGCACAGCAGGTGGTGGCCCGGCCAGCACCGCTTCCACGGGGCCTCCACGCCGCGCCCGGAGCCCACCCCGGCCGGAAAGGCCACCCTGGTCTGTGCTGCTGGAGCACCTGGGCCAGGAATGGACGCCCAGGGCCTGGTCCCCTCTGGCCGTCTTGAGAAAGCAGCGAAGTGAAGGCGTAGGCACCTTGTTTTCAAGGTGGGGACACTGACGGCCAGGGCATGATGTGGCTTAACCAGTCCAACAGCAGAACTGGGCTAGATAGGGGGTCTCCTGCCTGCCAGCATGTGCCCCTGTACTTCCAACCACGTGCAGGGTGGGAGAATCGCCTAGAACGTTCTCCCCCTCTTCCACTTTCGAACAGTTCTGGAAGTGGGAGGCCAGACGAGGACCAAGGGGAAAGAGGGTGATGCAGATGTGAGAGGGTGACAGCACCCAGATGGCCCATTCCCAACCCCAGGCTCAGTACACGAGGAACCAGAAGCCCTGGTAGGGGATTGGCCTCTTCAAAGTCCCACAGCTCATGAGGAGCAGAGGATGCAGCGACTGTCTTTCCCACAACACAAAGAGCTTTGGCCAGGGTTCAGAAGTGAGAAGGGTAGGGTTTTAGATAATAAAAACCACTAACATTCACCAACTGCCTCCTGTGGTCAGCCTTGATCAGCTCTGTAACTCTCTCACCGACACGGGAGACGGGCCTGCGTCCTTACTGCCCTTTCTTCCTTACAGATGAGGAAACGGAGGCACAGAGCAGTTGTCACTTGTCCCAAGTAGCCACTTTTGAATGGGAGAGATGAGCTTTCAATTCGGTCAGCCCAACCCAATTCCGCCCTAACCAACTGGGACACACCCTTTCCATGCGTTTACAAATAAAGGGAAGAAGGGTGAGTGGGAAGGAGAAAAGGGTGGAAAGGAAAAGGAAATAAAGCAAGTGCAGTAGGAACAGATGGTGTCTTTGCTCAGAAGTCAGAGGAGGGAGCGAGGAATCTCTAGGCCAGGAGTCGGGAAAGTTGTGCAGGCAGGACCAGCATTCAGCCCCCAGCCCCCTTGGGTGGCAGTCCCCAACGAGGGTCTGCCAGACCCCGGCAATAGGGTTCACTCAGACCACTCCTAGAAGACCTGGATCAGGCAGGAGGGTGTGGTCGGAGGCCAAGACAGGAGAGCAATCACAGTGGGTGCGGGAGGGACAGTCGAGCGGACAGACGAGCCACCCTCTGCTCTCAGGCCCCGGCACCAGCAATGCACACACGCCCAGGGGCACGGGACTTCCAGGGGTGCATCTGAGTCCAGCCTCACAGTTAGGGAGAGAGCAGGGCAGGGCTGACCACTGGCCACCACTGTGGAGACACTAAAGCCAGAGAGCAGTGGCAGAGGAGTGACACAAATAACAATTATTATAATAATAATATTGACAGCCACCATTTGTTGGCAGCCCCTTATGTGTCAAGAAATAAGCTTGATGCGCTCCACCAATCATTTAATAATTACACCAACCCTTTGAGGTCTGTAGGATTATTCCCAATTTTTAACTGAGACAAGTGAAATAATTTCCTACACCCCAGAAAGCAAGCGTGCTGGGAGGAAAGCTCTGACCCCTGGCCTACTGGACCTTGTGGCCAGGTCCACTTTTGAACTGCACAGGGCTGAGACCCAGTGCCAGGATGTACCATGCCATGTGAGCTAGCATGCAGGGCTGGAGGCTTGAGGGAAAAGGATCCTGCTAGCAGTATTGCTGGGGTGGGGGGCACATGCCAGGACCTTCTCAGGCATCAAGGGCACAGAGCCACCCTGATTCAACCCCTGGCATCACTTATACTGATGCCCAGGTGTGTTGAGAGAGGTTGCACTGATGCCCAGGTGTTTTGGGGGGCTTGCACTGATGTCCAGGTGTGTCGGCAGAGCCTTCACCTGGATAAGTGCCCCCACCCACCAGCCACCTTCTGCTCCGGACACATTTATTCCCTTGCAGCACTGTTCTCCCCTGGCTCACGGGCTGTTCCTAAAATGGTTAAACTTGCAGACCTTAAACATAAGCCCGCTAACGTAACTCGATTATGAGGCTCTGACACCATGACTTCAGATGTAAGGCTCTGACTAGTGCTAACAGTGTACTTTCAAAGGACTGGCAGGGTCCTTGAGCCCTGTCTATCAGCCTCCAAAGGCGCCACTGGTCTGATGACCAGTTGACCCCAAAGGTGGGCTCTGCAGCTCTCCTGTCGAGGGCAAGCGGGCTGGCAACCAGCATGGGGTGGGGGTGGGGGTAGCCACCGCCGCTGCTTCTGCCGAAACCCTCTGGAGAAACCGCTGAGAGGACGCAGGGCCTAGTTTCCCCAGGGGTCAGCATGGGGCTGGACCAAGGCCCTGCTGTACCCACCACCCCACCAGCAGGCAACAGCCCTGGGGCCGGGGACCCTCCCCTTCAACCTTGCAGGGTCGGGAGAGGAAGCAGGCAGCTTTAAAGCCCGCCTTCATTTTACTAGTCCCTTAAGAATCTGCCTTCTTAAGAATGTCTGGTCAAAAGGAAAAAGAATCTGCTGACCTTTTGAAACCAAGAAATCAGTCTTCAATCAAACTCGCACACAAGGACAGGTAAGTAAAATGCTAGGAAGAAAGAATCGGGCTGTTCTCTGAAGAGGCCCTTTGGGTGTTGATTTAACTCTGGGCTGTGAGGCTGGGGGTCTTCAGTCCAGGCCTAGAGAAGCCCGAGGGCGCTGAGGAGGAGCTCAGTATCCCAAGGAGGCCTGGGTCCACAGGGCTGCAAACCCCCACCCTCCAGGATGGCTCCGGACCCCACCCTCCAGGACGGCTCCGGACCCCACCCTCCAGGACGGCTCTGGACCCCCACCCTCCAGGACGGCTCCGGACCCCCACCCTCCAGCGGGGCTCCGGACCCCCACCCTCCAGCAGGGCTTCAGGGCCCCCCACCCTCCAGGAGGGCTCCAGGACCCCCACCCTCCAGCAGGGCTCTGGACCCCCACCCTCCAGGACGGCTCCGCCCACCCCCCCCTCCAGGACGGCTCCGAACCCCCACCCTCCAGGACGGCTCCGCCCCCCCCCTCCAGGAGGGCTCCGGGACCCCCACCCTCCAGCAGGGCTTCAGGGCCCCCACCCTCCAGCACGGCTCCGGGACCCCCCCCTCCAGGAGGGCTCCGGGACCCCCACCCTCCAGCAGGGCTCCGGGACCCCCCCCTCCAGGAGGGCTCCGGGACCCCCACCCTCCAGCAGGGCTTCAGGGCCCCCACCCTCCAGCACGGCTCCGGGACCCCCCCCTCCAGGAGGGCTCCGGGACCCCCACCCTCCAGCAGGGCTTCAGGGCCCCCACCCTCCAGCACGGCTCCGGGACCCCCCCTCCAGGAGGGCTCCGGGACCCCCACCCTCCAGCAGGGCTCCGAGACCCCCACCCTCCAGCAGGGCTCCGGACCCCCACCCTCCAGCACGGCTCCGGGACCCCACCCTCCAGGTCGGCTCTGGACCCCCACCCTGCATAACAGACATTGAGGCTGGTTCTGCACAGGAGCTTCTGCACATGATTAACTTTGGTCAATAGGTGGGATAATTAAAAACCAAACCAAGAAACCTGGGCGTCCAGGCGGGAGGCAGCTCAGCCTGGTTTAAAGCACAGAATCCAGAAGCAGACTGCCAAGTGTCAAGTGTGTAATAAGCCCCAAGCAGGTGTTAGCTGTTATTATGATTGTTGACATTACTTAGGGGACACTGAGGCCTGGAAAAGGGAAGGAACTTGCCAGATGCCCCCCGGCGAGCAGGTGAACAGCCGGGACTAGAGAACACAGTCCTCCCGGCCACACACAGCCTGCCTGCTGTGGCAGACACGCGGCCTCAGGCTGAGGTGAGGGAAACCCAAGGGGGGCCACCAGGGACCAGAGAGAACTGAGGGTGCTGGGCTCCTAGGCTGTGGGAGCTCAAGGGGCCTGTGATCGCAATGAGGACAGACGCATAGCCACTGGCCTTCACTGAGCACTGATTCTGGGTCGGGCACGGAACCAAATGCAGCACGTGGCTCTCACCGAGCTCACTGCTGAACCCCCACCCTCACCTTCCAGAAAAGGAGCTGGAGGGGGCCCAAGGAGGCCAGGGCCAGCCCTGTGCTGAGACCAGGTCCAGCGTGCATGGGAGCCGAGTCTGGCTGATCCGCGCCACCTGCTCTAACCCTTTGCAATGGGGTGGGGTGGGGGGTCCATTCCATTATTCACAGATTGGATAGCAGAGCCGGGGAGGGAGGGCAGAGCACAACTGACGCTCGTTCCCTTTCCCAAGGCTGTTGATGGCCACCTCTCCGCGACCTCTGTCACACCTGAAGAGCTGCCCAGGTGACCCTCTCCACGACCTGTCACACCTGAACAGCCGCCCAGGTGACCCTCTCTGCGACCTCTGTCACACCTGAACAGCCACCCAGGTGACCCTCTCCGCGACCACTGTCACACCTGAACAGCCGCCCAGGTGACCCTCTCCGCGACCTCTGTCACACCTGAACAGCCGCCCAGGTGACCCTCTCCGCGACCTCTGTCACACCTGAAGAGCCGCCCAGGTGACCCTCTCCGCCACCTCTGTCACACCTGAACAGCCGCCCAGGTGACCCTCTCCGCGACCTCTGTCACACCTGAACAGCCGCCCAGGTGACCCTCTCCGCGACCTCTGTCACACCTGAACAGCCGCCCAGGTGACAGTCTCCGTGTGAAGCCGCAGGTGGGCACCAACAAAGGTGCCAGGGCCTTCGGAAAGCTTCCCCCAACCTCTCAGAGCTCACCCGTCCTGAACCAACCACTGGGGGGGTGGGCTGGAGCTCCTTCTCTTTGAGAAAGCAGTTCACAGTGTGAGTGACCCCAGGCCCTTCTCTAGGATTGTGGGGTGGGGTCTGGGGGATGCATTGGAGACCCAGTGAGGCCAGCCTCCTCCTCTCTGTGACAAACCCCGGCGACAGTACAGCTCGGTCCCAGACAACAGGCATTTTCATGTTCTCTTTTCTCAAGGCTGTGACTGCAGGAGATCTACTTTTGGGTGGCGCCCAGTTAAGGGGCACTGTTTAAAACAGAAGAGATTTGAGCAGCTGACACCTGCCTTCTTCCCCATTAGGAAGGCGGCAGGAATAACAGGAACACTCAGCCCAGACCAGGAGGCCATGGCCGCCCATCATGCTTTCTAGGGGGTAAAGAAACCTGGGTCTACCTCCCCTCCCTAACTTGGCCCCGTCTGCACTGTGTAGCCTTTAGCCAGTCACATCACCTCTCTGATCTGCAGATACAACCTCTGTTAAACGCAGGTAATATGGAGACCTACACCAAGTGAATCTTAACAGGTAATTTTGAAGATCAAGTGAGTTTCTCTTCTAAGTGGCCATGGCTATTTGCATTCATGTTTTATCTCTGCCACTGAATGGAAAGTAACTCAAGACGGGGGACCATGTTTTGTTCATCTTTACGGGATAGAGTCCTATAGTGAGAAATGTGGATTGCTGAATTTATAAAATGCCATTTCCTAGAGGCAGTGGACAGCTCAGCGTGGCTGGGGAGAGAGGAGAACAGTGGCAGGAGACAAAGCAGAAAAAGAGGCGGTCGTCAGGCTGGAAAGAACGTTCTACACCTCTGCTTTGCTTGCTCACTCTGTAGCCGGAGAGTAGGCTAGCCGGGCAAATGCACGTACGTCTCAGTAGGAAAACAGGCGGTGGAAACACTCAGGGCTCTGCCTCTCAACAGTCGTGGAGATCTCTGAGCTCTGTCTTCCCTATAAAAGGAGAGTTAATAGCTCCATTTGGGCTATTAGGTCACCCACCACAGCGCCTTAAAAAATGACCGGCACAGACGGTGGCACACGCCGTTGGGATCATGATGACAGCACTGAAATTGATATTCGAATGCACTTAGAAGGGGAATGGTTAGTCTGTATAGAACATAATAGAATAATTTGTTTTTTAATTCCATGGAACTACTTCAAACCAGGGACTATATAGCACAATTATAAAAATGTGCTTTCGTTAGTTTTAATGGATGTTCTACCCTAAAGCAATAGTAATAGGGTAGCATATGGGCATCCTGTATTTGTGTAGGATTGCTCTGAAAGCCACAACTTCTGTAGTATAAAAGCATCGCCAGGGCAGTCCCTGGCACCCACTGGGCCTTTCGCACGCATGGCTGCCCCTCAGTGCGCGGGCCAAAGCTGCCCGGAACCGTCAGATGTGAATGAGTGTGGCAGAGGGCTCGAGGCCAGTGCAGCCAAGAGTAAGAGACCAAGATATGGCACTGCGAGCCCAACAGGCCAGTCATTTGCTGTCCAAGCTTCCACGCACTCTGGTCTTCTTTTGAAACCAGGGAGTCAACCTTGAATCAAACTCACACATCCAGATGGCATGTGTGCAATGCCTGCACCACTCACACAACAGAAGCCACTCCAGGCCCCAAGGCAGGTGCTGCCTGCATCCCACAGACACCTCTGAACTCCCCAGGCGCACTGAGTCTACAGAGCCACCAACAAAAGACGCCTCTGGGGGGCTATGCTCAGGGTCCGGCATAGGGAACCCACTCACTCAATGAGGCTGGACAGAAAGGCACAGCATGCAGGGCTGAGAAGCAGAAGACCTGGGATCTGATTTCAGCTTTGACCCTAAGTCGCCCTCTGACTTTGGGGCAAGTCACCGGCTGCCACCTGCCTAAGGAAGGGGTCCTGGGCACCCTGGAGCCTGGGACTCCCAGTGCCGAGACCAGCCCTTCAGCGCACTGTTTCTCTGAGAGCTTGACCTATGAGGTCTACTACCATTCGAGAAAGTTATTTCCTTATGAGGCAGATCTGTGCTTAAGCAACAGCATGAAAAAGGAGCCCTCCTGAAGGCACCAAACTAATCAGAATCCACTCGTGTCCAGGGGGCCTGGTCTCTAGTTCTGCCCCCATCCAGTTACTGGCCAGGTGACCTTGGATGAGTGCTTTACCCCTCATGGTAGGGGATGATGCCCTGCTCACACCTTCTTCCTGCAAACTCTGTTTCCTCACACTTCTTCATAGA
Source organism: Tamandua tetradactyla (assembly GCF_023851605.1). Lineage (NCBI taxonomy): Eukaryota > Metazoa > Chordata > Mammalia > Pilosa > Myrmecophagidae > Tamandua > Tamandua tetradactyla. The sequence continues at coordinate 70,934,545 of NC_135329.1, forward strand.
AAGTACAAACCCCACCTCCCACAGACCCCTCTGGGGCAAGTCAGCCCTCACCCTCCAGACCAGGCGAGACGCACTTCCACAGAGCAGGCACAGTGGGGGCAGGGAGCAGCGCCTCTTATCATTAGCGAGAGTAGGAGCCCCACAGGGGACAACCAAAGCAACAGGCTGAGCCCTCAATCTTGGGGTGTGTTCATATGAAACTTAACCCCACAGGGGTCAAGCCCACTTAAAATTAGGCCTAAGAGTCACCCCCAAGAGAACCTCTTCTGTTACTCAGATGTGGCCTCTCTCTCCAGCCAACACAACAAGCAAACTCACCGCCCTTCCCCTGTCTACGTGGGACATGACTCCCAGGGGTGTGGACCTTCCTGGCAACGTGGGACAGAAATCCTAGAATAAGCTGAGACTCAGCATCAAGGAATTGAGAAAAACTCTAGAATGAGCTGAGACTTAGCATCAAGGGATTGAGAAAACCTTCTTGACCAAAAGGGGGAAGAGTGAAATGAGACAAAGTGTCAATGGCTGAGCGATTCCAAACAGAGTCGAGAGGTTATCCTGGAGGTTATTCTTATGCATTAAGTACATATCACCTTGTTATTCAAGATGTAATGGAGAGGCTGGAAGGAACTGCCTGAGAATGTAGAGTTGTGTTCCAGTAGCCATGTTTCTTGATGATGATTGAATAATGATATAGCTTTCACAATGTTACTGTGTGAGTGTGAAAACCTTGTGTCTGATGCTCCTTTTATCTACCTTGTCAACAGATGAGTAGAACATATGAAATAAAAATAAATAATAGGGGGATCAAATGTTAAAATAAATTTAGATTGAAATGTTAGTGGTCAATGAAAGGGAGGGGTAAGGGGTATGGTATGTATGAATTTTTTTCTGTTGTCTTTTTATTTCTTTTTTTGAATTGACGTAAATGTTTTAAGAAATGATTATGATGATGAATATGCAACTATGTGACAATATTATGAATTACTGAATATATATGTAGAACAGAATGATCATAATAATAATAAAAAACAAAGAGTAGGAGCCCCATGGGGTGTGTCAGAAGGTCCCGCAGCAGCTGGGAGCCGCTCACCTACAAGGACAGTCACCCGCCCTCTGCAAACAGGCCTCGGCACTCAGCACAGCGGTTCAGGCCCCGGGTCCCCGCTGGGAGGCAAATCAGGAGTCTCAGGACCAAAGCCCAGAGCCTCCTCCATCCACAAGACACAAGGGGGTCCCGCCTTCCCCTAGGGCGCAGGGCTGCAGGGCACCCCCACCCTGCCCAGGGAAAAGGCAAGGGGGGGCAGCGGGCCTAGGAAAATGGCCAACCAAACCCAGAAACCAGTTCCCCATGGAGAGCCACCACCTTGTAGCAAAATCCATATTCTTCAACCGAGTGTGCAAGTCTCTCCATAATCTGAGCCCATACTGAAAAAGTACATTAAATGGAGATTATATAAAGATTCATATAAAGTCAGCTTCAGCCCAAACACAGTTTACCACACCTTCATGCTTTCTTGCCCTTTTGGCAGCCCAGACTTTCACCTTCATCCTTTCTACCATCTTGCTAGGACAGCAGCAGCCTCGCTTCTTCCAGGAAGCCTCCTCTGATACCCCAGCCCACCCTGAGCTCTCCCTCGTCTGGACTCTGTCCATACCACTCGGCATTTAGTATCTCCTGGTCGCCTCATCACTTTTTCACTGGACGGATGCACCAACCTCCTAACTGGTGTTGCCCCACCTGCGGTGTGGTCCCTGCACCCCTGCAGAAGGAACTTTCTAAAGCACAGATCTGAGAGTCTGAAAATCCAAGCATCTTCAGGAAGAAACCTAAACGCCACACCTAGCTCTGGCCGCTCCCGGGCACTGCCCACATTCCAGTGACATCGGTCCACGTCCCAACGTTATACACAGAAGTGCTGCAAAAGCAGGAGGGGAGCCGGGTCTCCTAGGGCCAGCGGGGGGTAATTCCCTCAGTCCCGGCTCTCTCAGGGCAGATGCTGGGCCCAAGAAAGACAGCTGAGCACAGGGCAAAGAACCACGCCCAGGAGAAAAAGTCAAGACCTGATAAACCCTCAGGCTTGAAGCGCTTACAAGACAATGAGAGTGAGGAGGGGGTGTTATTCCTCCTTTCACAAAGGCTTACAGTGGTCCCAGCTCACTTCTAGGCTAAAAATTCAGCCAGGATCTTTCCCCTAAGTTCAACAGCTGGTCACTACTACCTTAATACCTGCCAAGGACCACAAGTTCAACCTCTCCACAACAGCACTGCTGGTAGAGTTGAGGACAGAGCCCGGTTCTGCCATGGTGGAGGTGAGGACAGAGCCCAGCCCGGCCTTGGTGGAGGTGAGGACAGAGCCTAGTCCTGCCATGGTGGAGGTAAGGACAGAGCCCAGCCCGGCCTTGGTGGAGGTGAGGACAGAGCCTGGTCCTGCCGTGGCGGAGGTGAGGACAGAGCCCAGCCCGGCCTTGGTGGAGGTGAGGACAGAGCCTGGTCCTGCCGTGGCGGAGGTGAGGACAGAGCCCAGCCCGGCCTTGGTGGAGGTGAGGACAGAGCCCAGCCCTGCCATGGTGGAGGTGAGGACAGAGCCCAGCCCTGCCATGGTGGAGGTGAGGACAGAGCCCGGCCCTGCCATGGTAGAGGTGAGGACGGAGCCCAGCCCGGCTGTGGTGGTGGTGAGGACAGAGCCTAGTCCTGCCATGGTGGAGGTGAAGACAGAGCCCAGTCCTGCCATGGTGGAGGTGAGGACAGAGCCTGGTCCTGCCGTGGCGGAGGTGAGGACAGAGCCTGGTCCTGCCGTGGCGGAGGTGAGGACAGAGCCCAGCCCTGCCATGGTGGGGGTGAGGACAGAGCCCAGCCCTGCCATGGTGGAGGTGAGGACAGAGCCCAGCCCTGCCATGGTGGAGGTGAGGACAGAGCCCGGCCCTGCCGTGGTAGAGGTGAGGACGGAGCCCAGCCCGGCTGTGGTGGTGGTGAGGACAGAGCCTAGTCCTGCCATGGTGGAGGTGAAGACAGAGCCCAGTCCTGCCATGGTGGAGGTGAGGACAGAGCCTGGTCCTGCCGTGGCGGAGGTGAGGACAGAGCCTGGTCCTGCCGTGGCGGAGGTGAGGACAGAGCCCGGCCCTGCCATGGTGGGGGTGAGGACAGAGCCTAGCCCGGCTGTGGTGGTGGTGAGGACAGAGCGTGGCCCTGGCTATGATGGAGGTGTGGGCAGAGCCCAGTCCATCCGTGGTAGAGCCGGTTCTGCCCAGAGAGTCCTGCTCCCTAGCGACTGCCCCAAGACCAGAATTGTGTACAGCTCTCGCAACCACTAAGATTGAATTATTATGAAAACTCCACTCTCACCACCTTATAACTACCCAGAGAAGTGATCAAAACCCTTGCCAGGCTAAAGCTTCTGAGATGGTGCATGGCACGGCTAAGTGCATCTACTGGGCGCAGGAGTGATGTCCAGGAGAGAGCCAGAACTAAAATCTGCATAAAACTGGCAAACCCTCCGAATTATTTTATTTTATGAGCTTTTAGTTACATATTTTAAAGGAGTCGGTGATTGACCACAAAGCACTGCGTCACTGCGTGGGTGCAGGAAACACCCTGGGCTGGAGAGACCAGGGAATTCTCTGGCAGCCATCCCTCCGCCCTCAGCTCACTCCCTCTTCGGACCTCCACTCCCTTATCTGTAAAAGAGGAGCAAGATCCTTGCTTTCCTTCCACATAACTGGGAGCGTCAAGTGAGCCACTGGGTGTGAGGACACTCTAGTAAATGGAGGACAGTGGGGAGACACTTTGGTTGTCACCTCAGGGGCAGGGGGCTCTGTTGCTGTGGTGTCTGGTGGGCAGACGACAAGGACGGTGCTAAACATCCTAAAACACAAAGGACAGACCCCACCCCCACAGCACAGATACCTCCTCCCTAAACATCCACAGTGGCAGGGCTGAGACACCATCCTATAAAGACGTACAAGCTCAGCGACCCACCCGAGGATCCACAGCACACCACAAGACAGAAGAAAAGGGAAAGGACCTGGGGACCATTTGCAGGAGCGCCGAGGGGTATCGAGTCTGGTGGTGTGTGCACAGGGCGGCAATGCCAGCCGAGGGCACAGCTCTTAGCCCGGCCCGCACGTGGCACATGGCAGGAACCAGGGCTGAGGCACACCGCGCTCCCCAGCAGTCCCCCAGTGTGTGCAGCCCCCACGGTGCACCCGGGAGAAGAGTCCGACAGAGCGATTCGCCTTCCCTGGGAGCGCAGCGAGGCGGGAGGGTGTGAAGTCCCTGCCCCGGAGACTTGGGGGAGATGGTCCATCAGTGTCCTTGCCACCTCCACGGCCACGGCCAGTAGGGCAGTTTTACGGAAGCCGCTTTCCACTCAGGGTTGAAACATCTTGAAAGGTGAGGTTTCCAAAGTCTCCTCTGGGGATACAACCAGCTCAAAACAAACAGAGGGCAGCCTTGCTTCTGACACATTCGAAACCACGATTTTTTCTTTTTAGACAATCCTCTTATTCCCTGCGCCACTTGAGATTGAAAATGCATTTAGCACAAACCACCCGCAGGGCAGATAGCCCTGAGCAGGAGGCTCTGCAGGTGCTGAGCCGGGACGCTGCAGCCGAGGGGAAGCATGGCGGGCGTGGGGAGGCCGGCGGGACACAGCCATGCACGGGGACAGGGAGGACCTGCCCCCCAGCCCACCGCCCCAAGTAGGCAAAGCCCTAAGTGATGCTTCCCCACAGCCTTCCTGGACCTGTCCTGCAGACCCCCTTCCCAGTTCTCACCCTGGGAAAGAGTCGGTTCTGAGAAAGCAGGCTGCTTCCCCTGGCATCTCCCCGAAGCTTGGCATCTGACCAGAAGCCATGACTCACCAAGCCTGTGGATGGCGGGCCCGAGGTGCAGAGGTAATTCTGGAGGTGGCCCCCGCTGGCTTCCCGGACTCCAGGGCCGTGAGCAGGATAACGAGAGTCACTGAGTTCTTCTGGGTGCAAGAATGACCACTCACACAACCACACGTGAGATGGCTGGACACAGCGCTGCAGCCGCCTGAACAGCTGTGTCCACCGGCCGCCCCTCTGTGGGCCTCTGGCTCAGGGCAGAAGGTGGTGGGCTGTCCCAGGCCCGCTCCCAGGTTTTCACAGACCATGTCGAAGGCTGTTTTTGCAGACCGATGCTGAGTCGCATCTCTAGTCAGAGAGAATGTTCTTGCTCGGGTCTCCACACCTTCTCCAAGGTTTTGGGCTAAGGACAGGCTGGTCAGAAACACCAGGTAGGGCCAGGGCCCAGGAGGAAAGCAAGCTAGCTAGAGGGAAAGAATTCCATCCTCACCCACCTTCTGAAAGCCAGCCTGTCCTTTCCGAGCTCGGCCCTTCCTTTCGTCACTTTTCCTGCATTCTTCACATCCACAGCCCAGCAAGGTGGACCTTACTATGTCCATAATGGAGAGAAGGAGATGAGGCTAAGGGAGGTAAAGAAATAAACCCAAGGCCCAAGTGCTAAGAAATTTCTTTGATTCCAGTGCTCATGTCTTAAACATTGTTTTCTACTTTTTTTTTAAGCTATAATATTTAAAGCAACAATACGGCTTCTTCAGTAATGGCAAATCATTTTGTTATGGTATTACTAATTCCCTGAATTGCTGGGACTGAAAGCTTGAAATTTTTCATAATAATATGAAAAACACTAAAATATTTATGAACATCCCTGATGTACTAAGCCCTTTAACAGAATAAACTCTAATACAAAAATAACTCCACTTAGCATCTCTCTCACTCTTGGGATGCAGAATGCAACCCTGAGTATCCCGGATGTCTCTGAGCGACACAGCTCGCCGAGGGTAGAGGCAGGACAGACCTGTGCGATTCGAACGTGCCTTCATCCTACCAGCAGGCCTGCTTCATCCGGGGAAAACGTGATGGAGGAGGGCTCTGCACTACTGCCCCCTTCCAAGCATGTCGGCTGCACAGTGGCCAGCACTGGGGTCAGTGAGGATGGCAAATGGAGCCCCAGCTGTGACCCCCATGTCGGGGTCTGGCTTCAGCCACACACCTGGAGGGCCCCCGGCTTATTTTGGGTCATTCACCCAGGCCCACCCTGCGGGCTCTCCCTAGCGCCTGCATTGCTTCCACCTCTGGAAAGTTCTGAGAACAAAGCTGGGCGTCTAGCTCTTACTCGCTGGTGGCTCCCGGGCCATCAGAGAAAATGAACACATGACGTGACAACGACTCAGGCTCGTGGGGAAGCTGTGGGGGTGGGGGGGCAGCTGGCCCCACCCACGTGGTGGGGCTCCAGTCAGGAAAGGCCGTGGGGGGACAGCACCTGGGCCGAGCAGTAAAGTCTGCACTGGGCTGGGACAACAGGGGACCCGAGAACCAGGGTGGGGAAGGTGGGGTGAGGCCGAGCTCACCGGACCAGCGCAAGGGCAATGGAGAGGACCAAGGCAGGCCTGCTGAAGGGAACCACACGTAGCTCTGGATAGCTGAGCTGAAGCGTAGGACAGAGATGGGGTGGGGTGGGAGAAAAGCCTAGACAGCAAGGGATGCGGGCAGGACACAGAGGGCCTGACAAATCCAGAGGAACCTACACTCTAAATGGGAGGCTGTATTATTTGTCAGGGGCAAGCAGATATGGTCATTTGTATATTACATTATTTATATATGTCCATCACATATCAGATCATGAGTCTAGCAAGAATGACCTTGGCCAACTTCTCTCTCCAGTCAGGCTGTCAATTAATTCATCTCTAAAATGGGAAAAAACGTGATGTGCCTTCCACATCCTGCAAGCGTTACAGCATAAAATGAGGTCTTGTCAAAGATAAAATAGGAACCCTATAGGAGGAACAGGCCTGGCTTCTCTCCAGGAGATGCACAGAGCAGGAGAGTCTCTTCCAGGCACCCACCTGGGAAGAATGAATGGGGAGGGAGCTCCTGGCACCCAATGCAGGAGGCTCATCCCGCAGCTACAGCTGCTACGTCTCGAAGGTCCTCCTGGCACTGTCCCCCATCAGGCCCCGTCCTCGGGACCCCGTCCCAGGCTATCTCCCCAATCCATGTGCAGATGGGAAGCAAAGGAAGCAAACACAAAACCCGAACAAACCAAAATGCCTCTCCTATACGTCCAATTAATGCTTCCAATTTCAGACAAAAGAATTATTGTCACAAGCATCGCGTGCATTTCTTAAATCTTGGAGAATAAATAAGTGGGTAAAGATTGTTAATATTCAGATGAAATAACAAGGTTTTTCTCGAAGGGTGGGCGTAGGAATGCAAGATGACTTCCGTGTTCCCCACGGTCAGCCCTCACTCCATGCTGTCTCTGGCCCCTGTTGAAAGGAGGCAGGACAAAGCAGGAGGAGGCTGTGGGTGGCAGTACCCGGCGTGCACGGACAGCGTGGGGGATAAAAGCCGGTGTTCACAGGGGAGCCGCTCCCAACCATTGCACAATTACCTTTATTAGCATAACGTCTGGTTGTGCATTTTGTAAAACACTCTCCTGCCCCATCTCAGGGAGAGCTTGGTGACAGAAATTGCTGCCGCTGGGAAAAAAAAAATGCTTGAAAAATCTAAACCGTGGGGCATTTGTTCAAGACTCCTGGGTAATGATGCCCCTTGATATATAATTCATGATGGCTTTAGAGCTTGGCCTGCTTCTGACAAAAAGATCATATATTTTGGAACATCAGGGAGGCCGGGGGGAGGAAAATCACGTTTAAATGAATGCGCCAAGCTTCTCTGCACAGAGAATGCTGCAAACCACTCCCTTCTCTACCGTGAAAACCTCTCTCTAAGTGCTTTTTGATTTTTTTATTTTTTTCCTCTCTGAAATTGAAGAGGCAGCATATCATCCAGTCTCAGTTTAATCTTCTGTAACACCAGATACAAGATGAGGCCGAATCCATCTGTTAGCACGTACAGGCTGCAAAGTGTGTGAAAGCAGCACACCCGCGCACGCACACTCATAGATCCCTGCGAGGGGGGGAGGATCCACGCTTCTAAAAAATGTATCATCAGCAGTCCTACCCAATGCCGACCAGATAGCAGCACTTTTATCCTTTTATGGGCAGACTCAGGAGGAAGCTCGCCGCAAAGGCGGCTCCCCCGCGCTGCCAGGCGACCGGGATGCGGGCTGACTGCCGGCCAGCCTCACCCACAGCACTGGGCGCCCACTCGTGGGGATCGGCCCCCTGGGGGCCCTTCCCTGCCGTGTCACAGCACATCCGGGTACAGGCTCCGAGAGCCGCAGGGTGCGAGGGGGCGTCCGTCCTCTGGTACAAGCGCATGTCCCAGGCGCTGTCCTCTCGGGAGGATGAGCAGGATGGCTGCCCACTGGGGTCACTGGCATTTTCTGTATGGCTTATCAGGGTGGCGCCGGGTACCCCCTCCTCTGGTCATGGAGAGCTGCTTTGGCTCAGCAATCCCTGAAATGCTGAGTGCAATTGATCAGGGCACAGGGGATCAAACACCATAACAGGTAGGAAGTGACCAGGACAGCCCCTGGTCAGTGCTTGCGTCTCCCTAGGAAAGAGGGCACAGTGCAGATGGGGCCCTGAAGGGCACAGGGTCTCTCTGTTTCTTACATGCAGACACCGCGCTCATCACAGACTTCTGAAAGTGATACAAGCTTCCTTCCATGAATGGGGTGAAGCTCATGCGCTCGCAGGTTCAGGAAAGATGGGGTGTGGGTGAGGGTGAAAATGCGAGGTCACTTCGGAAATTGACCTGGCTTAGGCAGGGCCCAGCCCCAGGAGCTGCCTTCAATCCCGAGAGCCGGTCCCACGGAGCCTGCTTCTGGAGGGGGTCCCCTCCGCCTCCTCTTTATTCCCACCGCCACTGCCCAATTCCGGCCCTTCTCATCTTTCTCCTGGACGGCTCTGCACCCACAGCCAGACAACTCTCCTGAAGCAGCACCGCTGTTACTGCATCCCTCCATGGCTGGAAAACATGTCACGACCCCCACTGACTGAGAAACAGAGCCGAATCTAATTTCCATGGCCTCTTCCTTGGGTCCTGAGCCAAAATTCTAACTTCCTTCTCCTTCCCTTACCCCCTCGTCCAGCTCAGAGCCACCTCGCCAGCCTTCCCACCCATAGGCTCTTGTATTTCTGTGTTCTCTACCTTGAATATTCTTCTTCAACTCCAACTTCTTGAACCAAATCCTATTCATCCTTCAAGACCAACACAAAAGCCACTTTAGCTACAGAGTCAACCTGACCTCCCGAGAAAATTCCAACATCCTTGGAACTGCCATACTTTTACTCTATTCCCGTCACGTTGTCACGGCATAACAGAGTATACCTGCCTTGCTTTTCTCCTTAGACTGTAATATTTTTGAGAGCAGAAGAGGACCTGATTTATCATTGCACAATCACTGGGTCAGGCATCGTTCCTGATACACAGCAGGTGCTGGCTAATGTCACAGAAGGAAATTAGTGGCCATGCCTCCAGGATTGCAGAAGCAAGCAATTCTGCAGGGGTCCATCTCTACAGACAGACCCTGCCAATCCAGGCATGCCTCAGAGACACTGCAGGTTTGTACCCAGAACACCACAATAAGGCAAATATCTCATAAAAGAAGAGTCACAAGAATTTTTTGATTTCCCAGTGCATACAAAAGTTATGTTTACACTATACTGTAATCTATTAAGTGTGCAATAGCATTATGCCTGAAGAAAACAATGTACACACCTTAATTAAAATGTGACAGCCACACGGAGTGAGCATAGGATGTGGGAGAAAAGGCGCCGATACTTGCTCGATGCAGGGTTGACACCAACTTTCCATTTATAAACAACGCGGTGTCTGTGGAGCACAGTGAAGCAAAGTGCGATAAAACGAGGCATGCTCGGTCAGCGCCGATGAGCCTCGCTAGGGAAAGACAGAGCATGCAGCGGAAAGGGGCTGGGGGGCATGGGGTTCCTGGTGGACAACAGTGGCCCATGCTGCTAAATCCAATGGTCAACTCTCAGTCTTCACCTTTACTAGACCCATCGTCAAAATTTTACATGACTGAATCATCAGCCCTTCTAAAGACTTTATTACTTGGCTGACCTCCAGCAGGTCAGAGTCTCTTAGTTTCCCTTCTAGTTGACGATAGTTCTTTCACAGTCTCTTTGGCTGGTTCCTACTCTTTTCCCCAAATTCCTAATATTGGCATTCCTTCGGAATCAGCCCTTAGGCCTCTCTACCAGGACTCATTCCTTTGTCCGCCTCTCCCAATGTCAGGGCTTTTATATCATCTACATTTTGATAAACCCCAAATGCATATTTCCAACTTTGGCTTCTTCCTTGTCTGCAATAACCCACAGCCCACTCAAAACCTACATGTGATGTCTAACTTCAACCTAGCATGGCCCACAGCTGAACTCCTGGTCTTCCTCCCCAAGCCAGCTTCACCCACACGCTTTCTCATCTCAGTTAACGACATTTCCATTCTTCCCGTTTCTAAGGACAAAAATATTAAGTCATCCTTGCCTCCTCTTTATTTCACCTCCCTCAACCAATCCTTCAGGAAATCCTTTTGGCTTATCTTTAAAATATCTCCTGCCCCCATCCACATCCCCGATGACAGCCTAGCTGACGGGCTGCGAGCGCCTTCCAATGGGTCTTCCCGCTTCTATCCCTGTCCTGCTCAGGTCTACTCTCCACACGGCAGCCAGCCCGAGGCTACGCAAACGACCACGCCTCTGCTCTCACTCAGGCTAAGGTCAAAGTCCTCATACTGACCTTATGGTGCCCCCCATCACCTCGCTGATGTCACCCTCACCTCCTCTTTCTCTTGAGCTTCCCCTGGGTCCATCAGCCACACTGTGCTAGCCTAGCCTTCCTCTCTCCAAGAACACATTTCTCCACATATGTGCATGCTTACTCCCTCACCATTTTTTTTTCTTTTTAAGATTTTTCTTGAATGTCCCCATTTCCAAGAGTCCATCCTGAGTTATTAAACTGGAGCCCACCTCCAGTGTTCACAATCCCATTTACTGCGCTCCATTTCCCCCCCATTGTTCGTCTCACCTTCTAACTTACCAGAAGGCAAGCAGCATTACTTTATTACCTTTACTCTAAAGGTATCATATTATTTCATTGCCGGCTCTTCTTTTGGCATTGATGCATCATATCCCTGGTGCCTGGAACTCTGACTGACTTTAATCGGTGGTCTGTGAACTGCAGCTTAAAAAAGTGAATAGAATTTAGCTTGTCTACATCTACAGCAAGGGAGCTAAATGGCATTTGTGGGCAGGGGAAACCATGGGACAATGATTGAAAATATGACCTTCTTCAACATCTTAAGAGGAAGGTTTCTTTATTCGGCCCCACTTTTATAAAAGCCTTCCTGAATTGTGTGATAACTCTAAAGGAACACAGCTGGGCAGCTTCCAACTTGCCCAGGCCAGCAAAAGAAAGTCACAAGGGGCTTTAATGTACAGCTTCAATGTATTGCTATGGTTTTCTTTTTTCTAACACACAGCCAAATGGGAAATTAAACACATCAAAGTTGGTAAGCAATTGCATATACGCATTCCCTCTACAACTTTGTTTACATTACATTTTCACATTTTTTCCTAAATTTTCACAATGATAAATACCCCAAATCCCATCTATATTAGCACATAATTCTGCTTTCAAGGCCAGGCCAGTGTCAGTCTTGTTCACTGCCATATCCTCAGGGCCCATCCATGCAGATGAACTGTCTTAAAATGATTTGTTCAATGAATGAAGAAATGAATGGACTCCTCCTGGAGGGCCACTGCCCAGCCCGACTCCCTGATGTAGGAATGTGTTCTGGGACCACCACCAGACCAGTCCCAGAGGCAGACTAGCATTCACCATTCCTCGTCCCCAGAGCTGGCACTGTCTGGCTCTGATACATCCGATAAGCATTCGCTGGCTAAGAGCTGAACCCATCTATCTGCAGGCTGGAAGGAGGAAAGGCAGCTCCCTTTTCTTGACTCTGAACCAGCCTGTCCGGAGTCTTTGCTCTCTTGTTGGATCCCGAGGCAGAGAGCTGACCTTGATGAGGTCAGACATCCCCTAGGTTATGGTGCACACCCCGTCACCCAGGGAAGCCATCCCTGCGATCAGAAAGCCACTACTGGCCTGAGATCAGTCACTCGGGTGGCTGGGCTGAGTCACCGGGTCTCCCTATTCCCGTCCATAAGGAGGGAGTCACCAGGCCAGGGTGGGGCCCGGGGTATGGCTGGTGAGCACTGGTCAGCCCCTCTGAAGACTGGTCTCATTATGTTCTCACTACAGGTGGCCAGCTCTTCTAAGGAGACCCCCTGGCATGTGCTCTGTGTGACGAAGTTCATCTGGTTATTTTAAATGCATCTGCCAAACAACTGCTGCAGCTTTCCTACTGTCGTCTCTCAAAAGCTTCCTCTTGATGGTTTTCTTCCCAGCTGTCTGGGGAAAGACTGGCCATTACCAGGCTCAAAGGCATGGTCAAGGGCTGCTGGCCTCCAGTTAGAAACAGGAATCACCTGAGGCTCAAGGAGCGCCTTCCTGAAGGCCACGCTTAGGGGAACCCAGCATCTCTGTGCACACGTGCTTCGACCTGGGGTGGGGCTTGTTAACACGGAAGGGAGTGACCTACCATGATGGGAAATAAGGAGGAAAACGAGGCAGGACATACACAGCTCTGCACACACGCACGCACACGTACAGTCACACCAGGCCTCCGAAATACAGGGAGACTGACATCAAAATGAAATGAATAAATTCCTCTTTTCTTTGTGGAGAAAATCAGGGGAGAGAGACTTGGGACAGCTACAGCATTCTTGCATCTGAAAGTCATATTTCAACCGAACTTGCAGTCACTCCAGGGGACAGCTGGCAGGTGGACAGAACATACCCATGAGAACCAACATTCTTTTAATTTTTTCCAACATGAGGGTACTCTTACGACTTACGTCCAAGCTTTCGTTAGCCTCCAAATTAATCAGCTCATGTACTTCTTGGCTTGTATATTTACTCAACTAACATTTTCTAAGGTAAGCAAGGAAGTATCCCAGGCTACTACATGGGGTGGGGGGATTTGGAGCCTGGAACCAGGAACCCAGCCTCTTTGAGCCTCGCTTTCCTTATATAATAAAATGGGGCTAAAATGCCATGTCACCTCAGCGAGCAGCTGTGAAGTGTAAACTGTAAGAATGACGGAGTGCAGGGTCTGATGTAGAGCAGGCCCTCCAAAAAGGCGGACTCTAAACTGGAGGCCAGCTGAGGAAGGGCCACGACGGCACCCACACCAGCCACAGTCTGTTACCAGAGCTCGTCACGCTGCTGCAGAGGGAGATGCGACGCGTTCACCCACCTCTCCGATGCAGATGCGGGGAGTGGACAGAGCCCGAGGACCTTTCAGAGAGAAGGCTCTGGAAGGTCAGGCCAAGCCGAGATGATCTATAGGCACAGACTTCAGGGAGGGCTTTCTGGGAAGGAGGGACACTTGGACCAGGAGGACGCTGCGGTTAATTCTAATGCCAGAGACGGACAATTAACCTGTTTTGTGTGGTAAGAAAAAAAGGGCACATAAGAAAGAGCCTGTCTTCAGAAAATGTATAATCCAGTTGGGAAGAGTCCACACACACACTCTCACGCTCACACACACACACACACACACACACGCGCGCGTCAGCTATTCTTAACCCTTTCGGGACACACGGCAGATGACTAATTGAGAAATTCAGTGACCAACTTGGTGCAGCCAGCTGCGTTCAGAAGGCCCTGGGTGAAGTCGCCAGGCAGGGTTTTCTGTTTTCTCTCTAGCCTCAGGATCCTGTGGGTGAAACCAAGGGCTTGGTCTAAATCAGACTAGCAAAGGTGCGCTCAGCTCTGCCCCCAGTCTGGGCGGCTGGGGGGCAGCTGGCGGGGTCGGGGTGACCAGAACCCTGGGCCACTCTGGGCCACTCTCTTCTGGTTACAACAGCGTCACCCACGTCCTCTGCCCACTGGACAACTCTCACCGCTTTCCACGCGGCCAGGACACGCGGCCCGTGGAATTGCCTGGTCCAGACGGCTGCCAGGAGGCCTGTGGGTTTGCTCGGTCCACGAGACAGAACCTCAGTGCGGCCCTGGAGACACACGAGGGTTTGAACTGGCCAAAACCGAGAAGCCCGGCTGCTTCTACACAGCCTTGGCCTCTCCTCCCCACGCTGGCCCTTGACCACGTGCAGCTTCTCTTTCTCCTCTCCAGACCCACTGCCCTCTTCTCAACTCTGAATCAGCAAAGCGTGCTTTCACCTGGGGTCTCAGACTTCCTTTTGCTTCTGGCTGAACAACCCACACACTTCATTAGTGGTGCAGCTCACCCCTCACTTCAGTCCCTGCCGTCCCTGAACAACCCATTACTCAGTTCATTTTTCTTCTCATAGTACTTAGCAATAACATACACGTGAATACATATGCAAATCTATACGTGCGCATGCATTAAAGTGATGAAAGCAGGGGCTTTGGTTCAGAGTGGGAAACTCAGTAGTTTCTCCGATATTTGTGACCGGATGAGTGGAGTGAATGGATGACTGAATGGGACGCATGAATGACTGAAGGGAGGACATGGGACCCAGTCCTTGCAGCCCCAACATGGCTGGCGTGCTCTGAGATGGAAAAAGTAGTGAGCCGGTCTTGGGGAGCAGCGCCTAAGGGTGGGATGGGAGCCCTGGTTGGGTGAGCCCAGAGTTCTCCTCACTCCACATGCCAGTGGCAGGGCTGGGGGACGGCGGAGTTTGGGAACCACCGTGCTGGCCACCCCGGCTGCCCCACAGGGTCTCGGTGAGCCACCCTGCTGCGGTTTCTAGAAACACAAGCCCTGATCCACCTGGGCCCCCGGTGGCAGGAGAGAGAAAGGTCCTCAGAGGCCTGGTCGGGCCTGCTGGGCGGGCGCCCACCTGGCCTCCCGCCTCACAGGAAGGGCACAAACGGGAACACACCATTCGCATGACAAGGTGACAACCACAGGGACGCCAAGCGGTGATGATCCCGGTCTCCTGCCCTGCACCACGCCTCCTGAGTGCCATGCTCCGACAGCGCCAGCCCGCGGAAACCAGAGGGGCGAGATGAACATAGAAATGAGGGGGATATTTTCACCGCCCTTACAAAACATGCCATCTTAAATGTGCCATTTTGTCCTGCAAAAAGCTATGAATCCTGGCGACGAAAGAACGGGGTGGCGAAGCGGATGCTGAAATGTCCAGACGCTCAGGATGAAATGATTTTGAATTAAGCGTAGTAGAGAAACGGTGCATCTCGATGACAGAATATCACATCGACGGGCGTTTTATTAATTTCGGGTCCCTACTGCAGCTCGCACCAGCCTGTCAGAGCACGAGCTAATCACGGTCTCAGGGACAAAGAGAGAATGATGGTTTACCATGACCCCCCCACCCCCACCCTGAGAATACTGTAATGCAGACGGCAGCCCCAGCCTTGTGAGCTAACTAGAAAGCAGGACTGTGTGTCTGCACTTTAAACCCCGGGGCCCCCTGCCCCAAGTCCCGGCTCTTACCGTGGGAGCGCACCCACGGAGAAGTCCCAGGGGAGACACAATCCAGACCCCCAGCAGGCAGGGGTGAGGTCTCGGGGCGTGCCCTTGCACGGCAGGTGAGCTTCTGCCTGAGCCCCCCACAGCAGGTAGAGGCCCACGGCTGCGACTGGAACAGACACGGGCTTTCCTGGGTGTGTGACCAGGGGGGCCAGAAACCCCCAAGTCCCGCCCGGCCAGCAGGCCCACCCAGCGCCCCAACTCTCCCGGGCGAGGGGCCCTTGCTCCTCAGCTGCCACCAGCCCCTCAGCCCCGGGCCTCACTGCTGACTTCCGCTCTCCCTCTTGACAAGACTGGAGACCTGGAGACTATTCCCCAGGAGCAAGACGGCGTGCAAGGCTTCTCAGGGCTCACAGCTAAAATGAGTACTAAATTAGGAGAGGCGCTGAGCACCCACTGTGTACCAGGCACGGCTCTAAATGCTGTGCGTGCATCACCTCATCAACCCACCTGGAGACCTCTCAGGAAGTCCTGACTACTATCTTCCACGTTTCGTGGTTGTGAGAGTGAGGCACAGAGACACTGAGCAACTTGTCCAAAGCCACACAGCAAGTGAGCAAGTGGAGGAACGGTGGCTCACGTGGTGCTGCCCCCTGAAGGAGCTCCACGGAAAAGCTACAGCTTCTGCCGCCCTCACTGCATGGCCTTGGTCCTTCCTCTAATTTACAAATCTGTCATTGCTCCCAGAAGGAAAGGGTCAGGAGGGGAAGGGGAAGGGGGAGAGCAGGGGGATGGAGGGGAGGGGGAGGGGGAAGGGAGAGGGAGGAGAGGGAAGGAGAAGGGGACAGAAGGGGAGGTAGGGGGAGCGGGAGGGATGGAAGTGAAAGAGACAAAACTGGATACTGTCATCATAGCAGATTGTGATTAAAGGCAAGACCAGCTCACCTTTAAGGTAAAAATCTCTTCCGCAGAGCCACTAAAAGGCTCACTAATCATAAAAAACTCACTGGTCCCTGCACCAGATCCTGATCTCAGGGATGATGGCCCAAAGTACCACCCAGCACCTGGCACCAGAGGGAAATGGGGAGAGACAGAGCAGGAGGGGAAGAGGGGAGGGGAAGAGGGAAGGAGGGGGAGGGAGAGAAAGGACAAGCTGTGAGGCATGATAAATGTATGAAACTGTCCCAAAGAAAGAGCCCCACGGGCCACCAGCACAGCGAATGCCCCCCCTGCCGGGACCATGAGACATCTGCATCAAGAGGGCCCCCTGCTGTGATGACCTTAGAGCCAACACAAGGCAGAAAGAAGGCTTCAGAGAAGAAAATCTGCTTCTCTCTCTAGCACACCGTTATAATATATGCTTTGCCAAATATTCTAGTCTTAAATAGACTAGCAGGGAACATTAATTATATTTGATTTTCTTGGGTTCTCAGAGATTTGGCATAGCTGTGACTTCATGTGTTTGTTCAGAGCAACTAACATGAGTGAATACTTACTACATGCCAGGCTTTTCAGATGCAGGGGTAAATGACACAAAATGCCTTCCATCATGGAACTACTCCATTTTAGTGCAATATTCCCCGCTAAGAAATCAGTAACATCAGATTCAAGCTCAATTCCTAGTATACCTTCCAATCTCACTGTGCCAAGAACATCCCCCCATTCACATGCCCTTCTCCGAGTATTCAGTGCACGAGTGAGACTTCATTATTTCCCCGAGTAAAAGGCCCCTCGTCTTGCTGGTGCCATACGACCTGCACACACAACTTCTCCTCCTGAGGGGTGGGGGATGTGTTGACGAGGGGCTTGGCCAGATGCCCTGTTTAGCAAATCTGGTGAAAGTAGAATAAAGAATGCCACATGCCAGCAATAACTTCAAGAAGCATTTCAACGTTCTGCTACCTTGCATACCCTTTTCCCTCTGTCAGGAGAATGGCACGCCCCATTCCTGATGGAGAAGCTGCCCTATCCACTCAGTTTCAGAACGAGAAGACACAAGGAGGAGCACCGCAGAAGCCACCTTGCAGCCCCTGATATGTGGCCTGAGCCAGATGCTTGTGGCTTCTGGACATGGAGATCTGGAGGTTATTTGTTACTGCGGCAAAACTGACTAATACACTGTATCTTCCAGATTAAATCATGTTCTCTTCGCAGGTATTATGCTGAGGCATGCAAAGAAGAGATCTTGTCCAATTTATGGCCATAGTCCCTACAACTTAAGAGTGGTGAAGTGTTTGGCCAGAAGAAAACTGCAAAGGAATGGAAGTGAAATGAACAAAACTGGATACTTTCATCATAGCACACTGTGATTAAAGGCAAGACCAGCTCACTTTTAAGGTAAAAACCCCTTCTGCAGAGCCACCAACAGACTTGCATATCATAAAAGATTCACTGGTCCCTGCACCAGCAACTGATCTCAGGATGACAGCCCAAAGCGAGAATGCCGCCCAATAAAGAAAAGCAGACCCAGGGGCCAGAGCTTCCCTCTCCCTTCGACCTGGGCTCCCAGCCTCAGCTCTTTCGCCCCGAACGGATGGCACCACCTGGTGACAGGGGAGCTCCTCGGGCTCCCTGAGCTGGACAGAGCAGCTTTGCAGCAGCTACACGGAAATTCCCAGGCCTGTCCCACGCAGGAAACCAGTCTGAGAATGGGAGCACGGAAGGACGTGGAATTTCACCAGGGAACCCAGTTTAATCCCTACTCAGGAAGGTTGCAATTCAGGATGGAGATTCCCGGGACTGACACTGATGTGAGTGACTAATTCAATTTTCTTGTTCCCATTGTTTTAAATTCAAACCCTACTGCTCTTTCTTTCTTTGTTCTAGTCTCTTCTTTCCCTCTTACTTTTACTTTTTTTTTTTGAAGAAAGCTTATTTCCACGGGGGCGAGTGAATCACCTTAATCATTTATTTAGACATTTCAGGCTAGCTCTCGCATCTCTGTCCCAGCTTGCTGACATATATGGAAGGCACTCTGCAGCAGCTAATCTTTTCACCAGGAAACTCAACTTTCAACAGTTATTTTTGGAGGTTCTGGGGGAGTTGGCATTGAGTGTGGCTTCCCATGACAATTCACAGTGCTGGTTTCCCACCCTGACCCAAGCCAGGCTGACTGCTCACACCTCCGCCCCCGGGGGCCCACAGGTGCTGTTTTCATGCAACACCCAAAGGTCCTTGTAGCCTGAGCTGCTGCCCTGCCCTTCATCTTCCATCCATGTTGCATCAACCACCTAAAACAACCGACCCAATCGTATTTACACACACCTACGTTTTTAAAGCAGTACACCGAGCTGCAGAAACCAAACACTCATCTCAGATCAGGCAAAGCAATTCGGAAAGCTAGAGGGAAGCCCAAGCCGGCAGTTGGACACAAACCAGAGGCAAGGTTTATAAAAACTGTGCTGTGAACAAATGTTAAACTTCGTTCAGAACCTTTCATCAGGCATTACATCATGAGGAACAGAGGTCCCTCGTGTTATTAACACCTTGCAAACAGCACAGAGCTTTTAACTCATATTCAAAACCTGTCATCGTCAGAGTGTCCCTGAGAGGAGGGAGGGGACAGAGACCAGCACCCCATTTGTGGATGAGGAGACGGGGGCCCAGGGAGGCCGGCTGGAGGGAAGGGGACCTGGGTTTCGGCAGGGACAGAATTAACTCTTCATGCTTCTCATCTCAGGTGCTGTGAAACTTTTCCTTCCTCCTTTAAAAACAAACAAAATGCATATGAAACCAGGAAATCCAAGTGGCCCTATGCTAAGAGCATGGAGGAAAGGCCCCTCAAACACGGCCGCACCTGCCCAAGCCCCTGAAAGGGACCCTGCACCCAGGACATCCTCAGTCCTTCTCTGTCGAAAGGTCAAAAGGAAAATCTTTGTTTTTCCTTTTTTTTTCAATTTTTAAACAAACCCACCTCCTGACGCCCAGCTGGGAAGGACTGGGAAGGACTTACTTCCCTCCCCAACCATCACTAATGAGCATATCCGCAGTTTTCAACTGTGTCCTGCACACACTGACAGCACCTGCTCTTGGTGGGAAGCCCAACCTCGTCGCTGTCCTGTTAAAGCTCCCTGATAGCTTCCGACTCCACTCCCAGGCCGGCTGGTGCGCAGACCTGAGGAGGTAAGACTCTAAGGGGAGCGGCTCTGCCACTGGAGGGGGCACGTGGTCGCCGGGAGGCCATCCCCTGGGGTCACCGGGGGCCACCTGCTTTTACTTTGCTTTGTCCCCTCTGCGCCCCTTCTTCTGCCCAGCAGCATTCCCTATGGATTTTTCCCTGCCTCAGAAGAAACCCAAGCTGCTCAGAGACCAGAGTTCTGCTCTACGAGGGAAATTCCCTGCCAGGGGAGAATGCTCTTTTCTTTCCAGAAAGGTCTCCAGGGACGGAGCCTTCCCCTGAGGTCTCCAGGGCTCTCCTGCTGCCCTCTGAGTCAGCAAAGTGGTAAGTGGAAAGTCCTGGCAGCATCCTGACACACTCTGAGGGTGTCTCGAGCGCCTCCTCGTTCCAGCCTGTGGTCACGTTAAAAACAACAGTCCCCGCAGGGACAGGGCAGCCCTGTTAATCCTGGGGATTTCTAGAGAACTCCCTTCCTCTTGATTCCAATTAACATTCTCCTCTCCCCCGCTTTCACTTCCTGCTTTTTCCTGGAACCGTGTTCTATCCCAGCCAGGCCACTCATCCAACAGGGGCCCAGAAAATAACCAGAGGTTTGGGGTTCACAGCCAGCATCCTTCCCAAATTTCTTTCATCGTAAGAACGGCAAATGCTCTTTAACCAGGACTCTTGGCCTTAAAAGAATTAGGAGCAGACACACTCACGAAGCGGACGTGCCTCCACACCAGGTCCTGAGCTGGGTTCTAGGGGGGCCAGGGCTACAGAGAAGCATGGGCCTTTCCTGCAGGGTGCACAGCCGGTGTGGGGCAGACCAGTGTGTGGGTACAGTCAAAACGCAATCCAGACCTCAGTAAGAGGGAGTGCCAGACTGGCCCTGGACCCACTGGCTGGGACCCTGCCACCTCGCCAACTTCATCGCCGGCCACCCGTCCACTTGTCCAGTCCTTACAGCACGAGCTGGGCACTGGAACAGTGGGCTGGGACCCTGCCACCTCCCCAACTTCATCGCCGGCCACCCGTCCACTTGTCCAGTCCTTACAGCACGAGCTGGGCACTGGAACAGTGGGCTGGGACCCTGCCATTGCCCCAACTTCATCGCCGGCCACCCAGTCACTTGGCCACTCCTGACAGCTTCCTGGCCGTTCCTGAAGCCCAGCAGACACACGGCACCCCAGGTGTCTGCACTGGCTGTTCCTTCCTTGGCTGGGACACGGCTGCCCTTGCCATCCACGTGGTTTGTTTTCTCCCCTCCTCCAGGTCCTTCCACAATCACTGTTTCCTCAAGTTTAAACCACCATGTTTAAAACAGCAACTCTTTCCCCAAATGCTCCCCCTACCCACCCTGCACTCTGGATACCCATCTCTGTTTCAATTTTCTTCTTGTGATTTAGCACATATTACAGATTTTACCTGTTTATATGGATATGGCCCATATTTCTCCAACAGAATATAAGCTTCATGGTGGCAGGGAGTTTTGTCTGTTTCGTTCACTGGGGTCACCCCAGGAACAGAACCAGAGAAGGACCTTGACTCACAGTGGGCATGCTTTACATATTTATTGAATAAATGGACAGATGGATGAATGGATGGACAAATGAATGGACCAGTATGGGAGCATTTCTAGGAGAACGTAACACCAGAGCTGAGTCTCAGGGTATATATTGGGGAAACTGTATTGTAGTTTTCTTTTCTGTAATAGGAAGCTAATGCACAATATTTGCAAGTCTGTGATGAGTCATGAAACTAACAAAGGAGTTGAGAACAAGTAAGAATTGCTGGGGATGGTGCAGGCTGATGCAAGATGGGAAAAGGTAGAAGAGCTGAGGATGGTGTAGGCTGATGCAAGATGGGAAGAGGTAGAGGAGCTGAGGATGGTGTAGGCTGATGCAAGATGAGAAGAGGTAGGAGGAACCAGTACAACCCCCAGATCCAGTTAGGATGACAGACGGAAGACACTGGGGAACTCAGACCAGCAGAGAGCAGCTGGAGCCCAGCTCACTCTCCAGCAAGGGGGCTTCAGTTCCTGGCCAAAGACAAAGCCCGGGCACCAGACAGTATTGTACTCTGTGAACTGTTGTGTCACAAAGCAAGTCACAGTGTTTCCTGTGCTATCTGCCTTTGGGTCAACAATTGCATCTCCCTGAGTCTTAAATTTGATCTCTACAAAATGAAAACAACCACCTCTTCTTTCATTAATAACACATGCGCAAGTTTCTAGAACAGTATCTGGCACTTTGGACATGTGTGGTAAAGAATGTGAAATAAAAGGAGAATATGTTATTTGCATGAAGTTTACCTTGAGGTAAGGAGAATTGCAGGAATTCATTATGGAACGAGGCAAAGAAATCAAGCTAGGATAATTGTGTTTTCTGAGGCTTAAAAGCAGTCATGACAGGAAAAAAGAAATTTATTTTCCTAATTTGTGGCTTAGAAGCACTATGAGTGTGTGGTGTGGGAAAGTGTAGGACTTGCAGAACCAGGCAGAATTGAGTTGAAATTTTGGTTCCCATTTGCAGTCTTACGCCTTAAACAAGGTATTTTTTTGTTACCCTTTCTTAGTTTCTGTGTCTTTACCTTCAAAAAAGGAGTAAATACACCTACCTTATAAATCGTCTATAAGGACGAATATGAGAAATAAATACAAGGGGTATAGCAAAATAGTTAGAATGAACAGGTGCTAAATGCATGAGAGACAGCATGATTCATTATTATTAATAGAATTTAAAATTTAGGAATATCTTGAAAATGTAGGGACCATGACAGTACTGGGTACGTCACAAATCGTTAGGTAGAAAAAATAATTCACACAAACCTACCACGAGATAAGAAGCATGTTGGAGATATTTTAGTTTGCATGAGCCACTCAAATTTAACAGATATATCTGTACCACGCAGGGTCTTCCTAGCAGGTTTCTGAGTGCTCCGTTTGAAGGGAGAGCAGCTGAGACCTGAACATCCACTGGTTTAAAGAGGGGAAAATGGGATGCGCACAGAGGTTTTCCTCTCACACAGTCACGGTCACTCAGGGGACACTCCACTTGGGCCCACTCTTGAGGCTGCAGCCCAGACACTCACAATCTTATTCCCAGGCCAAGAGAGCTTATGGGCTCTCCTTGCCAATGCAGGGATTGCTTCAGACCTCAACTAGTCAGATGCACACTTCAGAGATGGAGGAACTGAGGCTCGGAGAGGGAAAGGGGCTTCTGGATGGTTCAGCAGTGAACTGGTTGCAGAGCCAGAAGGGGCACCCAGAGCCTCCCGGGGCAGTACTTTCTCCATGGACCTTCCCAAGCCTTAGTAATCCTCAAAGCTGTGCAAAGACTCTAAAACCCCTCTTCTGTTCCTCAGCCTTGTGTCCATGTGCAGGTTCCCTAAGCCTTGCTGGTGTCTGACCCAGAGGAAGCTGAGTAAGGTGTCAGCAGGAGGAGGCTGGGGCGGGCCATGCTTTCACAGGGGCTAAGGCAACTCTGCTAGTTTCTCCTTCTGTGCTTCTCTTTCCCCTCCCCTTTGTCTCCTGTTCATAATCTCCTCCTACCTCCCGCCAACCAATGACAAAGTAAAACGGAAATATATTCTTAGTCTGTTATTTTTTAAAACCTATATTAGGTTTTATCTTGGTTTATTTTTTATTATTAAGTGATATGTGCAAATGAGTTGAAACTTCAAATATTCACAGAATAAGATTTCACGGTGTCCTATGTCTCTGAAACAGAAGGACTGGACATTTCTTCCCAGGAAAACCTAATGTAGCTGCTTGCTGCCTGCCCCCTCCCAGTGCCTGTCTTGGGGGTCACTGGTCCCTGAAAAAGAAAACTCCTCTCCCAGGGGGAGCAGGTCAGGAGTCAGCCCCCTTCCCGAGCTCCCTGGAAGAGGTTGAGGGGCCAGCGGGACCCTGCCCGGGGAGTAGCTCGCAGGGCCCACACTTGGCAGTGCCACTGTGGGTGTGACCAAGACCCCAGCAGACAAACATGTACACACACTCACAGCACACACAGACGCAGCACATCAAACACAGGTGCACATGCTCACAACACACATGGATACAACACATGCACACACACCACACACATGTGCACACATGTGCATGTGCACACAACACACTCAACACACACATGCACATGTGCACACAAAATACTCATAACACACACATGCACATGTGCACACAAAACATTCATACCACACAAGCACACTCACAACACACATGCACACACCACACTCACGCACACTCACAACACACAACACAAATGCAAACAAGCACGTGCACTCACAACATTCACAACATATGAAACTCACATTCTCACACACTCATACTGATATACCACAATCATACACATTCATATACAAACACACCACATACCTTCATACCTCCACACACACACACACACACTCACACCTCTACACATATGCACTGATACACCAAACACAGACACTCAGATACACACACCACACAACCTCACCTCCCTGCACTCAGACATATTCTGACATACTCAAGCACTCACGTAAACTCATACACTCACTCACACGAGTCTAGGTCTCTAACGCATGAGGACCAGCCATCCCCAGAGAAATCCCCACCTCTGAGCTCCCTGAAGTGGATCATATTTACAGCCCCCGAACGGCTCCCACAGTTAGGTGCACACAGGCCTCAGGATCCTAAAATATGCTGCCACTTCTGCATCGTGCAGGCCTGCTGCGTGGGGTCGGGCCACTGGCTCCTGGCAGGATGCACTGCTAAGTGAGAGTCTCCTCCTGGCCAGCAGGTTAGATCCTTGGACAGGCAGGGCCACCAACTTCTTAAAACCCATTAGGTTTTGAAAGAAATGTTAAAGTTTCAATCTGGCAAAAGTCATAATTATAATACATTAAGCATGAACTCCAAAGAGGAAGAAAGCAAGAGAGACAGAGAGAGAGAGGAGGGTGGGAAGGGAGGAGGGGAGGTAGGGGGAGACACAGACACAGTCAGTGAGCGACTGCCTTGGCCTCCTGCCCTCCGCACTGGAGCTCTCCCCCCCTCCTTGCTCAGGGCCCCTCAGCAATGCCCGCCATCACCGCCACTCTTGCCTCAACAACGCAGAGAACCATTGGCCTGGCCCCAGCCATGCCGGCAGCGGCCCCCGCCGGACGCTCAGTCCGGCATCCCCCACGCACTGGTGTGGTGGGGAGGGCACGTGGTGGGGTGGGGGCACACGTGTGGTGAACGGCAGCAGAGGCACTGGGGCCAAAGTGAACCCCACACAGCCAAGCCTAGGGAACCCCAAAAGAGAGCCCACCACCTCCTCTGGGCACCTGCCTCCGGGCAGGATGGAGGCCTCGGGAAGACAGACCAGCGGCTCAGAGAAACAAGACGCCCAGGGCACCTGCCCGTGTCCCGTGACAGCATGGTGGCCTCTCTTTCTGGTCCTCCTCCTAGAACCTCAGATGGAGCAAGAGAGGAATAAACCCTTTGGTGAGAACCTGAAGACCCAGACAAGGGAGGGAACCAGCCCCAAGGCAGCCAACAAGCTGAGGGCAGAGCCAAAACAAGAACCAAGACCAGCTCACGCTCGGCTCCGGGCTTTTTCACTTCCCCAAACTCGCTCCCCAAGCCCTGGTTCTTTCTTCCTTGGGAGACTAAAAAGATGAACAAGATTTAAAAATTCCCTCTGCCTTTCCCCTCCCCCCAAGACCAGTGATGAAACTTCATTATGACACATACTAGATCAAAAATTCCCAGCTTATTTTTACCTCTAAGGACTTTTTTAGACATTACTTTGTCCCAGTGAAACTTTGAAACCCAGGCTTTAAAAGGGGGATTTCGTCTTTGGGTTTTGTTTGGTTTTGCTTTTTGGCACCAAGCATGGTCATTTACTTCCCTTTTTTAAAAAACGGATGAAACACAAAACTGGCCATTAATGCTATTGATAAGCATGTGATGAGCCATGCCCCTGCATGCATCTGATTTCCCCAGGTCAGGCATTCGAAGGGATGACCCACACCTTCCCAACCCCAGGGGTGCTTTCACTTCCATTGGGCTTTTGAAATAGTGGTTCGCAAATGCTTCTTCAAAACCCACTGCTCAGACATGCTTCCAAACTCAGGTTTTGGATTTTAGAAAGGTCAATACAGTGCATGTGGCCTATACGATGTATAGCCCAGCAGGGTTTCGGAACTCACCTTTCTGTAGCCAAAATATTCATCCTAACTGTGTCAAATAAAATCTAGAAATAGCTCATGTCGCAACAGGGCAGTTTTTACCTCCAAATGAGTTATGAAAAGCTTTCCATTTCCAGAGCTTTCTGGATTTCGGACTTGCAAGCAAGAGAATGCAAACCTGTCAGCAAAACAGCCTATGTGCCCCATTTACTAGTATGAAATCTCAGTATTACAGAAAAAAAATACACATTAAAAAATAAGAAAATGACTTAAGGTGGCAGAGCAGTAAAACAGGAGGTCGACACCAGAAATCGTCCTGCCACCCCCCAGTAAACAAGCCATAGCTCGGTTCATTTCCAGCGGATTTCTGGGGACTTTGTCAGGGGGAAATTCAAGAGTGTGACTGTCAGAGAAAGAAGAAGTTCCATGTCATTTTCCACCCAAAATAACATATAAAGAGGAACCTACAGGAAGTAGCAAAAACTTTTCAAACAAATTTTCTGCAATTTGGGGTAAAAAGGGATAGTCGCATATATTTAATTTATTTAATCCTCACAATTTCCATGAGATCCAGACATCATTCAACTCAGTTCACAAACGTAAAAATTTAGCAAGATTAAGGAACTTGTCCAAGGGAGGAGGCCGATTCCAATGCTGTGCATTTTTGGTTCCAAAGGCATGTGCACCCCAAGTTCTGGAACATTCTACCAGAACTCCCAGGTGCTCACGTTGGCTCTCTGGAACCCAAAGGCTTGCAGAAGCTGAGTTCTCATCTCGGCCCTGGAAAAGCCTCCCCCTCCCCCCGCACCAACACTTCAGCTGTGTAAAACAGAGGTGTTGGACTAGAAGCATCCATCCAGCTTTGACAACATGAAAGCCTGCAACCCGTAAGCTGAGAAATACTTTTTGTGGTGCCACGACTTCGAGCTGTCCCAGCGAGGAGTCTGAAAAAGAAGTCATACAGAACCTGCCTCAATTGGGTGGAATGCACAGCTCAGCAAGGCCACATGCTGCATACAGCAGAGGCTCAGCGCATTACTGCTGGATGGCAGCCCCGATGAAGTGAGTAAAGGGCAGCCTGGAAGGACATCTGCCCAACACAGACGTACAGGCACAGGGATGCACTTAAATCATCTCACATATATATATTTATATATATATTTTCAATGTAAGGTATGAATTCATGCTGGCTAGCATGAATTTACTAATTCTTTGAGCTGAGTGCTTTTTCTAAGACATGTGCGTGTTAATTCCATGCTCTTCACAGGTGCAGCTCTTAAGTGCAGTGAGGTGGGAGAGAGAGATGGAGCTTTGCAGGAACACAGAAGGGGATTCAAATGCCAGCTATGCAATCTCCCAACGAAGGGATGGTTTGCACGTTCCTTCTCTGGGCTTAATTTCCGCATCCACAGAATGGGGATAATCTCTACTTCAAAGGCTGTTCAGAGGACTGCTAATATGGGTATTAAGTGTTTGTGTTATCCACGCTGATAATTCAGTAAGGGGCTGCTCTTGCACTTCGCTGAGGGGGGCATAAGACTCACGAGATGAAATAACCTGCCAAGGCTCAGGTTGCTGGAGTGTGGGCACAGACGCTCTGGGCTCCCACTCCCCCAGCGACAGCACTGTCTCTCTGCCGGCTCAGCGGGCAACCGGAACCCAGCTTCCTATCTGTCACCTGTGCTTACCAGTGGGAATAAGAGAGCCCAATGGTGCATTGAGCAGTTCTGAGTTAGTTCTCGAGCCTGGAAGTCATCGAACCATTACAACACACGCATTAACGTGAAACAGAAGGGCACACTGGCAGTAACCAAAACACCCCTGAGGTCTACCTCCTCCCATCTATGCTGGTGGAGACCCTGGGATCCTAGAGACCTCTGGGGATGTCCTCTCTGCCTCCAACTCCACTCAACTCCTGTGTCTCTTGCCTGTTCCCATTGTCACCAGCCTTGACTTCCTTTTACCAGCATGTTCAGGCAGAAGCAGCTCCCTTTCTGGGGCGGGGGCAGAGCAAGGCTTTGAAACCACGTGTGGCTCTCGCCTGCCCGAGCTCCCCAGCTCTTGGCAATCTTGTTAATGGGGGCTGCCAGGTTTTGCTTCTTCCCCTGTGGCTAGAAGAAAGGGAGCCCAAGGCTTATGAGAAGCATCAGGCTGGATGAAGAAGGACCCCATTCAGCCATCCCATCTCAACAACAATAAACCTGAAGCAAAGAGATCCGCTCCTCACTTGCTTTCTTGATTCATGCTTCCTCTTTGTGCAAAATGGCAAATGCAAGGTGCTCCAAAGATGATACTTCACGGTGAGAGAAGTGGCCAAGGTTGCAATAAGAGTTCAAAGAATTACATTACCCCCTTCCCAAGTGCACTGTACTCTACACCACTCCCCCTAAGCCCACCTGGACACACACTCACTCCTCTGACTCCTGTGGAGGGCACAGGCAACATGAAATGGTTCACAGTATCCACACCATCTAGAGCAGCCAAGGCCAGAACTCCGCATTCATCTGTTGAATGTATGAGTGATCCCATTTTTATGCTAGGCACATCAAAAAAACTGCAATTAAACTCTTTGGGGCACTCCATTTCCGCAGTTTCATTTTAAACATCTAATTATTCATGCCATGCAGAATTTTTATTAGAAAGTTAAGTAAGCAGACACCAGCCTCAGGCCCAGAGACAACTGCAAATAGAGACCCATCTGTCTGTACCGCTAAGCTGGGCCTGGCAAACATGGCACCCAGTTCCAACCATTGGAATCTCTGGGCCATGGGGCTCTTAAGGCAAGCAAAGTAGGCTTCTCAATTACCCAAGGAAGTTTAGTGGGCAATTTTATAACTGCTTTTCAACACCTCCATTTTTCTAGACATGAGTTATACTGACAGACCGAATCCAAAGCAGCCTTGCACCTGAAGAGCCCTCAATCCATATTTTACAACCTGGGTTGCTTCTCCTTCCTCTATATTCCTAGGTTGCAACATTCATGCTCTCCATTCTTAAGTTCAGCTTAAAATCTTGGCCTGTTCAAGGGTTCACTTTATTTCAGTGACAAGCCAGCAATTCATTCTTGGGCAAAGGAAGCAATCTCTAGCACCATTAAGCATGTTCTCCTAACTCAGACACAGCAAACTCCCCTTCTATCCATCACTTACTGGATATAATCTCTGCCAATTGCGGGACACTTTAATACCATGCTGACAGCAAAACCCTAGTAAGGTCTCTAAATATTTACTATGAGTCTGAGTTACAGCCCTGACCAGGTCCACCCCCATTAAATCTGCTCGCACTGTCCAAATGTAATCCTTATAGGTCACTGACACGCTGACCAAAGAAATGAAAAGACTGGGCAACATATGCAAAGAGTAAGCAGGACACAGGTTTAAAGTCTGGCCCTGCCACTTACTAGCTGGCAGAGGCTGTGCAAGTAACTTCACCTTTCTGTTTTCTGCACCATAAAATGGGCACAATGATACTGTGGCAGGTTGTTGTCATGCTTTGAGAAAATGTCTGTACGTATATACAACTTAAAAAGGAAGCTAAGCATGCCCAGGATGAAAAGTGTGAAGCATTCATTTTAAAATATTCTCACAAGTAATTATATGTGTCTGAAAGTCAAGCTTTGTTGCCATTTCAAATGTGTCCCTTTGAGAAAAACAAAAGGGTTACTTGACACCCAGTGTTGGTGATTCTGGCAGCTTATGCAGTGAAAGATAACTCCAAGATTAAACTTCCACGCTAGGAACCTGAGCCCACGTGTAGCCTTTAACCTTCACAGATAATGAATGGATCTCCAAAGACCAGAATTAGGTCAAGGGCTCCCCTCCATGGTTCTAAGAGGACCCAAGGGTCCAGGAACTGAGAACTCTTTTTTTAGTTAGTACAACTAAATAGCAGCAAGCCCACTGGGAGGTGGCCCCAATGCTAGACTTGTAAACACATCGCATCATTTAATTCTTAGAAGGCCAGTAGTATTATCCCCATTTGGCATGTAGAGGAATTAAGGCTCAGAGAAGTTAGGTAACTCCTACAGGATTCCACAGCCAGGAAGTAGCAGTAGTGGAATTTGAGCTCATCTGATGCTAAAACCCGTTTTCTTTCCAATCACCATGTCACCCTTTTCAGGCAATTCGAGCAGCCCCTGAGAAAGGATGCTTTAGCTGAGGTGAGGCAGGAGCTAGAGGTCACCATAACTGGGTGAGTTCAACCTTGGCGGGGAAGGCCAGGCCTCCTCTCTCCCGCCCAGGGCCCCAGGGCTCACAGGCTCTCTGCAGCAATGGGCTGAGGCTGTGAGGGCTGACAGTAGGGCTTCCCAAGTGGGCAGCGGTGGGACAAAGTACAGGCCACCTAACTCAGCTGTAAGGGGCGACCCGGTCAAGTCTGGTCCTCGAGGCCCGTCTTTCCTCATATCCCATCACCTCTCACCGTGCTGCCTTTATCTCTGGACTGTTCTTTAAAAACAGAAACTGTCTATTTTGCATCCTGCAGTTCCGGTTCCCCAAACTGTGTGTGGTACAGAGTAATGCAAAGCACATAATGGAGAAATGGATTCGACTGCAGGAAATTCCTCTAGTCAGGAGATTTGACGTTTTAATCATCCTTAAACCAGCCCCCAATCTCTGGACCACGGTTCAGGGGTCTCTTGAATGCTGGGTTCCCAACAGTTCTAGACATCACCGATCCTTCTGACTTTCAGACTTTCAGAGCACTCCCCTTAAGCTGTTCCATCTAACCTGGAAAGAACAAGGACAGTGCCAATCCCATCTTAAAGACTGTAAAACTGAGGCCCGTGAGCATGAACAGGCTCTCCCAGGGCCAACATTTGATAACAGGGCTGCTGCTTCCTGGCCTTTTACACACTACTCTAATGCTTTATCAGCTTATTACTAACAAACCTAGGTCAATGGCAATGTGAGGGAAACTGGGGGACGGGGTTGAGTGGGAACAGAAGAGAGTTTAAGATCAAGGGAAAGAGAAAAAAGGGAAGGGAGGGGGCAACTTCACCAGAGAGAGTCACCAACAGCTGACACTCGGTGACCCCACACCCCAGTCAGCTCTGGCTGCCTCTCTCAGGGTTGTCTCCCCAGGGTCTGCCCTGTTCTCAGAGTCCCTGGCTCATCTGGTTGCATCCAGGCCCTGAGCTGAGAGTAAAAGCAAACTGAACTCTTCTTGGTTTGGGTAAAACAGGAAGTCACAAGTGGCTTAGCTCTCCTCTCAGCTTGGGTCCCTAACAGTTCAGGCCAAGGGTGCACCAGCCCGTCTCCAGAGGAGGAGTGGGAAACTGGGGAGCACATTTCCGTGAGCCTCCCTGGAGCTCGGGTTTAGGGGGATGGGCTAAGGGAGGTTCTGGATGTCCCCCTGGGACCAGGAAGCCTAGCAGGGTGAAAAGACAGGGAGATCCAATTTCATTTGGCAACTCCAACATTTTTCCATTCATATAACAAAAACTACGGGCTGACTATGTGCTAGCAATCAATATGGCCTTGCCCTTGGGAAAACAGCTCAATCTCTCTGGGCTTAGTTTCCTCATCTGCAAAGTGGGAGCAGCCCCTTCCCATGGAATTGTGAAGATGAAAGAATATCCACGAAGCTTCTCCAGCACCCTGTCTTTTATTAGAACGGAGGCGGTGTGCCACCCCCTGTGCCCGGGCTGTGATGCCCCCTCCCAGATCCCAGAGCAGGAGGTGTGGGCACGTCTGCCCCTACCCCCAGGAGCCCAGGGGAAGGAGGAGGTGAAGTTCTGCCTTCCCCAGCCTGGGCCAAGCACAGCGTTTATGACTGTTTATTTCAGAGCAAGTAGAAAGGAGAAATTAGAGCCATAAAAGACAGGACAACAGACCAATAAAAACCAGCTCCCAGAAGAGTCAGAAGGAGGAAGAGAGGCAAAACTGTCACCATAGCAACCCAAGACAGTCAGAAACACGCAGGAAAAACAGCCCCTGCTCCGCCACCTCTCTTCACTGCAAAGCGAGCCCAGGGACCCCACCGGGGCACAGTGAATGTCGGCGATCACCCGCCAACCCCCGCCCCCCTGGTCCAGACAGCCAGCCTGGCCTGGCTCGCAGCCACCGCCCTCGAGCTGCCCGGCACAGGTCCCAGCCCTCCATGGTTCCAGCCCAGCTCCCTGTGCTCTGGGGACCCGCTGCTGTGCAGACAGCCCCAGCCTTACCCCGAGGAGATGGTGAAAGGTGAAAGAGGGGGAAAGTTTCCGACAGAAAGGAGGGAGGGCCACTGAGGCAGCCGGGACCAGCCCCGCATCTCCATCCTGGGCTCCCCGCAACGTGGGCAAGGAAACAAGGGCTCAGAGGAAGAGACCCTGACCCAGACCAGGCCCAGTCAGGACCAGTCCCTGAGCCCCCAGCCCAGTGGATGGGGGGATTCTGGGAACCTGGTGTGGGGTGGGCAAATAGCTTTGAGGCCTTAAATGGCAAAGTTCTTGACCCTGGGCTCTGTGGACTCTGGCCAGCAAGTCAGAGAAGCCTGGAGAAGGACCCAAGGAGCAGCTGGCCCATTTTGAGAGAGGCGTTCCTGGTCCTTCGGCTGGAGGGAGGGACAGGTGTCACTACCAAAAAGCACAGCTGGCCTGGGCCCAGCCTTTGGGGAAGTGGGTCAAATTGTTCCCAAACCCCAGCATCCATCAAGATGGCAAGAAAGGAGCAGGGAGATGGAAAGGAGGGCTGGGTCTTGGGGAAGCAGCTTGCCGGAGGGCAGGTGCCAGCGGAAGGGCCCAGGTGAGGGGCTGGAGGCCGGCATCCTCCCTGCCTCTGAGGCTGGGGAGAAGGACGGGAGCTCCGGTGGTGGGCGGGGGAAGCGGAGAGCTGGGGTCTCACGGAAGAAGAGGCTTCAGGGCTGGAGACACTGGGGGTGCGGGGCCTGAGTGGCTGAGGGGTGATTGGAGCGATAGGGAGAGGGTCAAAGGCAGTCTTGAGGGGCGCCCTTCCCCGCTCCCTCCCTCCCCCTGCGGCTGGTGGGCCGGACACCGCGGGCTGGGGGCGCTGGTCCGGCTCGCCGGGCTCCCCGCACCGCGGCGCTGGGGCCCGCGCCTCCCAAGTCCGTAACGCTGCAGACGCCCGGCCCGCGCTCCCCGCCCGGCCCCACTGCACTCACCCGGAGCCGCCGCCGTCCACGCAGCCGCCGCCGCCGCCGCCGCCGCCGCCGCCGCCGCCGTGGCCGCCTCTCCCGGCCGCAGCCACCGCCTGCCCGCCCCGGAGCCCCGCCCCGGAGCCCAGCCCTGCCCCGCGGCCCCGCCCCGGAGCCCCGCCCCGGAGCCCAGCCCTGGAGCCCAGCCCCGCCCCGGAGCCCCGCCCCGCCCTGGAGTCCCGCCCCGTGCGGACCGGGTCCTCTAGCCTCCAGCTGTCGCCAGCCCCGCCTTTCCTTTGAGGAGGAAGCCTGGGCCCCTTTTGCTCGCACCAGCCCAATTTCTCCCGCCCCCTGCTTTCTTCTAGAAAAAGGTCAGGGGGCGCAGAATGCGCCGTGCATCTCTGGACGCTCCCACTCTCACTCAGCGCGCCCCATTCAGCCAGAATCATCCCAAACCCTGTCCGGATGTCAAAATGACTTTGGATTCTGCGCTCCTCTCAGTCTCCCCGATAACAGAGCGGCGGTTACCTGGTAGGACCCCCAAGAAAGTCTTCCCAAAGTTTCGTCCGAAATGCAATGACCCTAATGAGAAAGCCTGCAAAAACACTTTGAAAAAAATTCTGTGCGCGGTGCAGGATGCCATGGGAAGTAAGGGTTTACAGCATCCCGGTCATCATCATTGTTTTAAAACATCTGCCCGGGAGGCTGTTTGCATTAGAGAGAGGGAGGTTCAGGAAGCTGAGAGAGAAGCTGCAGTGCCAAACAGGCTGTGAGTCAGAGCTCCTGTTGGGGTCCCTTCTGCAGGCCCAGGCTTTGGCGGCTTCCTTTCCCAGTCAATCAGGCAGGGTCTCAGGAGGCATTTAGTAAGTCGTCACACACTGTCCCTGTGGGAGGGCGTGGGTCCTGAGCACGAGGGAGCAAAGCACCTTCTCGGAGTGTCGGCAGCGTCAGGGGAACTTAATCAAGTTTACCCAGTTCTGAGAGTCAGTGTCCCAGCAGGACTTGGTGCTGAGCGGGCTTCCTCTCCACTCCTACCGTCTGCAAGGCTGAAGGACTTCCACACACCACCTAGAGTGCCTCCTGCTCTGGCTTTGCCTGGACTCAGGAACCGGTGGCAGGAGGACCAGAGAAGTTTGCCAAGCACGGAACAGGTCTTCAGGGTCAGAATGGGCATCTTCCCATTCCTTGATTGTCTGTCGGGGTCCCCCATGGGCAGCTCTCCAAAGCGTAGATCTACTAGAAATTCATTCCTGCCATGAGCTAAACTGCCCCCCACCCATGCACACACACGCACACACGCACACATACACACACGTGCGCAGTCTGAAATTTCTGATTTATTCTGCCCACCATGAACGTGGCCAGGGCTTGTGAAGGACCAGAAACAAACCAGATAGGAATGCCGTCCATCCCCATAAAGCATGGCCATTTCAGACCGAAGGAGGACACTTGACTCGGTATTCCTCTGTCTTTATTATCCGGCTTAAGTTGGTGAGAGGAAACTATGGGATGCGTGAGAGCTCACGTGCACACCTTTAAACGAGCCCTCTTTTTCAGTAACTGAGGGATGCCTGGACGGGACTGCCTAGCCCATTATGAAATAACAGAGTTTTCTAATTTTCAGTGGGGAGTTTAGTAAGCAAGTATTTCCTAAGAACAGTAATCAGATAAAAGTGGTTTTTCAATTTTATCAGCAATACTAATAACAAGCTTACAGGTTACTACAATAAAGATTACAGTGACACTCAACTGTCCTGGGGGGGCCAGGTAAGTTGAGGTTGAATTTTAGATGGTTTTCATTCACAATATTCAGCTTACTAAAAGGAACCGTGACATCCTAATTAAACTAAATTTAAATGGGACTGTTCTAGTTTCAAGGACATCCTCTCCAGGTATTTATTTTTTTAAAGAGATGTATCAGGCATTGACAAGGTGCCAAACGTTGTGCTAAACGATGAGGTGAGGACATGTGTCCCTGGCCTGGAGAGGAACACAGCCCAGTCTCTGACAAAGCAGAATGGGAAAGAGGCTGAAGCAGAGATCACTGCTGTGTGGGCCCGGAGAAAGAAGGAATTTCTTGTGGTTGGGGGGAAATTGGGACCAGATTCTTGAAGAGGATGGCATTCAAACGGAACCCTGAGAGACAAACCAGGCTTCAATAGGCAGAAAATGGGGTCACGGGCATTCCAGGTTGAGGGAAAAGGGGAGATGCTGGTGGGAGTGGTCCCCTGTATTGGGGTGGGGGCTGCACAAAGTGAGACTGGAGAGCGCAGAGGTGGCCCATCCCCCTGGGAAGGCAGGACTTGATCCTGGGAGCTCTCAGGGGCAGGACAGGCTTGGCCAAAGCCTCTAATAAATAGATCATGGTGGGCAAGGGTCTTTGAAGACAGAACATGGAGAAAGAAAAGGCAGCAGCAGTGAGGGTGGTGAGGAGAACAGGACCCTCGTACCCTGGGGCTGCTCTCCCAAGCTCTGCTCCCTTATATTTGCAAACTCATTCGCTGGAAACCCCCTAGTGCTGAGAAGAGAACTTGGCACAGACAGCTGCCCAGTAACATTTACTGAATGGATGAAAGTGTCATGAAAGCTGGGAGGCCTCCCTGGAGACCTGGCCACCAGGCCTAATCCCACCTAGGGCTCCTTTCCATCCTAGGACAGAGGACACAGTCCCTCTAAACCCCTTGACAAGTCACCATTCCGTTCTCCATGTGACTTCCTGTTCTTTCTGCTTCTGAGCCTCAGAGGTTGTATCCACCTGAGATGGCTTCTTCTCCCCCATCTCCAGCTGTGACAGATCTCCTCATTCGAATGCTAATAATGCCTTGGTGATGTTGGTGGAATGAAAGGCTCGGAATCTTAGTTCTCTCCTCTGACTCCTAGGAAACTGACAGCCTCAGTCACTTACCCCTCTGGAGAATGTCCCCCTGCCTTCTCTCACTACTTGTGTCGGTAATCTTTCACATATGCAAGTTTGCTGAGGACGCTGCCTTTTCCAAGACACAGTTAGAGCCCCCACTACATCTGGAGGGAAAGCTGAGCATAAATCCTCTTTTTGCCACTTACTAGCTGTGTGAACTTTAAGTTACTTAATCCTTTGGCATTTGGTTTTCTCTTCTATGAAATGGGAGCACTAAAACCTACTTCAAAAGGTTGAAATGAGAACTAGTGTAAAACGCTTTGTAGCTGTGAAAGAAAAATTGTATACAATGTGTGTGTGTGTGTGTTGACCCCATAACCCCTTGAATAGTGCTGGGTATACAGTCAGTGCTCATTTTGAATTCCTGATGGAGGAGCTGATTCATGGATGAGGATGTGGAGTCCAGCATGGATCCCTTATCATCAAGTCCTATAGTGCTTGCTGCTCTACAAGGAAGAAATCTTTATTCTACCCTCCAGGTTCACTTATGCCGCAGCAGGAACTATAGATAGCCTGCCCTCTGATTCTACTATAACGGCTTCCAAAGATGATGGGTTTTCGGCCAAGTACTGGCCAGGGCCCCTCTCTGTAACTAGGAGTTTCTACGGAAACATGGCCCAGGCTTCAGAGGGAGCATAATAGACTTGATTATGAATATTGAGCCAATTTCCACAGCTGATAAGCTACAGTCTTCCTTGTTGCAGAAATCGCAACCCAAACTACGTAGAGGAACTTTTTAATGACTGGAAATCCTTGCCCCTGACTGTGTAGGAGCATAGGACTTAAGAGCTCTGACTTTGTTCCTTTCACACGAATGTGCTTGTCACTCTCTTAACCCTCCCTTGCTTTGCCATGCTTCCTCCTTGCCTGGAATGTCCTTCTGTTCTGGTCCATTCATTGAGCTCATCGGTATAAAACTCAGCAAAAAAAACACAAAAAAACAAAAAAACAGTCCTCTCTTCAATGCCTCCTCCACCTCTCCAAGGCAGAATCAACTGCTCTTTCTTGTTTGCTTTCACACCATTTCAGTCTCACCTTTATGTCAGCACCCGCCAAGCTGTGCTGAGAGCATATGTTTATATCTGGGCCTCTCGACTGGAGTATGAACTCCTTGAAGACAAGGTCTGTTTTATTGGCCTTTGGATCTCCTCTGCACCTTGAAGAGCATGTGACACGTCAAACCCTGATGCTCAATAAATGCCAGTTGAGTGAGAGAACCATTCCGGTCTTGCTGCTCTTTAGAGACTGCCCCAACGATTTATTTACTTACGTAATGAGGCAGCAAGGATAGCTCTGGTCGTTTCTGTTGTTGTTGTTATCTGAGTGAAGCCCTGACCTGTGGACATAGGACGTAATCCATGTAAGGTAGATCTCTCACGTGTGGTAAATCTGGATAACACAGATGTTGGCTTCCAAGATTGATTGAGGAATGATGAACACAACCATCCATCCAGCTCTCCCAAGAAGACACTAAGGAGCAAAAAATTCTTAGAATCTGGGAAAACTGGAGCCAAATGATGGCCAAAAATGGAGAAGCATTAAGTAGCCCAGAAACAGAAAGGAGAAACTGGTGGTGAAATATCGGTTGGTAATAGGAAGGGAAAGTGGACAACTGGAGGAAGCGGGGGTCAGGGGGACAGCACAAGAGCCTTGCAATAAGGTCAAGATTTAAACCAAGACTCGTGCTTCAACCCCCTACACAGACAGCAGTATGTCTTTGGGTGGGTTATTCCGCTTCCCTCAGCTGGGTGCTCACGTAGATAAAATGGTGACACTGGGACTCACCACCAAGGGTTGTCTATGAAGTGGTGGTTATCGAGTGCACCAGGCAGAAATGTGAATGAGATCATGGATGAGAACCTAGCACAATGCCTGGCCTAACCCAGCTACCAGATTTTTAGTGTTTGTAATTATTTGCAAGCATACATTTATTTCTGCTCTTCTTTCTCCCTCTCTCTCTCTCTCTCTCTCTCTCCCCTCTCTCTCTCTTCCCTGATCTCTCTTTCTCTCTTCAATTTGCAAAATTTTGATGCATGGCTTCTATTCTCTAAGTCCAGGTCCTCTGTTATATTTTTCATAGGCCAGTGGATCCCAATCTTAGCCTGGAAAGGTAAGTTCAGAAATTGCTGATGGCATCAATTTTGGGCACCTTTGAAAAAATGAGTCAGCCCTGTAGGGGACTTACCCTCCTCTACCACAAAGCTCAGACAGTCTCCAAAATCACCACCACAAAGTGATGCCACGTACACAGGGGCTTTTTAGCAAAGGCTTAGAACATTTTACAGGCTAATTCTACTCTTTTATGCAGTATCATAGCACAAGAGGTAGACGTCACTTTTGACTATACCCATTTTATAGTCCAGGAAAGGAAGGCCTGATGCAACTTGTTCAGTCATCACCTAGTCAAAGCAACAGTCGAGAAAATAAAGCACAGGATGTCGTGACTCACAGTTTAAGACCAAGCCTTGAATTCCTTGGACAGCCAGGTTTTCTTCTTTTTCTTTACGAAAAGTCGCTTTGCTTTTCAGGAAATATAATAGTGAGCAAGGAGGAAGATTTGATTCAGACATAAAGCAGAATCCTCTCCTTTTCAAAGACATGCTAGCATAGATTTGGTCCAATTTAGGGAGCTGGAAAACACAATTTGATACCAAGAAAAAGTTAAAAATCCCACAAGAAAGAATGGTTGACTCTCTACAGCTTCTTTTCAAGCCCTGCTAATAATATGTGAATGTTTCATGTTTAAACACTCTGTAACTATCATGTGTGAAAACCACACAAGTGACAAACTCAGTGGTTTCCAAACTTGAACCACTTGAGAAATGCCTTAGAATTGTGATGGCAGCAGGAACCTAGATATATTTAGAACTCACTTTTGTCACCTTTTTATCCTTTCCTCAGCCACTGCCTATATCAGCCCCTTATCTGTTGTCTTCCAAATTATTTCAACAGTTTTCTAATTGGTCTCTTTGGTTTCACATTGAGCCTATCCAACTAATTGCCATCTGGCAGCCCAAGTGATCTTTCTAAAATACATGTATGACAAAGGCAGTCTCCTTAGTCAAGCCTGTCAACAGATGCCCATCACTCCAGGAAAAAGTCTTACTTCCCTCGAGGACGAGTGTAACCACCTATCTACCCCTTGCTTATTCTTTCACCTGCATTTCTTAACTCAACATACTATAGCCCATGTCTCTGCCTTTGTCCCTGCTCTTCCTTCTTCCTGGAATGCCTTCATCTTCATTGTCAAATGATCAAATCCTGAATTATCCTTCCAGGCAGCTAAAGTACCTTGTAATGAAGTCTTTCCTGAGCTCCAAAACCCAGTAAGCCAGCATCCCAGGCTAGGGGTTCAGGCCCTCAATCTCAACACTTGTGTGTCTGTTTTTAATTTATATATATAATTTGCTTGTCTTTAATGTATAGATATAAATTAAAATATAGATATAAGTTGTATATATATATAATAAATGGCTTGCGCTCCTGGAATTTAGGAATCACATATATATTCTTTTCTCACTCCTGTGTTCCAAGTGTCTGACATCTAATGTGCACTTAATACCCACTAAGCTGACCTCAGTGAATTGAACAAATCCCTCAAGATCCAGAGATCAGAAAAATTGCCCTTTCAAATTTTTTCTGAAAAAGTAAAGCATGTTCAAGCCTGGAAGAGCAACTTAGAAACCTTTTGATAGAAGAGAGATTTGGGGGGCACATTATGTGTGTGTGTGTGTGTGTGTGTGTAAACAAAACAATTTTCCTACCATGTGTTTTTCTAGTTGCATGACCTTAGAATAAAACACACATTAGTGATTATTAATCAAATCCAACAAACAGTTCTTGGCTTCCACTGTCTAAACAGTTCCTTTGCTCACATGCCAACACCTCTCCCTTTTATTCTTTTAATTATCTAAGCCTCTTTTTGTTCTTCCCAGGACATTTGCCTGGGAGGCTAGGGCAAGTTGTAAATAACAGTCATCACAATTGCAAGAAATATTATTTACACAGACTATTTTTAGAGCTGAAGACAAAATCACAAGCACATCCATTACTAGCCGGGCAAAGCTGCCGTGGTTTTTTGAGGCGTGTCTCAGGTTCTTGCGTCTTTCACCTGTCTCCTTTAGGTCGCTCATGGGGCATGGCTGCTAAGGCGGCAGCTGCCATCTGTCAGACTCCGTCAAACTGCTTCCTGTCTGCAAATGGGAGAGAAATGGAAGATCTTGGAAACTATGGTGATTTCCATGTTTTTATACATAAATGCCCTTATTTTTCTGATTTCCACATTTTTTCTATGCCTGGGATTCAGCAAATCTATTTAATATGCTTTATTTTTGAGGTAGATGCACAATTAACTTTCTAAACATATTTAAGCATTTTTAAGCAGAAGGGATCTTAATAACTTAATTCAATTTATACATTTGACCAATGGGAAAACCAAAGAGGTCCGGAGAGGGAAAGTGACTTACTTCCCAGGTTCAAATGGCAAGTAAATGGCGGGGCTGGGACTCAAAAGGTAATGTGCTCATTCCAAGTTAGTTCTTTTTGCTCTCCCTGATGCTGAACAGATCTTCACCTCCACGCCTTCTCCAAGCTCTATAGGCCTGTTGCCTATCTAGCATGTGGTCCTCACTACAAAATCACACCAGTAAAAGAGAAAAAAAAAATTGCACCAGTGAAGTTCCCTCCATCATTTCTCACAGATCCCCAAACTCTTCCGTTGGCCTGCAGTGGGTCCTGTCTCTGAAAGGATAAGCGTATGTAGAGGAGGGGCCAGGCCAACTGGAGGACAAGAACCTGTGACTGTCATTCTAAGCAGGTAGAGTTATCAGGAGGGAAAATCTTGTAGTCCCACAACCAACTCTGCTTTACATTTTTTTGTATGATTTCGGGCAGATCAGCAGAGGTCTCCTGTCTCGATATTTACAATTTGCTCATCAGGAATAATAAATGCCTGCTGTGACCACCTTCAAGGAATTTTGAGAGAATCAAGTGAAGTGACAGATGCAAAAAGACTTGAACAGCTAAACATGAAATGGTTATTTTATGCAGCGGCCCAGACACAGCAAATTATTTTGCTTCTTTTATTGCCAAAATGGCATCCATGCTAATTTGATACTAGTTTCCTACAGGTGGTCAGATTTCTCTGCTCCTTATTTTTCTTCTACCCAATACCACTGCAGTTTAGAACAATTTTAAATTTTAATATATTTAATAAATTAGTTAACCCTTACTATATATCAGACACACTGCATATAGTAAGTGCTAAGGCCATCAGAGAAAGGGATCTAATTATTTTCTTGCAGAGAAAGCCATTTGTTGTCCTTTCCGTTTTCCTCTTTGTTTTCTGTTAGCATAGCTCAAGCTCCCTTATGTGTTTGATTTTTTAAAAGTTAATGTAGGAAGAACTGGCATATTTATGTTATTATGTCTTCCCATCTGTGGAATAGTGCATCTCTTTATTTATTGTTTTGCTTTACGTCACAAACAATTTTTGGCAATTTTGTTTGTAATTGTGTTGCTCATATTCTTTAGATTTATTTTAGGTATATTTTAGGTATCATATAGTTCTTATTGCTATTGTGCATGGGTTTTTTTTGTTATTGTGTTATTGTGGATTCCTTCTTAGTTTTGACCAATATACAAATGAAGCTATTGATTTTTGTATTTTGATCTTATTTTCAAGACTGCTGCTGAAATCCTTTATTAATTAATAATTATTAATCTAAGTTTTTATCTTTATATTCACTTGGTTTTGCTATCTAATTCAGGGGTTGGGAAACTATGGCCTGTGGCCTGAGGATTAAATCTGGCCCACCAACTTTATTTGTAAAAAGGTTTATTGGAACACAGCCACATTTATTTTTTATATATATCATCTATGGCTGCTTTTATACTTCAGTGGCAGAGTTGAGAAGTTGCAACAGAGACCAAAATATTTCATCTCTGACCCACTGCAGAAAAAGCTCTGTCAACCCCTGATATAAGTAGTTTCATCAATTACAGCCAAGAGTAGTTGTGACTATCTCTTTCACCTCTTATTTCTTTTTCTTACCTTATTGCATGGGCTAACACCTTCAGTACAATGTTGAATAGTGGTGCTTAGATTGGGCACCCTGTCTCATTCTTGAGTAGAATAGGAATAATTTTATATTTTCAGCATTAATTTTTGTGGTTCAATCAGTTCTTGATATCACACTTTATCCTAAGAGCATCTTCTATTCCTGGTTTACTAAGGGTCCTTATTATTCATGACAGTCAATTCTGTCTAAT
Organism: Tamandua tetradactyla; assembly: GCF_023851605.1. NCBI lineage: Eukaryota > Metazoa > Chordata > Mammalia > Pilosa > Myrmecophagidae > Tamandua > Tamandua tetradactyla. Next base: position 70,976,512 of record NC_135329.1, read on the forward strand.
GCTTTTTCTACCTCTCATATGAGATTTCTCTTTTAATCTCTTTACTGTGATAAAATATACTGATAAACTTCCTGTTATTGAGCTGTTTTTAAATCCTGGGAGAACACTTAACTGAAACTATTAACTTGAATTGCTTGCATTTTTATTTAAATTTTTGCATTTATGTTTACCAATAATATTGGTATACATTGTCTTTTCTTCTACTATCTTTGTTTGTCTGGGTATCAAAATTATAATGGCCACAGAAAATTATTTAGGCATCTTTCCCTTTTTCTGTTTTTAGAAGCAGTTTTTTCCCCTTAATAAGAATAAGATATTGATGACCCATTTCTTGAAAGTAAACTTCACTTGTGAAACCATTGTGCGATGGCTCCTTAATAAGGGACAATCTTTTTACTTATCTCTTCAATTTCCTGAAAAGTACTGATTTAATCAGAGTTTGAATTTTCCTTGAGTCAGTTTTGGTCATTCATATTCCTCAAGAAAATAATTTTATCTAAACATTGGCATAAAATTTTGCAATGCATTATCATGTATTTCAAAAGTTTCTACTCTCTCCATAATTACTTTATACATGATATTTTTTATTTCTAAAAATATACCTGATATTTTCTTTTTTTCTCTTTGGTCTTCATTAGTCATGCTAGGTTTTATGTATTTTGTTCATTATTTTAGAAAGTAAACTTTTGATTTTACTGATTATCATGAATGGATTTCTGTGTGTTTGTTTCTTTTATTTATAGCTCAGATATTAAGAATTGAGCGTATCATACTCTGTGGTTCCTATGTTTCATTTTCAATTTTATTAGTTTAACTCTCATCGTTATTTCTTATTTTCTATTTTTCAGGGATGTGTTATGTTTTTGTTTGTCTAGTTTCTTGAATAGAAATATTAGCTTACTTTTATTTTGTCTTTTAAGCTTTCTGAATACATGGATTTTGTACTAAAATTATTCTCTAATTTCTGCTTTAGCTATATCCCAGAATTTGTGGTATATGAGTAGTCTAAAAGTCATGCTATGTGGATTTTCATTGCTAATTAGATACTAAATATTTATAATTTCCAGTTGCCTTTTTTTTTAACAATAAATTTCAGTGTATTTTATAACTTGGAAATTTTTTAAAATGTATTTTGTATAGTTTAGTTTTTCTTGCATTGTGGTCAAATAACGCATTCTCATTTGCGACCTACTTCATAGTTAATGGTTCTTGTATGTTTGAAAAGGATGTATATTCTCCATGTTTGGGATGTCATAAATCTTTTTAATTTAACAGATATTTCTAAAATTTAGTTTTATTTTCTTCTATTGACCTTTTTTCACATTGTGATTTGTAGTTACTTTTTTTTATTTTTGCAAACACTTAAAAATATTTATCCCTAGAATGTTTTAAAACTTAGACTGTTATCTCCAGGGCTATCTGTCATGCCTCCTGACTGTTCCTTCTGCTCATTCATTCTCTTATACTTTATAACTTTGGCTCTGAGCTCATTATCAGTGAGGACATTTTCCATGGGAACACTCTGTGACTTGCTTAGGGTGAGGGCTTCTGGTTTGCATCTGGAAAGCTTTATGGGTTTAACTGCCCTGGACTGATGTTTATGCTAATATGTTCCTTTGGAGTTTTGAACTGCTCAAGTAGCTTAAATTTGGACCCCTTTGTTCTGATTTCTTATAGGTGTGTCTGTTTCTAGCCACAGGCCCAGGGTGAGGCGCTTCACTGCAGATTTCTTACATGAAATGGCAGAGATATTCTCACAAACGGCAACGGAGTGGCTGCAGAGCCTACTCAGGACTGGAGCTTCCCTCCCACGTGGGGCTGCGGCTGAATCCGCCCTGCGTGAAATTCTAGTTCCCACTCTTAAAGCTTCTAACAGGTTGCAATTCCCCTATAACACCTTTTGGTTTTAACTCTCACTCTTTTGAGTTCCCCTCTTGGCTTTTGTTTTTGTTCTTGTTTTTCCAATTTGGAAACTTTTCTTTCTTGGTCTCGAGTGAGGCTGTGTTTTTTACATTTGCTGGTCGTTGGTTTTCCCATTTTTATAATCCACCATTTCTAAGGGTGGTGTCTTCCACATCAGCTCAGTCTACCTTACTTTTCAGAGCCCAGGACGCATGCATATTTCTGAAAGGAGCATGTAAAACCTTAGCAGAAAAGAATGATGTTCTTGGGGAGACACTGGGCCGAAACCAGCTTTTTTTCTGTCCTCAAATCATCCTACATGACGCTTTAACGTTGAAAAGTCAGCCCCATTTGGCAGCCCAGCTGACACTCCCACTACACTTGCTTACTTTTGACTTCTGAAGGCGCTGAGGGCCAGCCGACTCCTCCAGACCAGCTCAGCCAGTTCCTGGGCACCCATTCTGCTTCCCAGCTCATGCTGCTGGCTTCATCCCCTGAGGGAAAAGCTCTGCCCATCGGTATGGGAATCAGGAAGCCTCCTCTCTGAGCTGCTGCCCACAGGAGCCCCAGCTGTCCCAGATATTCACGTGAAAGAGAATCGATGTCTTCTTTTTCACGATTTGGTCAGTGGCTGGACTTAGTAATTTTAACTAGAATACCTGGTTCAAGTTAAAGATATGTGAAGAAGTAAAAGACTTAAAAAAAATTCATTACAGAAGTTGTGGGTTTACAGACCAATCATGCAGAAAATGCAGGATTCCATACCCTGCCCCACCATCAAACCCTTTGGCTGCTATGCAACATTTTGCTAGGATTGATGAGTGAGCTTTCTAATAAATCTGCTGTTTGTTTTTTCAAATAGAACTTACCTTTGTTACAATTGATGGAAGATTATTAAAATAGTACTATTAACTATTGTGCATACTTTACCTTCGGTGTATGCTTTCCCATATACAACCCTATTATAAACACTTTGTAATAATGTCTTATATTTGTTATAATTCATGAGAGAATTTTCCTGTATTTGTATCATTAACTATAGTCCTTTGTCCACAACAGAGTTCACTGTGTTATACCAAATTTTAATTTTTAATTTAGTATTTTCTTCTATCTCATAATTTGCAAATGTGAAAAAAAGTTGTCACTGCAGCTTGACAGCTTCAGACTTTTAAGGAGCTGCCTTACGTAAGTCCACATTTTACAAATTTGTTTAAAGAAAATTATACATGCCCCTAGGTTACCAAGTAATGAAAATAACACCATATGAGTTCATTAGTTTCTAATATAATTTTTCTCTTCATTTTATTTCCCAATCAAGGAAGCTTTATCAAACGATGTTTTTCAGAAGCTGCGGAGAGGGAATTGTGATTAGTTTTCTCATGTCTATTATCAACCGTCAGAGAAAAATTACGCTAGTTTGCAATTTTCAAAGAAGTTGAGAGATTACTTTGTTAATGTCTATTCAGTACATTTTCTATTTGGGGAATTGAAAATTGGAGTGTGGTTGCCGAGAAATGATGGGAGAAAGCTTAAATTGCAACATGGTAGCGTGGCTCCATCTGCAGAATTTTTCTGAAGGTGCTTGTAGTGACTGTGGGAATGCCAGTAAGAGCTGGGGCCTGGTCCCTAGAGCTGCACACTTATCCAAAATGAGGGCTTCTGGTAAAAAGCTCTGTCGTCATCAAAAAAGCATTTATCAAGTGACCATCTGTGCAGTCTTCTACAAAGGCTAAAACTAAAGTTCAACAAGAGGGTGTCTGAATTGGCTGATGCTATTAAAGATAAACAGGGGTGATCACGTGGTTTGGAAGGCATATGGACACCTGAACAGGTAAATAATTTACAAAAAGAACAGGTGCATTGCAATTCTATATTGGCATTGGGGGTGTGGTGGAAAGACCTGGAAGGGGAGTCGGGAGGCCGGTGTCTCAGGCCTGACCTTGAAAGCACTCAGCTGAGGGAACTTGGAACTCTCCCAACCTCACCCAGCTTCAATTTCCACACATGAAATTAGACAAAATCAGGAAATCAGGAAGTGAGAAAATGTGTTGACCGAAAAGTTAAATCGATTCATACTTCTCATATGAAGCCCTGCCTCCAAAAACAGTCTATTCAAAAAAGAAGAAACAAAGAGACACAGGTGAAAGGTCTAAAACCATGCAATGGCAGAGCGTCTGGCTGATGTTACTGAAAAGCTGCAAAATAGAGTGGATGTTGGAGAAGGCTGGATTCCTCAGGCAAGGCTCCTGGAAGGAGGGACTGGGAAACGTAGCTGTAAAGAAGGGCTGTGCATGAACCAATGGAAAAAGGAATGGGGGTTGGATGATGACGTGAAAGAAAGGCACAAAGAGAGAAACTCTCCAGAGCCTGGGTGGGGCGTGGTAAGGTGTGAATCCCCCTCAGGGGCTAGGCCCACGGATGGGAGTGCCGTGCTGAAATGCAATGGGGCTCCCCTGCGCAGCCGCAGAGGACAGCATGGTGGCTGGAGATGGTGAGCCCAGAGAGTCAGAACTCGCTGGTGTCCTACGCTGACCTTGTACTGACCTGCGGTGTGACCCCGGGCAGCTCATTCACACATCTCTGGCCCAGGAATTTCACGAGGCCTTTTTGCCATCTAGTAGTCTTCAGTTCTGAGGGAGAACTTTCTGCTGGAGCTGAAACGATGGGGAGAGACAGTGTAGACGTGAGTCACTGGACGTGCGCGCAGCAAGGCTGCTCAGGGGGCAATCTGCAGCCGGGTTCACTCCTTCTGCTGGTGGCAGTGCAAGAGGACAGGACAAGGAGAGCTGGGCGTACAGAAGCTGGGGCCTCTGGAACCCAGGTCTGGAGAGCCACTGCCTGCAGCAGCATGGGGGTCCAAAGGGGAGGGAGAAGATTGCGGTGGCTGAGCCAGCCAGAACGAGGTGACAGTGGGGATGCGCTCTGGTGAGCACGTGGCAGGAGAGCAGAGCCAACTGGCCAACAACTCACAAGTGGAGGGAAGCAGGGAGAGGACGAGCTCCTCCTTGATTGGGAAGAGACTCTGCGTGGGCGAACGCAACCAGGGAAGAGGCGCTTCTGTCCCTGCCAAGTTCACCAGGAGGTGGGATGCAAATGCAGCCTATGAACCAACTGCAGGCATTTTTGCAGAGGCTGTGAAGGCAGTTTGGGACATCGCTTTGGGGCACCACAATCCCAGCCCACCCAGCCACGGCCATCTGGAGCCCTGCAGCAGGACGTGGTCCAGTGACTCAAAGCAGCAGATGGCAAGGGCCCAACTCGAGAGAGCAGGCTATTTCGATAATGCCAATTCGTGGCTCCCCTTAGAACCAGGGGCATCAAACTGTGCATCTTAACCCTGATGCCATCCCTCAAACTTTTCCTGGCGGCTCAGGAATGAGTGGTCTTTGGGGACAGATGAAATGGAAGGACAGGGTGGCAAGGTCCTGCCCTCCCTTGCTAAAGAAAGCAACTTAAAATTCGTTGGCCTTCAAAATAAACCTGTGACAGCCACCACAAGAACATTCTCGAAAATCTCAAGAACTGCTCCCTCATCGTCAGGATGACATAAGGCAGATTTCGAGAGGAGTGAAGGCGGTTCCCTGGGGGCGCAGAGGAGGGAGGCAGATTGGGGAGCCAAGGGGGTGTGGGCAGGACGTCACAACGCCACCAACATCACCTGAGCAGGTATTATTATTTTGACAGTAATACCAAACTGTTCACAGGTGCTCGCCCCAGCCGTGCCAGCACCAGTTCACACTGAGCTGCGTGTGCAAGGCCCCTCCCCTCACTCGCACACTTACGTATCTACCTTCTGAAAGTACCTCTTTCCTGATGATTCTCCCAGCCCAGAGCCGGCCTGTGGCAGCCAGCGGGCAGTGGAAGATTCTCGAGTGGTCTTAATAATGGTGCTTCCGCATCACATGTGCCTTGATGTCTCCTCCTGAAGCTGCCACCCAAGGCTAGAGAAAGGCACACGGCAGACAAGGCCCTGCTCTGGAAAGCCTGAAGCAGGGCCTGGCAGGGGCTCCTTCCTCCACTCCCGGGGCGAACGTCCCTAAGGAGGCCTTGTCCCTTTTTGCCACTTGTAGAGATTTCTTTCTTTTTCTTTTTCTTTCTGTTCCTGGTTCTCATCAGATCTCTGCATCTCTACAACCTGGAGTCCCGTTTTCTGCCCGCTGCTCTCTCTGTGACCCTCTCTGTGCCCCCTGCCTCGGAGCCTGGACATGGGACAGTGCAGGGAAGAAAGTGGTGGCCTGGAGAGGAGCAAAGACAGGGAGGGGTGTCCCAGGTGCAGCCTCGAGTGGAAGGGCAGCTTCCTGATCAGCTCGCTGTGGCGTTTTCAGACAGGCTCGGTGCCAGACTCAATTCCCTCGCCTTGGGAAGGAGGTGGATGAACAAAGGAAGGAGACGAGAAATCTCCTGCCGTGAACAGAGCACGGGCAGCTGGGGCAGAGCAGGGGCCCTGCAGGTCAGGGTTGCACGCTGGGGCCGCCCCTCGCACTCCCTTCCTCACTGCCCTGTGCTGAAGGGCACAAGTTCAACTCCTACAACAACCTGCATTTGCAAGGAGTACGGGAATGTGTTTTAAAATTTGTATGTAACTAAATGTCTTTGCTCCCAAATCTCTACATGGGTTAAGAACAATACAACACACAAGGACACACACACACACATACACACAGACCTTATAAAATAAAACAAAAAAAAAGTCCAAAACTTAAATTTCAATCTAAATATAAAGCATCATCTTAGCAGATAACCTAACTTGCCTGGAAGCATCACTCACTGTCTCATTGGATGCTCAGCCATTTGGGGAGCCTCCACCCCCACACCACGCTCCTCTCCCTGACACGTCTATATGGGTCCCTGGCACCACTCCCTTTCCTCAGCCAGGTCACACTTTTTGATGTCAGAACCATGCCCGCTGCCCTCCAGTTCTCCCGGGGGGTGATGGGCAACACTGCCAGGGGGCCGGCCTGTTCACCTCTGCCTGTCCCCTCACAAGGCTTTTGTCCCACCTCCCTGCGCCCTCCCCCAGTTCCATCTGGGGTTCAATATTTTCTGCCATAGTTGGGCTCTGAATCTGGAGCTGTCGGTGTCCAGGCTGAGCCCCAGAACACTCAGGGTGAAGGCGTCTCTGGCCTGAGCCGTGCCACGCTGCCCGCTTGCTCCCATCGGCTGCACCCCCAAGTGGGACAGGCAGCCCATGAGCTTGCAGCCTCTCCAAAAATGTCCAAAGTGCCCCCGCCAGGGGCCTGCCTCCCGGGCTCTGCCCGACTCACCCTCACCCCTTGCACCATCTGGCTTTGCGTGCAGGAGGGAGAAATCGGAACACGCAGTTCTGCTCGTCCCAGTCCCTCTCGCCTCTCTCTGTACGTCTCTGCCAGTCCCCAGGGACTGCGAAGGGAGCCCTTCCTCTCTCCCTGGTGTCCCTGCCTCCTTCCGCCTGACCGCAGCCGAATCTCAGAGTGGAAGGCCTGTTTTCCTCTGAGCTGTGTGCGAAACCGTAAGCTCAGTTATCCACATCGGGGTCCCACGCTGCTAAAGTGAAGGGAAGATGCATTTGGAACATTTCTCTTTCTTTCAAATGAGCCTGGTCGTCGAGGCTCTCGTCTGGTTTGCCTCTTGATTCTGTCCTCTCTGCATTGTGCATGCCTTCTGCTGCACACCCCAGCCTCCAGCCTGCTCTCTTTCTCCCTCTGTGTGTGTGTCTCTCTCTCACACACAGACACACACACACACACATACACACACACATAGATTTTGCAATACTTGGAAAGGCTGAAGAGATAGCACACTGTCTTCCAAACTGGCCTCACCCATCCCTGTGCCTGTCCCCGTGCCCTCCACGCACTCGCGTGGCCTCCACCCCGCAGCCCCCGAGACCCAGGAGCCTGCTATCTCCAGTTTACAACCTGAAAGCTGTTGAGCAGCTAGAGAGCGTGGCTGGGGAGGTAAATGGTCAGACCAAGAGAGGGGTGAGTCTAGCATATAAAAAGGTGGGTGGTTTTAGGGCCTTTGGAGGCCCGGTATGGGTTCTTGGATCGAACAATCTTGGGTCAAAATATGTAGAGCAAAACGGGCAGAAATTAAATGGGAAACTGACAAAGCACATTTATGGAGAGCATTTTTCATACCCTTTCTCTGAAAGTAGCAGAGGCAAGTAAAAGATAAAAGGGACTTGGGAGCTGGGTGTCCTAACTCTCCACAGAGGCCTGGGGTGCCTGGGGTTCCCTGAGGCCCAGGGCCACAGACCTCAGGCTTCGGCAGCTTTGTGGGGCCCCAGCACCATTTCTACTGAGCCGTGTTCTGCTTTGCATCAAGCGGGGCATGACTGCGATAATTACATATGCTATGATACATGATTCAGCAGGACATGGGCATTTATTATTTGTACATACATTGCCATTATTATATAGGTTTAAATATATTTTCTGTGTGACTTTGTGCCTGTAAAGTGCGAGAATATATTTTTTCAAATATTCAAATGTTTTAAAATTGACAATGTACGACATCTCAAAGAAAATTTCAATGAAATGTAAAAATCATATAGATCCCATTCTCTAAGGTAATAAAATTTGAAAATGCTTCAAAAGGATGGCTCCTACCCATAGCCCATTCATTTAAAACATTAAAATTTTTTCACACACAATCCTGTTCTTTTGGTGCACTTTTCTGCATGCTATGCTTCAATAAAAAGACCACATAAATTCTTCTAAATAGTTAAAGAAAAAATTAAAATGTCAATTTAGAAGTAAATTACAAGTGTGATATATTTCAAAAGCTCTAGAAAGTACACTTAATAATATTTATGGGAAATGTATAGTCCTGCATTTGTAAAAAACAGAAAAAGTGTTTTTCTGATTGAGAAAGAGTAGGCATACAATGAAAGAGGGTAAGAAAAAACACCAAAATAAATCCAAAGAAATAGAAAGATATTTTAATAATGATAAAAGCAAAAAGTATGGAAACAACAAAATAATAAATTTTGAAAATCCTAAACAATAAAAGGAAGTGATGGTTCTTTGGAAACACCAGTAAAATAGGAAATCTCTGACAAATTAATCTAAGAACAAAAAAATACTAAAAAAAAAAGAGAATAAATGTCAAGATTAGAAGACTATAATCATAAAATTATCAAAAATGATGAAATAATGAATTTACTTTTTTTAAAAAACTAGACAAAATGGGTGATTTGTAAGCACATTGTAATTTAACAAAAATTAAATCCATCAAAGGTAGCATGACTGCCTATTAACAGGGAAGAAAGGAGATGAAGTAGTAAGGCTCTAACCTTAGGAATGATTCTTGTCCAGGTAACTTTCATAAATTTGGCAGCTCCTATGCTTTATGAACTGCTCTGGAGTATGGAAAAAAATGATACTCCACAGTCTACTTAATATACTGATATGTGTGTGGTCAGGGCTGCTGGCTCTTCACAAGTATTGGTGCATCTCACACACACACACACTCACCACTATTGGCCCATCTCACACACATACACACAAAACTCTGAAGTAACACAATTAAATCAAATTTTGCAGTGAATTGAAACACTAATGCATGTGAATAGCTGAGGTGTCCCCTCCCACCCCTGCCACAAAATAATGGCTCATCATCAGGAAAACAATGAATAAGATATACTATTCAGCATGCACAAGAACAAGAGTCACTTATTAAACAAACAACACACACACACTCCTCAATAAGTCAACAGTACGAAACTTCCTCATTCCCATAAAGTGTATCTATGTGAATTACATAACTCAATTAATGAAATTAATTAAATCAAAGAACAAGAGGCACAAATGTTAGAAAAATTTAAAAATCTTATAAATAAACTATAACACACAGGAATAAAATAATCTGGTTATGTGCTAGACTCAAGACCTTCTGAATTCAATGCACCCCAGAAGTGAGGGGAGAGTGAGGAGGTGCACTCTGAGCCTGATCTTGTGACAAGGTAAGGACCCAGGATCACCTGCGCCGTCTTGGGGGAGAAATCATCACCTTGAGGGTGCCTTGATTTGGACTTCTATCTCAACTTCAAAACCCAGACTAATAAATCCCCATCATTTAAACTGAGCGAGCCATTGTGTATTTGCTTCAGCAACCCAGGGAACTAAACCATTGTTGATAAAATTCATCTCGGTTTAAAATTCAATCCTTTGTTTATATCCTTTATATGGTTTCTTTATATTTATCACTCTTAGATAATCAAAATTTAAATTTTTATATGCTTTTGTGATTAGACACTTATAAATTCTATTATGTATTCTAAACTAGCATTTCTGGTATACATAAAACATTTTGTGTTGAGCCTTTTACTTTGATCCAATCCTACTTAATTCTCATAAATTTTAAGAATTTTTCAGAATATTTAAATATTTTCAGAATAATTGTTAATATTTTCTACAAATATTTATCAGTTTTTTAAAATTACTTTCACCATTTTTTGCTTATTGCTTATTATTGCTTCAGTGGCTAGAACTTTAGAAAATTCTTGAAAATTCTAATAGTTGGAATTCTTGTCCTATCTCTGTTTTCAATAGAATGGTTCCTAATCTTTCACTATTACAGAAAATGTTTGTTGTCCTTATGACTATAAGCACATGTCATTTAGAAATATCTTTCTAGCTCTAATTTGAAAGGTTGCTTTGTTTGTTTAATTAGGAATGTATCTAATTTTATTAAATTGCTTATTGCTCTCTATAGAAATTATCATGTAGATTTTTCCCTTGCTATCTTGTTAATACATACAATTACTTTGATAGATTTCCTAGCAAAGGAACTAAAATAAATCCTACTTGTTCTGGTTGCTAAAATTGTTCACTAAATAGCATGCAATTTATCCTGAGTAACCTTATAGGGTAGCACTATTTTTTAATATTGCAATATAGGGTTTGGTTTGCTAATATGCATGTATTTATGTACATGCATTTTATTTGTAACATAGTCTTATTTTTGAGGACTCCCATTATAATATTCTGAAATCAGCATTATGCTATAGTAAATAATTGGGGTAATTTCCATCTCTTTCTCTGCTCTAAAAAAATTAAATAGCATAGGAATTATCGATCCTTAAGGGTCTACTTAAAAAAAAATCTATTCTAATTAAAATCTACTTTTTAAAACGTTTGCTGCTAGCGCCATTTTATGGCTAGTTCTTTAACTAAATTTTAAGTGTTTTCAAACTCATCAATCCATTCAGGTTTTCTTTATGTTCGTGTCAATATTGAAAGTTTGAATTCTCATTAAAATCAAGGAGATTTTCAAATGTGTTAAGCATTCAGTCATACCTAGAATTCTCTTAAAATTTTAAAATCTCCTTTAAAGGTCTACTTACATGATCTTTTATGGTTTCCTCCATTAATTCTACTTTTTAAATTTAAATCCCTGGCTGCTTGCATATGCATACTTAAAATATTATGGTGGGACCTCTGCCCCTGGTAAGTTCCCATAACAGAACTTCAGTCTCCTCCCAACTCTTGTGATTTGTCCTTGTCTCCTGTCCAGGATCATTATCCATGGGATTTTGTGAACTGGATAGAAGCTGGACAAATGGGAGTGGGATTCACTCCATTTATTAAGGTCCCTGCCTCTGAGGGCTTCTCCTTACCTGTGCTGAATGGCCGCTGTCCTTCCCAATTTCTCTCTCCCTCCCTGTCTGTCCTTACACTTTACCTCTCTCTATTTCTCTCTCCCCCTTCCCCCACTCTTTTCCTACTCTCATCTGTAGTTTCCCACATGTGAGTAGGACCCTTTGCCAATACTGGTAAGTAGCTTTTCTCCCCTTATGCTTTTGGCTGGGTCACTTGAGTGGGGAATTAGAAATGAGCGCGGGGTCTTGGAAGAAGGCAAACACTTGGGACCCCGAGGTCCTGCTGAGTGCTTTATGGCAGGATTATTTGTGCTCCTGCCTGGTGCTTCTCACTAGCTTAAAAGTTCCTGAGAGAATGACTCAGCCTCGCGTGCTTGCAGGGAACAGCACGGGCTCTCATCTGAGAGATGCTCAGGATTGCTGGTGGCTGGAATGTTCATTGAATACTGTTGCATTCATATCCGTTTATGCACAACTGTGAGCTTCTTTGGGGTCAGAGACTTCTCAGGTTGCGTTTCCCAGAAGCAGACTGTGAGAAGAATGTTTGTGTACAAGTGATTTATGAAGGATGTGCTGCCAGGATAAACCAGGAAGAGAGTGACAGAGAGATGAGGGAAGGGGAGGGAGGAAGATACCAAGCAAGGATGAAGCAGAAGCAAAGCTTCCGTCTTACCCAGATCCCACGGGTGCACCCTGTTGTGAAATTTACCCCTCAGAGGCCGTCCCCCTCCAGTTTCACAAAGCCCCTTACCACCACACTGGGGTCACTGGGCAGGGCGCTAGGAGGATGGTGGGGGGGGGCGGTCATAAGAGAGAATAATAGCCCCCAGACCCTGTTGGTTCTTTGTGACATCGGGCAAAGAGGCTCCAGAACCCCAAGGAAGAAGGTCCCAGGTGAAGCCATTCCAAAAGACAGCCAGTGAGGAAAGGCTCTGGGGGGGGGGGGGGGGGGCAATGTGTATACCACGGAAATCCAACCTTTATTTTACTTTCTTGACTTATAGCTTCATCAAGAGTCATCTGATCTATCAGTGTGTCCAGTTGGCATCCCCGAGCTTTTCCTGTCCTGTAAGCAGAGGCAGAAGCAGTCACTCCAGCCAAGGGACAGCCCAGTTCCATGGCAGGTGGACTTAGACCAGGTCTGCCCTGTGGACAGGAGCCCACTTCCATGGTTGTGGACACTGGTCAGGTCCAGCCCTGAGGTGCCTCCTGCCCCCAGGTCGCCTGGTGGGCCTGCCCTCCTGACGTCCTCGTGGAACGACTCAGAAAGAGCCAAGGCTCTGCTAGGGGAAGGCACACTGCATAGACGCGACTCAGCTTTCCTTTTGGGCCAAGCTGGACATGGGCTGTCACTTCACAAAATCTCTTTGAAAATGCCTGGAATTGGTGGAATGAGTCGCTACCCAACTGGGGGCCAGGGCGTCAGATCTGTCCACAGAGCAGCCGCAGACCTGGAACTTTATTTCATTGGCATCTTCCTTAGGACCATGGCTATTCTCCTTGGATCAGAGTATGGATTTGGAAGCAGGTACTTAACGTGATCAAGCAAGAGAAAACCTGCAAAATGTTTATGAGGTAAAAAATATGATGTGACATAAGTATTCAAATATCTGATAATAATTATTCCGTTTCATTCAATTCCACAGACGGTCCTGGAATCCCTAATACGTGGCAACCACAGTGATAGGAAAAGGAAGGAACATCATTGAAAAGGATGTGCCAATTTTATCTTTTTTAAAGAAAACTTTGTATTGTGGTAAGAATGTATATAGAATTAAAATGTCACATTTTCACCACTTCCACGCATTCGGTTCAGTGGTCTTTATTCCACCTACCGTGTGCTGCCATCACCACCATCCTTGGCTGCACAGTCCCCATCACCCAGAGACCTTGTGCCTGGCAGACACCACCCCTCTTCCTGCCCACCACCCCTCATCCCATGTCACTGTGAGGATTCGGCAGGACAGGAATGAGGGCGGGTTCGTGTAAGGGGGATGGAAGTAGGACCCTCAGTAGATGGTGGTGCTTTTCCAAGCTGACTGCGCATCAATCAGGTCATCTAGGGTGATAAAAATAATGATAGTGACCATTAGCCCAAGGGGAAATGCAAGCAAAAATCATAGAAGTCTTAAAGAGCCATGGTTAGAATCTTGGACTTGAAGCTTTGGGAGGGCACTGACATTTCAAATGATGACTCATGGTCAGCTGTGCACTTGGACATGTTCAGCAGCATGGGGGACAGCGGTGAAGGAGGCCAGCACTGCAGGGACACAGGCTGAGGAGTCTGCTGCAGCGGCCTGGGTAGGGGACGGGGGCTCTGCCGTGGGCGTGGCCAGGGGCTGGGATCACGAGAAGCACGACCTAAGAGACAGTGCAAAACAAGGCCAAAGGGGGCCGGTGCAAAGTGAGGAGAGTGTGGAGTGGCAGAAGAAGGATTATTTCCAGGTTTCTGGTTTGATTCAGACTATGGGCTTTTTACCAAAGTTTCTATAAATTTTCCCTATGGAAAAATCATTATTATATGACAAGTACAATTTCAAATCATCTTTTCCAAATGATGATGCATAGTACATTTTCCAAAATGTACTATGTGGCAAATTCATGAAATTAACTATTAAAAGAGAACAAACGAAATAAGAAACCCAAAGAAAGATTTGGAAAAAGACGAATACAAGCAAACAAATTTAAAAAAAAAAAAGGAAAGAAGAGGGAAATACTGAGAACTGGTGAACAGAGAAGAGGGTGTTTGATGAATAAATCCAAGAAGTATTTTTTAAAATGCTAATAAAATCGATAAATGGATGATTAAAAAGTGAGAAAGTAGGGTGGGCCACAGTGGCTCAGCAGGCAGCGTTCTCGCCTGCCATGCCAGAGACCCAGGTTCGATTCCGGGTGCCTGCCCATGCAAAAAAAAAAAAAGTGAGGAAGCAAACCATTATAAAATTGGAAAGAAATGGTTAAAATAATACAGGTAGAAGATACTTGAAGATTATAATAGAATAATATTTTATGTTAATTAAAACATCAATGCAGAAAGATTTTTTCTTGAAAATACAAATGTACATTATTGAATCAAGAAATAGAAAACCTGGATATAAAAATTAACACAAAATATGTTATTAAATATATATTTGATAAAAGCACTAGGAAAAGTGGGCTTTATACATGATTAGTTCAACCTTAAAACAATAATTCCCATGATTCTAAGCTGCTCTGAAACATAGTTGAATATGGAAAATCTCTGATTTAATTTATGAAGCTATAATAATCCTGATTTCTCAAAAAGAAAAACTGACCGAGATCATACCAAAACAGGAAGCCATAGGCCTCTCTCACGTTTCAGTTATGGATGGAAAATTCCTAAATACAATACCAGCCAGGCAGCACCAATAGTACATTAAAAAACACAACTTTGATAATTTTCTTAGTCATTTTTTCATAATTTATATTTTTTATAAAAGGTCCATTTTATCTAAGTTCAAATTATCAGCAGATAATGACAAATTTCTGCAATATCTACAGCATGCACCTAATTTCTTTGTAATATTTTTGGCCATCAAATTTTTTTTTTAAATGAGTTTTGATAGTGTTTTTAGGCTTTGGGAAAGGAAACCTTCGGGAAGCATAACAGT
The DNA here is from genome assembly GCF_023851605.1 of Tamandua tetradactyla. Classification (NCBI taxonomy): domain Eukaryota; kingdom Metazoa; phylum Chordata; class Mammalia; order Pilosa; family Myrmecophagidae; genus Tamandua; species Tamandua tetradactyla. The sequence goes on from NC_135329.1 coordinate 70,991,629, forward strand.
TCCTGATATTTTGTTTGTTTGTTTTGCATTTCTGTTTTATTTGTCTGCTTAAACTTCTTTTAACTATGACTGACATCTGTTATTTTGCTATTCTTCATTAGTGATTCATTTGTTTCAGTTTTCTTATTTTCTAATAAGTGCATTTGGCTTCATATTTCTAAAAACTCCTTTATGGCTCACAATTTTAAGGTTTAGTATATTCTGGTTATTTATAAATATTAAGTCAATTCCAGTTTTATTTCTCTTTAATCCATTATCTAAAAATGGGTCAATAGTATAAAATTTCACCTAAGTTTATCACTTAGTTTTAGTTTTAATAATCACAAGCAAAAAAATTTAGATTTATTAAAATATTTTATCAATGTTTTCATTCTGCTTCTTTCTGGTTTTCTTTGTCTTTTCACTGAATTCAATCCATTGTCATACAAAAGTATGTGTTATCATTTAGAAACTGTGCTGTTTTACATTTTACAATTACATTTTACAATTGGGTAAACAATCTGAAATTAAAGCTTGTATCTGGTGCGTTTGATGTAGAGTCAAGATTCATGTTTTCCAACATAGAAATCCATTTGACCTAGAATGATTTATCGAAAAGATGATCATTTCCCCACTGGTTTGTAGAACAACTTCATCATAAATTCTCCACGTACTCCTATGCAGTATATAGAATAGACTATAAATCCTCTATTTATGTTCTACAAGCTCTTTTTCCCCTAACACCGATGACTCAATTACTGTAGCTTTATAATAACTCCTGATATCTGGTGGAGCAATTTCTCCAATTTTAGTTTATTCTCTAGGATTTTGGTCCTTTACATTTCCATTTTAATTTTAGTATCAGCTTTTCAATTTTCTCAGAAAAGAAAGCAGCACAAAACAAAGAAGCCAAAAAAATACACTGGCATTTTGATATGATTTAAAATGAAACATTGCATCAATCTGGAGAGAATTGACATTTTTATAATATTGGGCCTTCCAATCCATGAGCTCCGTTTATCTGCCTTTTAAAATTCATTTCAGTAATGTTTTACAGCCTTCTGCAGAGAGTCCTTGGGCATCTTTCTTTAGACAAGTGCTTCCCCATGCTATTATAATGACATTCATTTTTAACTTCATTTTCAAAATTCTTTCTTGTTGCATTATGAAAATACAATTTTATTATATTGATCTTCTCTCTAGAATCCCAGCTAAAATCATTTACTAATTTATTAGTTTATCTATAGATTCTTTTGACATGTTTAGCTACACAATCATATAAGCGGGAAAACGTGGCTGAAAGGTTTCATTGATTTTCCCCAAACCTGTTATGTGCTATTTCCTTGTCTTGCCTTTACGCCAGTACCTCTACTACGATGGTGAATAAATTGGTGTTACTAGGTATCCTTGTCTCAGTCTCACTTCCTAGGAAACTGTTCTGTATTTCCATATTAAATGTGGTGCATGTTGAGGGGTTTTTTTTGTAGCATGTATCAGATTAAGGGTATTCATTTCTACTCCTAGTTTCTCAGATTTTTTTTTAAATATCGTCAGTTGATACTGGATTTTTATCAGTTTCTCATCATCTACTGTGACGAGCATATGAATTTTCTCCTTTATTTTGTTAGCATGGTAATTGCACGTTTGGATTTTGACTGTTACATCAACATTGCATTGTTGGAATATAGCTGTTCTCATCGTAATATACCATACTTTTTAACCTAGTGGTAGGTTGGACTTGTTAGTATTTTGTACAGAAACTCTAATTTTCCTTCCTCTTAATGTTTTTGTCATGTTTGGCATCAAAATTATGCTGACTTCACAAAATGGTTAAAAATAGTCCCCTCTGTTCTATTTCCTATGGCAAGTTTGGTGGTATTTTCCCTAAATATTCTGAAAGAATTATATTTGAAGTCATGTGGGCCTATAGTTTTTAATTGTAATTAAAGGAAAATTTTTGATTGCCAGTGAGACTTATTTAATAAATATGAAACTTCACAGAAGTCATTGGATTAATTTTAATTAAGACTATGTATATATATTTTACACTTTCAGACGTTTATTGTTTTAAAAAGAGAGATTTTGATGGAAGGGAGAGAAGGCTGGGAAGGGTTAGGAGGAAATAAATGGAACTTAATTGAGCACCTACTATGTGCGAAAAAAAGAAAGCCAACCTTTTCACACAAGGAAACCAACCACAAGCACTTTTATTGGCTCTAACCCATCCAGCAGCAGTTCTAAGGGGTTATCGTTTTGCCTGATTTGCAGATGAGGAATCAGAGCACCAAAGGGACTAAGTAGTTTTCCAAAGTTCAGAAACACCAAGTGTCAAAAGGATTCTCCCCAGGGATTGCCTGGTGCAGTGCTTTCCAATACATGGTGTTACTTCACTAAAGGGAACAGAGATTAACTCATATTTGTTGACCAATTTCTACTTACTTCTTGAGTGGTCCTGCATATGTGTTTTTTAATGATTACAGGATTTAGTTTTTGGAAAAGAATATGCTCTTCTTAAAAGCATTATCCAAAGGGGTGTCTGAAAACAGTGAATATAAAATAAAATATTTGGCTTCCTTAGGCAATTATTCATTTTTTTCTTCTTTAGAGAAGCTATGGATTTATAGAACAATCATACATGAAATACAGGATTCCCATACCCCACCTATTATTAAAATCTTGAACACATTACTATTGATGAAAACATATTTTTATAGTTGTACTACTAACTATAGTTTAACTTACCTTTCGTTGCTCGTGTAGTTCCATGAATTTTTTTTCTGTCACCCTGTACACAATCTAGCACTTCCCCCTTGTAACCACTTTCGGATATATATTCTGGTGCTGTTAATTACATTCACAATTTGTTCTATCATTGAGACTATATTTAAAAAATTATTTTTAGTAGATAACCTTTATCATATTTACGAATTTTTCTTTTGTTCTTAACGTACCAAAGTGTTTTGCAGATTGCATGTTTATTTATCTTGTATACTATCTGTGCTTCTAGCAAGATGAGTATCTGTTACTTTTTTGGAGGGAACACGGGCTGGGAATGGAGGCCAGGTGTCCTGTATGGCAGGCAATGTCCCACCATTGAACCACCTGGGCACCCTGGAAAACCATGTTTTCAACCTTAAAGTTTGATGTACTGAATCAAACATTCCTGATCCTCTTGTCTTGAACTATTCTTGCCTCTTTGGGATAAACTCTACTTGATCATATTATTATGGTTTGATTTAGCTTTGGTCTACCAATTAATTATATCTGCTAAAAATGTTGAGAATGCTTGCATCTGTATTCATGAAGGGTTTAGCCATACATTTTTCTTTCTTGAAGTAGCTGTGACCAATTTTAGTTTTAAGGTTGCAATAGCCTCCTACAAATACAAGTCAGTTTTCCTTTTTCTATTCATTTTCAATAAATTGGAAGTTGTTTATTCTTAACAGTTAAATAAAACATCTATTTAGACATGGGGAGTGTGTAGAATGGAGTTGGCTTTGGTTGAGCATTTCAATGATAAATTAAATTTACTTGGTCATATTTCAGGTTTCCATTTCTTTTTGAGTTTATTTTCATAATTTATATTTTTATTTAAAACTGTCATTGACATAAAATTGTTTAACTTGTTTTTTTTTAGCTTGTTTTTTATGATTAAAAAAAAACTTTTACCATACTAGTAGCTACAGTTTATTCTTTACCCCTTACAATTCCTCCTTTTTTAAGACTGATATTTGAACATTATATCTCTTCTGTTCTGTTTTCTTCAGTTTGAGTATCTATTCGATACATGTTGGAATTCACATTTTAGCCTCCATTTCTCTTAGGGTCTATAACTTATTTTCCATCTTTCTGTCTCCATGCACTTTGGAAAAATTTTTTCGTGTGGCTGATCAATCATTAACCCAGTTTACTGAGGTCCTTGTTCCCATTTTCATCTCAAATTTAAATATTTTAAAAATAGGTTTATTTTCTAGATTTCTTTACTTGAAAATTTCCCACTATATTTCCATTCCACCTAATTCTTACTTTGTGTTTTCACTTCCTTAACTGGTCTCTGTGCCAGTTTGAAAACACTACGTACCCCAGAAAAGCCATGTTTTAACCCAGATCCAATCTTTTGGTTTTTTTTTTTTCTCCTGAGTCAATATTGTAGGGCAGAAACTTTTGATTAAATTATCTCTACAGATGTGGCATGCCCAATTGCAAGTGTGACCTTTTGATTAAATGGACAGGTGATTCTACCCATTCAAAAGGTGGGTCTTGATTAATTTATTAGAGTCCTTTAAAAGTGGAAACATTTTGGAGACACTTCAGAACTGACACAGATGCAGACAGTTGGAGAACAATTGCTTCAAAGCTGACAAAGCCAACTCGAGACCCAGATGTTTGGACACCCAGGACCCAGCAAATGTTGCCAATGTGCCTTCCCATGAGATGCTAAACAAGTCAGAACCCAGAGTTGTGTCCCAGAGGAGCTAAATGAATGCCCACAGATGCCAAGCGAGGAACCCCCGCAGGAACAGAGGCTGAAAGCAGCAGAGCCCAGGAGCAAGAGTCCAGCAGATGCCAGCCACATGCCTTCCCAGCTGACAGAGGTTCTCCAGACAGCATCAGCTTTTGTTGAATGAAGGTAACCTCTTCTTGTTGGTGCCTTAATTTGTACATTTTCAATGACTTAGAATTGTAAATTGACAACTTAATAAATTCCCCTTGAAAAACCATTCCGTTTCTGGTTATTCATTCTGGCAGCTTAACAAACCAACAGTCTCTTCCAACGTTTTAAAGGTCCTTGATTAAAGTCCTTTTTGGGGCATGAATTCCCTTTGCTGTTTTGCTGATTATACCATAGGCAGTTTCTTCACGTGGTCTCCAACATTCAGTAGGTTCCTTCTTCATGTGAGTCTTTCTGATGGGTTGATTTGTGGAGGCGTCAATATGGACACCTATGAATTAGCCATAACCAGGCTGCTTTTTTCAATAGTTCCCCAATTGAGGAGATTTTACACCTTGTAAAAAGTGTCCAGGAAGGCTTCACAAGATACCCTTTGGAGCTTTGGTTTTAATCTCTTTCTGAAAATTCAGTCTCTCTCTCCTTGGGAGCATTCTGATTCTTGTCCAACAGGTAAAACTGTTCCAATCTCAGTTCACAGGCTGGGAATCTGGGACGCTCTGGGATTTATGTAAGATGAACTTTACAGAACTTCTTCAAACAACTGGCCATATATCTTCATTTTTTTTCCCAAAGGGAATTAAAAGCTTGACTCCTGAGTCTAATCCAGATATGAATTTCCTTGGATTTACACTTTCACTCACAGATATGAACATTTAAGTTTCTCTTTCTCCTTTTGCATGCTGCATGGAGGTGGGAGAACACTGTTTGCCAGCCTACCATTTTGCCTGAATGTTGGGAGTATAATTTAATATGCATTAATTTATAATTATATGTCTCTTCTCCCATTTACAAAATATGTATGCTGTTTATTTTGCAAATGGGTGAGTTAACTAATGGGTAGCTCAGTCCCTGGACAAGGTAATGAAATTGTTCTCAAAACACAATTTATAGTTTATTTGGTACTTAATACAATTAGCACATCAGATCCACAGCATTAAAAGGAATAAAACCAAATTCACAACCTCAGTGCCTTCCTAACCCACTTGGTCCAGTAGAGCTCAGAGAAAAGGACTCGAAATAAAAATTAGTAGTGACTTTGTTTCTGGATGTTCAAAATCAGATGCTCCAAGAAATCTTTCTTCAGTTGAAGGAATAAAAGGAGCTTTTCTGGCCCCTACTTCTGAAAAGCGTTTTGCATCTGCCCTCATCAGAGTGTGCTGGGTCCAAGGCCTCAGTTTCCTGTGAGGGACTCGTGTGCCGGGCAGGGGTTTCCTGGTAATGAGCAGACCTGACCCATGTCTGGGGAGCCATCAGAATGCCCGGCATCCCGGGAAGAGTTGTCTGCAGTCTGAAGGATTGGCTTTTAATGTGGAGAAACCAGAATCAATAAGTCACCCAGAGTGTGTGTGTGTGTGTGTGTGTGTGTGTGTGTGTGTGTGTGTGTGCGCACGCGCGCACGCGTGCAGGGCATGTGTCAGCATCTGCAATGAAGTTAGAGCTTCCTGGTCTACCTGCGGCTCCCGTCGTGGTTTACTCAAGGTTAAGTGCATCTCCAAAGGTTTTTATTGGACATGGTAGACTCTCCACGCTGCAGATAGCCTTAGAAATCCTCTAGTTTATCTCAGCACAAAGTGTAGAAACTGAGGAACGGAGAAGGGAAAGAACTACCTCAGGTCATGGCATCAAAATCTAAGTCTGACTGTAAGAAAGGAAAGGAAGCAAAGAACCTTCCTAAGACTTTTGATTCTACTTTGGATGTATCCTAAGGAAAAGCGTTGCTGGAAAGATCTGTGGGAGACTGCTTTCCTTATGGCTCACGTCCTCTCTTCAGTACACCCTGGAAAGACCAACCCGGGTCACGACCTTCCCACTTCACACTGAGACCTCTTTAAAAACGAGCCCAGAGGCGGCCCATGACTCATGACCTCGGGATATGGGTTCAGAAGTTTCCATGTCGCCTGCATGTGCTATATACTAAGGGACTCTCTCTTCTTCCAAAGGACAGCGAGTTCAGTGCTCCTAGGACAGTTCAGCCAGGCCAGAGAGTGCATGCTGACTTCTAAGCAACTGAAAGAGACGTGGTTCAGGTGGTCAGTTTGAAGCAGGGAAGGGCGAGAGAGTGCTCTGAGCGCCGAGAGCAATGACAGGTGACTCCCCACAGCCCCTCAGAGCTGGCACCAGCCAGCAGCTTAACCATCGCGGGGTTTAATTTCTTCTCTGCTCCTCTGCTCCAGCACTCATGTCTGCCCCGCTGCCCCTTCACTCCCCTCCTCCAGCTCTCAGGCTCAGCTCCAGCATCTTTCCCTTCACGGTTGGAAACACTCTTCTGTCTCTGAGATACACTCCAGCAGAGCAGGTCTGGGGGGGCCAGTGCCCCTGGATTTCCCTCTGCCGACACCTCCCAGCTCACCCCCCACCCCAACCAGCGACCAGAGAGTGAGGCCCCTGAACATGGTAAGAGGCAGGAATGACCAAGGAAAGCTTTTGTGAGAGAAAGGAGCAGCTGGACCCCAGAAGCCATTCCTCTCTTGCTCCATCTGTTGCCCTGAGGAGACAGGAAACACGAGGCGTGAGGGAGAAGGCAGTTACCATCAGGGAAGGTTATGGAGTGAGGGAAGCATCTCACCTTTTATTTTCTTCTTTCTCCTGAGAGAACACAGGGTTTTGTTCAAGAATCTTAACACTATTACAATTAAGCAAATTTTCTTAGCCCTGCTCCCTATCTTGTAAAATTGGAGTCACGATACTGCTTTTGCCCTGAGTTTTATAAGTCTTAGTGGAGTTGTGAAGGTCCATTTGCCAGCGGGAGTCCTGGTACTTAGTAGGTACTTGATAAACTTTTTTTTTTTTTCAGATTCACAGAATTAAATTATGAAGACTACGCCTCTCTTTCCTTTGGCTTGGGAGGCATCCACGATGGAAACAACTGTTTCAGCCACCGCAACTGCCTTATACCCCCGTTCCCAGGCAGAAGCACAGACATTTCCAAACCTAACAGTCTCAGACCTGGTCATTCAGTACACTAATGGCATTTCCACTTTCTGTTTCTGCTGTCCCAGCATTTTTTCCTCATACTGAGGCTTACAAGACTCAAGCCGTGTTTCCCACATGGCTGAGGGATTGGAGTGAGCTGTGAGGCTTGTGCAGTACTTGTGTTCTAGAACTCTCCGAGCCTAGGCCAAGATAGGGGATTTCCATTATGGTGAGTTAACTAAATAGTCAACATTCTTATTACATCATTAATGCAGAAATACAGCCACCATGCAAAATTTCAACAAAATAGCAGTAGAAAGGGTTAAAAGCAAAAGGCCAACATGTACTCAAAAATGTTCTCAAACCACTCTATCCCCCAACCTAACCACAATTAAATGTTCAGAGGTATCCTTCTCAAACCCACTCTCATTTACACATGAATACACATGCACATACTGCTGTGTTGATATTAAACATTTCAGTGTGGTTATATTATATGTAATGCTCTGTAACTTCCTTTGCATTTCATATACTGAGAGATTTTTTTCATGTTAGTACGTATAGATATCCTTAAATGTTTTTAAATGATACATTTTATTCCATGATACAAATTTATGACACAGTTTATTTCACCAGTTTTTTCTAAGACGAGTTAAGGTCTGTTTTCAAATGTGCCCTACTACAAATAAATTCTGCAGGAAACCTACATATTTCTTTGTTCAGTTATATTTTTCTCTAGGATACTGTTCTCGTTACTGTTGCTGCTTCATAAATGACCACAGAGCTCAGCAGCTTGAAAGATTTTTCACAAGCTCGCTAATTCTGAGGGTCAGGAATTTAGTAAGAGCTAAATCAGGACAGCTTGTCTGCTCCGCCACGTCTGGAGCTGGAGGTTGGAATCGTGTGCAAACTTCCATGGTGGACATTTCCCACGAGGTCGTCCAGAACTCTGAGAATCTTTGTCAAGAGGAAGAGTCCACACCCTCTCTAATTCTGCAAGTGAAATCATTTGCCCTTCCCTACGTGGGACATGACATCCAGGGGTGAAAATCTCCCTGGTGACGTGGGAGATGACTCCTAGGGATGAATCCAGCCCTGACACTGTGGGATCAACAATTCCATCCTGACCAACTGGAGAAGAAGTGTAACTAATTAAGTATCGGGGGCAGAGAGAGTTCAGAGTCTAGAGGCTACTCTGGAGGTTGCTCTTACACAAGCTTCAGGTAGACCTTGTTACCTATCATAACCTGCCAACTCCAACCAGGACCATTCCAGCCAATCCTAAAGAACACCTAGGGCAATTTATAAGATTCCACAAGGGTTCCATGCACTAGTGTAACTTGCCAGAAACCTACAAACTCCAGATGGGTCCCTGGACCAGATAAGTCCTGAAGCTTAGCTCAGCCTCTCCAGAAAATCAGCTACTGCCATCTCCCTATGCCATATTAGTGACAGCCCCTTCCAACATGAAAACGGCCATAGTCCAAACACCCCTAAAGAGAGGGAAAGATGAAAGGTGATGGTGGAGTTATACAGAGAAGATAAGATTTAACAAATGAATATGATTGCTGAATTATTAAATTGATATTTCTTTTAGTCTCCAGTATTTTATCATTTATTTATTTATTTTTTACATGGGCAGGCACCGGGAATCGAACCCGGGTCCTCAGGCATGGCATGCAAGCACTCTTACCTGCTGAGCCACCGTGGCCCTCCAGTATTTTAGACCAGCTAGAAGTAAAATCAAAAACTGTGGAATTGTAACCCATGTCAAACTCTGAAATATGATCTACAACTAATTGCGGTGCTATGTTTTGAAATTTATTGCTTTTATGTATGTATGCTATTTTTCATAAAAAAGAAAGAAAAAAAATTGATTGCTGAGATAAAAAAAAGTATTTAAGCCTGATAGCCTCCTATATTCTGGAGAAGCTAGAAGGAAAAATATGAGATGATGGTATGGTAGCCCTTTACACACTCTGGGATCTGTCCTGTAACGACCTGTTGAAGAGTGCTTTGAAAACCATTGCTTTTTTATTTCTTTACTTTGTATATATGTTATACTACACAATAAAAAAGTTAAAAAAGAGAGAAAAAAGGAGAAAGAGTCCATTCCGTCCTCTTGAACCCAGTCGGAGCTTTGGGTCTGCCTCGACAAAATAGCAAAAGGCGGCGGTGACACTGTGTGACCTTGGAGGCTCCCTCACCCAAACCCGCAGGACGTCACCGCGCTCTCAGGACACTCGTCTGGCCCCAGCACCGCGCTGTAGGGAGGCCCCAAATAGCCCAGGTGGAAAGGAAATGAGACCCCAACCCATACCAGTACCAGCCTCACGGTGCGAGCGTGGACAAGCCTTCAGGGTGCCTCCGCCCAGCCCGCAAGTCTTTCAGCGACGCCCCAGCCTCGTGGGGCAGACACAAGCGCTGCTGGGCCACGCCCACATTACGGACCCATCCAATCTGTGAGCAGCATGAAGAGTTGTTTTATGGCGTTACATTTCAGAGTAACTTGTAACAAGCCGCAGTAGCTTGCACCACTCATTTTCTCATGTGTCTGGTGTCTGATTTGGAGACTCAGAGTCTAGGCATGCTGCCCTGAGGCCGCCGTGGGCCTCGTCATGGGATTTGTTTCCCCCAAGAAGCGAGGTTCTGGGTTGCTGGACCGTCAAGGGTGGTTTAGGGTTTTGACGGAAGGTCTTACCCAACAAGAAGGAAGTTCCATCGCCTTTTATGACCTAGCCTCAGAAGTTACATAGTGCCACTTTCACGAAACTTTCTTGACTTTCAGTGAATCTAAAATCACCCTTGATTCAAAGGAAGGAGTGAAGGCTCTGCTCCCGTGAAAGCAGTGTCCACTCATCACAAACACGCCCCTAACCCTAAATAATGAAGGGGGCAGCACATGGGTGCTTGGCCAGTGTTGTAGTAGTGTGCATGGAGAAAAATGGAGAGATTCGAGATGTATTCTTAGGTGGAATCATTACGACTCGTTTATAGGTCAGCTGTGGGGCCGGGTGAAAGAGTGGAATCTGGGGGGACACCCAGGTTTGGGCGTTGAGAGGCTGAGTAGCTATAGCGCCATTGACTGGAATGGAAAGAGTGGAGAATGGGGGGTGCTTAGAGGGGGAGAAGGAGATCACAGGGCTTATTTATTTATTTCTTTGTTATGTTTTAAATGTCTGCTGGACATTTAAGTGAAGACGTGGAATAGACAGTTGACTAAGTAAATCCAGAGGTTTGGACTAGAATTATAAATTTGCAAGTCAACACCATTTAGATAAATGAAGCCAGGAAAAGAGAAAAGATTAACCAGGGAGAAACGTGGTTAGAGGAGAAAACATGCCTCCAGGCTGGACACTGGGGCTTGGAAGGCACATTGGGGAGGAAGAAGGGCCATGAAAGAGACTGAGGAGGAGGGACTGAGGAAGAGGAAAACCGGAAATATGTGGGGATACAAGATGAAAAGGTTTCCAGAAGGAGTTATAACTGTAGAAATTGTTTCTCACAACTAAAATTAAATCTAACTCCAAATTACTTCTACACAGTGGTCTGAGCTCTTACTTCTGGAAATCGTATAGAAAAGGCCAAAGATATACAAGTAAAGGTTTCATAGTGAAAAGAGAATGCATTCTGTAGCTACCAGGCTCCTGGTTTAAACCCCAGTCCACCAATGTTTAGCTGTGTGACTGCAGGCAAGTGACTTAAGTTCTCTGAACTTCAGTTTCTTTGTTTTTGAAATGATGAGAATGACACTAACTTTGTGGTTTAGTAAAAATGCACAGCACACACCTAACCTATAATATTATGTTCAATAAATTAAAATAATTAAGTTATTAGGTGCAGCCCTTTTCCCCTTCAATTGCTCTAGAAAGAGTTGAAAATTGTGCCTGCATTCCCTTTGAAGTCATTTCTCTTGGAGGCTATCATTTCTCATCCCTCCCTCTCTCCTTCTCCTGGCTTCCTCTTCTACCATCTGACTAGTTTTCCAGATCTCTAAGAACTCTGAGGCAAACAAGAGCTATCACCCATGTAGGTGATACCTTACTGTAAACGCCCTGGCAGGGCTGCTCTCTGGAACAAGGAGCTGCTTTAAAGGAGCAGAATACCCTCAGGAGCTCAGCTTCTTTTTTTTTCTTTTATGGTTTGAGAATGTCTTTGTTCTTTTTTTTCCTTCTTTTCTTGTGAACAGTAACATATATACAAAAATGCTATAAATTTCCAAGCACAGCACCACAATTAGTTGTAGAAAGTATTTCAGACTTTGACGTGGGTTACAATTTCACATTTTAGGTTTTTACTTTTGGCTGTTCTAAAATACTGGAGACTAAACGAGATATCAATTTAATGATTCTGCATTCATATTCATTTGTCAAGTCCTATCATATATGTATAATTCCACCATTACCTTTGATCTTTCCATACCTCTCATTGGGGCTGTTCGGGCTATGGCAATTCTAAATTTTGATATTGGAAGGATCTGTCACTAATATGGGGTAAGGAGAGGGAACTATCTGACGTTCTGGAGAGGCTGGGCCCTCTAGGTTTCAGGACTTATCTGGACCAGGGACCCAGCTGGAGGTTGTAGGTTTCTGGCAAGTTATTCTAGTGCCTGGAACCCTTGTGGAATCTTATATATTGCCCTAGATGTTCTTTAGGATTGGCTGGAATGGTCCTGGTTAGGGGTTGGCAGGTTATGATAGGTAGAAAGGTCTACCTGAAGCTTGCATAAGAGCAACCTCCAGAGTAGCCTCTCGACTCTATTTGAACTCTCTCTGCCACTGATACTTTATTAATTACACTTCTTTTCCCCCATTTGGTCAGGACGGAATTGTTGATGCCACGGTGCCAGGTCGGAGCTCAGCTTCTTAAGTCATATAATGCAGGATTTAATTCCATTTTCACTACTTAGTATCATGTGAACCTGGGCAAGTTAAACTTTCTCTGCTTTCTTTCCCTCATTTGTAAAATGGGGATGATGGCCCCTATGTCTTTGGGATGTTATAAGAACAACATGAGCTAAAGTGGGAAAAGGACTTAAAAGAGTGTTATGTGCCCACTATAGAGGTAGCATTCAGTAAATGGGAACTACTATCTAAATTCAGGGATTCAGGCAGAGATTGGCCAGCCCTGCTTCCAGCCTGGGGTTCTGGGGACACTTGCCTCAAGAGGAAGGTAGAAAGATCCACTTCTGAGATCCCTTCTGGCCCTGACATTTTAGGATTTGATCTTTGGCAAGATGTAAAGACTTTGGGGGTGGGCTTTCATCAGAGGGGGTGGAAGAGCTGAAGTACTTGTTCTTGAGTCAAAGAGGCTGAGATGTGTTCAGGTAGAGCCTGAACTTGGCTTAAAAATCAAAACCACTGCAATTTTGAATGATGTCTTTTTTCAGATATCTTGAGCTGCTATTCTGGGCTCCTATTTCCTATTTAGATCTCTATATTTTCTTGAGTAATTTATCTTTGGTGATAGAGGCAGCGTGACATAGAGGAAAGAGAATGGGTTCAGAATTAATCCTAAGATCAGCCCTTGGCCTCTGTCCTGACTACCAGCTTGCCAGTGTTTTTGAGTCAGTTGCCCTGATTTAAAAAAAGAAATAATAACCCCTGCCTCATGGGGTTACTGTGAGAATTAAGCAAAATAATGTACATGAAAGGACTCAGCCAAGTGAAAAGTATGCTTTCTTCTCTCCACATCTCACTGGACTGCAACCCCTGTATCTGCTTGTTCCAAATTCCTCCCAGAGTCCAAAAATATCTGTGCAGATGGCTCTTTCAGAACCTGGGGGAAAAAACTTATACACACACACACACACACACACACACATTTGCAGTATTAGGGCCTGTTATTAGATGACATTTAGATAAAACAACCCTATTGAAAATCAGATTTATTACTTGCATTAATAAAAGACAGTAGTTTCTGCAAGTTCTAAAAATGTTACTCAGAAATAATGCTCTTTCCAGACCCTGAGTGCTGTGTAAGTTAAGCCCAACCCCTCGGTTTAATAGGCTACTGATAATTCCCTTAAGCCAATGGGAAAATTAGCTGATGCCAAGATATTTTTAACTGGTCTGAACAAGCATATCTTCATTTGCATCCAGCAGGATGTAACCGTGGCAACAGCGCATATCTTTGGATTCCTGTTCACTTAAGGCAAATGGAGCACCACTGATGCACCGGGACTCCCGTGATGAAACCCAACGTGACCTACGCGTGCATCTGACGCCGCCAGGTCCCTTGCCAGCCCAACAGGATTCTCATCTCCTGTCATCAGCACGAATCAGTATGGAACAAGCAAATTATTTTAGAGCATTGATTTTTCATGTTTAATTACTCTCAACTAACATTTAACTGCCACTCCTCTTATAAATGGCCTGAAGTATGTGGGAAGCATTATAGTGCTGTGTTAAGAGCTTAAGTTTCATATTTCGACAGAATGGAAAATGTGCCTATAATTGTTTCGAACTAGGACCTCAGGGCAGTTACCTGCCAACCCTGAGACACAGCGTCCTCTATTAAAGAGAGTCAATCTTTACGTCGACAATTTCCTTCCTTGCAAAGTTGTCTAAACATAAAACTTGAAATTGATTTTTAAAGAGTTAAGAGAGTCAACCAGTTTGCAAGAATGCATTTATAATTTGCTATGCCTGCTGTGCGTGCATTATGCCTGTCCGTGAAATAGGCGTGTACTGAAGCCAGGTTCCTCAGGTGAGGACAGAACTGGCAAAGATTGGTCTCCATGAAAACGCTGTCCTTTCTCCAAAAACTGAGCAACACAACAACAAACTTGAGCATCAGAGGGCTTTGCCAGCCCGGCTTGAACAGTTGAGGTGTCCAGTGCGCTTGTTTCTCTGCCTTTTGCCACCTACTCCCCTCCCCGCCCCGCCCGTGGCTAGCTCGTCTACAACCCTGTTTGCCTATTGTGTGCTGGAATAAGTGAATACATGAGTATATTTTGCCATTGCGTGTGAATTCCCTGATCACAGGATCATGCTCGGTTAGAATGGCACATAAACTATGGATTAGGTCAGATGGCTCAAGAGCAGGAATTGGTGCATGCATGAGCATCTGTGTGTGTGTGTGTGTTCAGGAGTCTGTGCGTGTGACCTTGTGGACTAGAGTTCTGGCATGCATGGAAGCTGAGTTCAGATGAGTGTGTCTGTATGTGTGTGCATTTATGTGGAGCCATTTCTGTATGCTCATTGTTGTGTAAGCGGAAGGGAGCATCTGAGAATGAGGAGATCGTTTATTCCCTTATTCTAGAGAATGGGGCTGAGCAGGCCAGGCTCTGAGTCTGCGAAGCCGTAGTTCCACTGGTGGTGGCACCAGGCCAGGCAGGGGCAGGCGGCGCTGGCCTTGCTTGTGTACTTTGCAGCAGTTTATGGCGAGACCCTGTGCCATGGGCCTCGGGTGGCAGCTCCAGGGCTCCGCGGTGGCCTCTCATGGTCTCCCAGGTCACACATCTGCAGTCCTAGTGATGCCTGCCCCTATAGGTCTTCTCTGCCCGTGCCCGCTTGGCCTGTCCATGCCCTTTCTGGTAGGCTCTACTTCTCTCCGACTGGGAAGGGCACAGCCGGTTGTGCTCTTTCAGGCGCAGTTCAGCCGGCATGTCCTCGCGCCATGAGTGAAGTTCTTATGCTCGAGACCGTCTACAGGGCATTGGAAGACAGGATCCCCCAGCCGCTCATCTCATGCGGGAGGGTGGCACACCCCCGAAGGAGACCTGGCTGCCTGGGGTCCCTCAGAGTTGGGAACCCAGACCTCCCCAGTTAGGATCTTTCACAGCCCCCTCCTCCAGGAAGACTCCCTGGCTTCCCTTTTCCAGGTGTTCAAGCTCCCTGGATACCCCCTGATTGGCCTCTGCAGGCTCCTGGAGCCCGTGGTGCATCACTTTGAGGTTTTCAAAGTCCATGAAAGAACGCTGACTTAATTCACTTGTTCCACATGAGGCATTTATCACAGTTCCTCTAAGGACAGGACACTGGGGCAATGAAAGGACACGTAGGCAGAACGAACACGTCTGAAGGCTCAGTTTTGGGTCTTTCTGGACCTGAGTCTGGCTAGTTTTCCAGGTGTTGCCTCCTCGACGACCTCGGCTTCTGCCATGGCAGAAGCCCTGTTTCCTTTGGGCCTCCCCGCAGGGTGCTGGTATAGCGTCCTTGGGACCAGAATCAGAGGCGAGTACACAGGAGGTTTCCTGTGGGGCGCCCGAGGATGTCAATTCCTGCGAGAATGGAGGAAGTGGGATGAGCCGGGGGAGAGGTGAACTGCCATGCACTGCAGGAAAAGTCTCAACTGACCCCCAGGGATTCCTGGGGACAAAGGACTGACCCCTCATTCTTGTCTGAAGGAGAGCAGAGCCAGGTCTTTTCACCCTGTCAGGGAGGTCACTGGATGTGGCCTCAGGGAAGCCCTGGAGCCTTGGTGGTCCCTTAAGGTGATGCCGTCAGGGGAGACCATGCAGGTGGGTGTGCAGCTGGGGAGGAGGCCCACCCAGGTGGGGGTCTGGGGCACCCCTCAGCGCAGACAGGGAAGTGGATTCCCTGAAGCTTCCCTGTCGTCTGCCCGGAGCTCTGCCAGCAGGAGTGGTTTCCCTGGACGGGTAACCCTGGAACTGTGTGCGCCACTGCCTGCTGGGGTCCTCTTCCAGTTGGAAAGGTGCTTCGGTGCATGTGTGTGTAAGTGTGCATGTGTGCGCACCCATGTGTGAGTTTTTCTCACCAGAGTTTGTGGCCCAAGCTAGGGATTCGGTATTTCCTGGTCGCCACTGGCTGCCGGGTTAAGCATGGAAAGTGGGGACCTGGAGGCTTGGTGACAGTGGCCTGGGGGCTTGGTGACACAGCCTGGGTTCTGGTGACTGCAGTCTGGGGTTCTGGTGGCAGTAGCCTGAGGCCTGGTGACAGCGGCCTGGGGTCTGGTGACAATGGCCTAGGGCCTGGTGACAGCAGCCTGGGGTTCTGGTGACAGCAGCCTGGGGGCTTGATGACACAGCCTGGGTTCTGGTGACAGTGGCCTGGGGTCTGGTGACAGTGGCCTGGGGTCTGGTGACAGTGGCATGGGGTCTGCTCTTCCTGTTTCTGTGCTCAATGCATTTCTGTGCCCTGAAGTTGTGACCCTGGGAACCACCCTGAGTGCACATCTGGGATGCAGGCCCAGATCGAGCAGGCGGGGAGGTCTCCTGGTACCCCTCTGGACCTTGAATGAAGGGAGGGTCAGCCCAGATGGGGAGCAGGCTGGGATTTGGGGTGCGGTTGCTTGCACTGGGGATTTCTGAGCACAGACGTCAGAAGTGGTTGCCTGCACCCACAGTCCTGGACTCAGCCTGTGCACTTGCTGAGCTCCCCAAGATGCCTTCATGCACAGACTTCCCTGGTCCATGCACCATGAAGCAGTCTGGAGAGAAGGACCACTCCTTCCGGGATGCGTCCTTGCCCGCTGTGTGTCATGCTTTCCAGAAGATGTCTGGTCACTGTGCCTCTTGCTGAGGCTGCCTCCAGGCCACTGGGCTGGATGGGGGTGCAGGTTGCAGCTTGCTTGGTCACTTTTGGGGCTGAGAAAGACCCTCTGGCTCCCCCAGCCCCAATTCCTGCCTCTGCTTTTGCCACGTGACCCCTGCTGAGTGACACCAAAAGCCCCTTTATCAGAGGACACAAGCATCAGTGAGGGTAGGTGCGGGGCACAGGGTCTGGCCTTCAGTTTTGAGGGTCCCATGTGAGAAATTGGCTCCTTCCTGGGAGCTGCTGCATGTATCGGGGTTGGAGGGAGAGGGGTTAGAGGGGTGTGGGACCCTGACAGGGAGAACGCTGTGCAATGGGATAACTCAAAAGCTGGGAGTGGCATAAAGACCAGCCCTGCTGAGTTTTCCCAGTTGTCCACACTCCCTAGGTCTGGCTGGCAGGTGACCTCGAGAAGGCTGACCGGAGAGAACACTAGCAGGATTTCTTGGTGCCCATGCAGCTGGGCACCCATGTTGTGTCACATTGTCTTCACAGCAGGGCTGTGGCATGCCCTAGCTTTTCCTTATGAGGGAGCTGGCTCAGAGACACAGTGTGCACTGCTTGTTCTTAAAATGGACCACCGCTCTTGGAGCCAATCAAGCTTTCCAGGGCAGGTGCCATCAGAGATGGGGCTTCAGAAGTAAGTAGGGACTCTGCAAAGGGGTGCGGGGGGGGCAGGGGGCGAGGCGGGGGCAGGGGGCGAGGCAGGTGCAGCGGGGCTGGCAGCACCCACAATTGTCAGGGTTCCTGGGGCCTGAGTTTCCAGCCAGCATTCCCGACCCGGGCAGCTCCATAGGGAGAAGGAGCCCTGGGGGCAAGGACCGGCAGAGAAACAAAGCTGCTTCAAAGAAAAAGAAAAAGTCAAACACAAAGAAGTCATTTATGTTTTTTTTCTGGCTAGGGTGAGAAACCACTCAGGAAGGGACGCAGAAAGGAGCGGCCTGGAGTGGCCGCTGTTCCTGAACAGCCCACTTGCTCTGGCTCCCACGAAGGGGACCAGACCGAGGGGCGGCCGCCCACCTGTGCCTGCCTCCACTGCGCCAGGAGCCCCTGTGCGTTTTGGGGGAAGGTCCCCACCTTCCATGGGCCCCACTGTGCAAAGGCATCAACGGAAAGGTGCCTTTAAATCTTGACGCTCCACGAATCTATTTTTAACACGAATCACACGTACTCCCACACGGTGAGTTTGTCATAATGACATTTGTAACTGCACAAACTTCCCAGGAGCAGAATGCAATAGCGTGTGTGAAGTGTCAGCTCGTCAGATGTAAGCCGGAGGTTTCCAAGCCCGGCCCCCAAACCTGCTCTGTGATTTCAGCTTTCGGGGGCTGCTGCCCCTCAGGCCGGCTTCTGGCTGGTTGTGCTGCCTGCTCCCAGGAAGAGAGGGTTACAGAAATAGAATCCGTCTGTCACACAGCAAGTGCGCTCCTGGGAGGATGCTGGGTGTGCACACGCGTGCGCATGTGTGTGTGTGTGTTTGCTATTTAATTATTTTTAGGGGGGGTCACATAATTTTCTGTTAAAGAAAATGAGTTCTGAAGCTGGGGGTGGGGCAGCCCTGAAAAGCTGTCAGCGACTCCCTGCTAGACAAGTCATTTATCACAGCATCTTGGCATCACCAGCTAGAGACTGCGCCAAGAATTCTTAGCACACATCCTGCGGGGATGTCACAAGCTCCGAGGAGAGGGTGCACAGATCTTTATGGTGTAAAATTCCACTGCCTTGCAAAGCGAAGCCAGATTATTAGGATGCGTGTACTGCCTCTCCGCATCCTTGATTCATGATCTCGCTAGCTAGGCCGGTCGCTCTGAGCTCCTGCAATCTTTCGAGCAGAGCCTCGTATGATCTGGGCTCATCCTCTCCATCAATGCAAAAAGCCCAAGTCTCAGGCTCTTTGGAAGGGGCAACTGGCTACCTAACGCAGCATCTGACATATGCACAGTAGGTTGGCATGTGTCTTGATATGAATTCACTGCTGGCACCGTCAGTCCAGTGAGGACTCCCAGGAGTGACAAAATCAGGAGATGGGGCCAAGGCTCAGGTAGAACCAGGAGATGAGGCAAGACCCAGGCAGCGTCAGAAGTGGGGGCAAGGCCCAGTCTACTCCATTGAAGCTACACAGCCTTGCATGGACAGTTGGAAGCCTTCTCTGTGTTTGCATCTTCTGTCACCTGGGGACGTGATTTTACTGTAAACATATGGGCACCAGAACCTTTTGAGTCCTGGCTGGGCTGAGTGGGAGCCTGTGGATGGCCTCCAGGGACTCAGTGCCAGCAGGACTCTTGTCCTGAGACCTCTCAGCTGAAAAGGAGGGATGAGAATGGTGCCTGGGTGATGACGGCCAGCCAGAAGTTAGGATTCAGACGCCAGGACACCAGGACTGCAGGAGAGCAGAGGCAAAGTGATCCGTACTGCGGCCACATCCACACATAACCCCTGCGGGAAGCCTCCTTGGATATGTCTCCGTCCTAGGGATTTCTGGGTTTCTCACATTCAGGGGCCTTTCCCCAGCCACGTGACAGATCCCTGGAAGCGGCGGTGAGGCCTGTTCCCACGTCGCCCACGAGGATAGGTCAGCCTCGCATGGGCTGAGCTTCTCACAGGAGCTCAGATCCCTCTCAGAGCTGCTGCTGGGCCCCTCGCCTGCCCTGGATGCCTTGCTGGGTGGGGTCCTGGTCCGCAGAGGCCCCTCAGCTCTCCTTTCCGGGTCCACCAACAGGCCAGCGCATCTGCTTATGGCCGGGCTCTTCACACACCCATCCGGGCCCCTCATTTCTTGCTCATTCAACAAAAAGTGATGCACTTGAGACCTGGAGCAGACACTGGGGGTCGTTCTGGGATGAACAAGCATGGCCCCTATCTTGAGCATCCTGGAAATCTCGTTACTGCCCGAGTTCCCCAGACCCAAGGAGTCTGAACAGCTCAGAGTGAGCCGGAGCCATGGAAACCCACATCTGCTGCTTTAGGGCACGACCACCTTGGGCCCTC
This sequence comes from Tamandua tetradactyla, assembly GCF_023851605.1. Taxonomy (NCBI): domain Eukaryota; kingdom Metazoa; phylum Chordata; class Mammalia; order Pilosa; family Myrmecophagidae; genus Tamandua; species Tamandua tetradactyla. The sequence continues at coordinate 71,011,678 of NC_135329.1, forward strand.
CCCTTCCCCACTTTGGCCATAAATCTCCAATTGGGATTCCTTCTATTTTGCTTCTACATTCCCTCTTCCTCCTAGCCATGTTAATAATATTTATTTTTTAAAATTACGTCTAATGAATGCATAATATATCTAGCATATACTATAGTATCTAATAAAAGTTACATATATATATTATGTGTGTGTGTTTTCATATCTATAAAACGTGTCACTTCCCTTCTGGGTTTCCTTCCCACACCTCCCGGCCTGCTCCCGTGCGTGATCCCTGGATGACACAGAGGTTGCAGCCCATAAGGAAGGCGGATGACACACAGAGGCGGCACCTTAATAAGAACACGTTTATCCAAAGAAGCAGGCAATTAATCTTTTGGTAGCAGACTGCCCACACTGTAAATTTCAGACTCTTTTATTTTTAATATAAGGTCTGGTACCTTCAATTAACAGGCATGAGAAAGAACTAAAGGGCAATGGGGAAAAGAAAAACCTCGTAACATCAACAGCACAACTCCCTGAGGCTGGCGGGGTCAGGGCCCTGCAGAGCTGCGACCCTGGCCTGGACAGGAAATTCTTTTGACCCTCCTCAAGCCGTGAAGGATTCTGTCCTTCCAAGGAGCTGTTTGGTGTATTCTTTGGATTCTCCTGAATCGGTGGAACAGAGCACAACGGAGGTGCCTGGGAATTTGATGTGAGTTTCTGGTTGGATGAAATTTGAAAGCTGTTCCCCAATAGGCACTATTTCCTCGGATGCCTGTATTTTGCACAGGATGGTCTGCTTGCCAAGGCGACCTGTCCATTTGTCCATTTCCACTCTGAAGGGTCTTCTCTGAGCAGTCCATGCCTGCTTATTCAGTCCCAGCCCTTTGCCTCTTCTTGCGCCTTCTGAATAGTTTGCAATGACTGTCGAATTCATTAACCCCTTTCTGGACCTCGTTTACTTTGTATATAAAATAAAGCATGATAATGCGCTTTGAGGCCTAATAATTTTAATCTGCTAAGATTTCTAAATATGGTTTTTAATAGTAAAGTCACAGATTTTTGGAGATTCTGCAAGTTTTTCCTAAATTTTTTTTTGGCATGGGCAGGCTCTGGGAATTAAACCTGGGTCTCTGGCATGGCAGGCAGGCGAGAATTCTGCCACTGAGCCACCAATCTGCAATTTTTTCTATCCTTTTTCTTTAAAAAAAAATCTATTTGGGTTGACTGTCATAAAAAGTCCTTGATCCAAAGCATTCATAAATGTCTTCCATGTAGCAGGCCCAGTGGGACACACTTAGAATTCATTAACCCTATCTTTGAGAGATGCATTATCCTGCTAAGAAGTTGACATACAAACCCAGGAAGTAACTGAAAAAGGATTCCAGTCACTTGGCCAACTAGCAGGAAGTCATAGAACAGGGAAGTTCACCATCAGCTGGCAATGCTTCAGGGCCATGAAACTGCAGCTCAGCCTTGGAGGAAGAAGAGGATTTAGTATTTCTAATGACAGGACGAAGGCATTGAATGAGTGCAGTGTGGAGTGCACAGAGTCCCAGTGGGAATAAGCAAGGTCTGAGGTTGAGAGAGATGGGGAAGACAAGGACAAATCTCCCTGAACTTGCACTGGGTTGGACTCGGAGATGCACTGGAAAGGGTCCAGATCAGACTGAAAGGTCCAGAGTGGGGAGTCCTGGGATGCCCATTGATGAAATTTGACACCTGGCTACGTGAAATCAGCCAATTTTTAAGAGTGAGAGGGACATTAAGACATCGGAGGAAGATGACTGTGGCAGCTGTGCGGAGGTTGGATTGGGTGAGGGTGGGCAGATCAAGAGGAGACAAGGGGCAGGAGGATGTCTTCAGGAGAATGACACTAGAGTGAGGTGGGGAAGGAGAAGGACTTGCCTGTTTGATGGGACATTGTATCTGGAACAAGAAAGAAGAAGGAAACAATAATGAGGACGGCCAGGCTGGAATCTTGGTCTGGAGAAGGCGGGGATGGGAGAAATTGACCCAAAAAGTTAGACTCAGTTAAAGCCACATGAGTAGGGAGGCAGGGTAGGGAAGGCACAAACAGAGATTTGGTGTGAGAAGAAGAAGGAAGAAGTCAAAGGCCATCAGAATACGACGTAAAGCCTAAGTCTCTGCACACTTTTTGGCTTCTACCTTACTACTTGAGGCATTCTTTGGAGCACACAAAGGCCCTGACTTCCTGGAACAGCAGTAATTCAACATGGAAACTGGAGGCCTGTCCTGAATAAAGACACTGGAATAAGGGACACGAGCTATTCAAGAAGTTCCTCCTTTATCACTGCAATTGCAAACAGCCCATTGTTTGGGGCATGGCATGGAATTTACTGCTTGACCTTTTGACAAGAGACTACACAGTTTTCATATACTTTCCATTTAGCTCATGATGCCACTTGGTTTTATTTGCAGATAAAAACGGAGCCATGCATAGCATATGCAGAAACACATTCACCAATGTTTTGGTCAGGAATCACTTGAGTTCAGTGGTTCTCAAGATCTTTTTCACTATCCCAATACCCTGAGTGGTAGAATATATTCAGATCAATGAAACAGAGTTAATTCCCATGTCACCAGTAGGGTATATGGCCTGGCGTTTAGTGAGAGATGGAAGGGCCTACATCCCTCAGTGCTTGAGATGGACTCGGGGGAACGGAAAGCAGAAATGTGTCAGCTGGTTCTGCTTTAGCCCCAGGAGGTGGAAGTCCCACTGGGACCCACTGTATCAAACCTCCAAGTGCCATCCTTCTGTCTCAATGGCATGCTCTGCCTGGTTTCTTATTCTTCTAACTCTAAACCTAGCCTAACCCTAAAATTCCTTTCCAGACCTGATTTCAGTTTTCCCTTCATCTGATCAATCACCCCTGCCTCTTGCAGCTGAAGTAACTGGCCCTTCCATTCAGTCTGAGCTTTTTGCCTTTTTCCCCTACTCGACCTTGAGCTCCCTGATGGTAGATAGCATGTTTGAGTCTCCTCTGAATCCCCAGCATCTAGCATAGTGCTTGGCATGGGATAGATACATAGTAAATGTTTACAGATAAAATGAATGAATGCATGAATGAATGAAGTGGTGAGATACAGCCTTTCCAGCTCTGTGGTTTATGATTCCATGGCACGCAAGTTGTTGCACGTTATTCTAGTTTTTTAAATAACTCTTCACATGTTTGGAGCATTTGAAAATTCCCAGGCTCCACATCACCTCACTACCACCTTGAGAGGTCAGCAGGAGAGCTATCATGTTTCTCTTTTCATACTCAAGAAAACCGAGGTACTTAAAAGTAAAGTGATATGGGCATGTGAGGGTAGAATTCTCGCCTGTCATTTGCTTAATATTTCTTCTCTCAGGGCCAAGCTGGGGATACTGTAATGAGTACCTGAGCCTTGCCTTGTCTGCTCCTTTGGAAGGAGCCCGCTCTTCCTGACTGGGAAACCAGGAGGGGCTCTGCTCTTTAAGATGCACCATGTCTGAACACTCGAGCCTCCCACTTCCTCGCTCCCTTCTGCAGGTCATGCTGACCTGGCCGGCTTTGGAGATTCCTTCAGCAGCTTGGACAAGATCGATTGGAAAGCATGGATTGGTCACCATCTTCTTAAAATAGAATATGAGAAAAGACAGTCTATTATTTAAAGTCTCTTTCTCCTCCTCCTTTCCCTTCTCCTCCTCCTCCTCCTTGTCTGTTTTTTGAAACATTGTACAGTTCCTCACAAATTTGGGCAATTAAGCCTGTTAACCAAGACCTTTGGTGCTTTAGCAATATGAAAACTTATATTTATTAATATATTATATATATTTCCCTACAAAAGCTTGCTGAAATTCCTGGCTAAGCTATAAGAAATCTTGATTCTAGTGATCTTGCATCAGTCACTAGCTTTGTGTCTTCAGATAAGCCACAATATCTTTCAGTCTCTTGTTGATTTGCTGTATTCTCAATTATTTATTTACTTGATTGCCTTCCCTACTGGACTGTGAACAAACATAAGGCAAGGACAATATCTTGTTCAAGTCTATATTCTCAACACATAGTACCGTTTCTAGCAAATATTGGTTGAATTAAATAGACTGCCCAATGTCAGGGGGAGGATGGGAAGCAATTAACTACAGAAAGGGAACACAAGGAGCCTGGCAGTTTTGTCTAATGCTTCTCCCAACTCTTCAGAAGGAAAGCCACAAGGTCAAAGGGGCTAGAAGACATGGTGTGTGTGTGTGTGTGTGTGTGTGTGTGTGTGCACACGCGCACACGGCGCAGAGAACTGCTACAAGCAGGGAAGTGGAGGGAGCCATGAATGACAAAGACCCAGACCAGACAGTGGATCATTTAGTATCAAGATCAGAGAAAACTGAGTCAAAATTCCCTACTCAAATACCGCCATGATCTTAGCACCACCGTGTGGCAACGGGTACCTTTAGAAAGTTCTTCACCCTTTCTGCACTTCAGCCTCACTGTCTGTCGAATGGAGGAATCTATAAATGATCTATAAGGGTCCTTTCAGTTGACCTCCTAAATTTCCAGGAGGGCAGAGGACAAAGAGAATTGTCAGCTGGGGATGGGTTATGGAAAAATGTGCATGGGTTGGTGACTATATCATGCCATTTTCTGGGAAGACAGAAGCATACTAAACTGCTAGTTTTGGAATTGTTTCATGCCAGTAAGTATAATGTTGCCAAGGGAGAGGCTACATACTGCCAGAAAACCAACCTAGTACATAGGATCATTATTCCAGAAAATAGGAATTTTGTTCTCTGAGAAATAGACATGAAATACATAGAAAGTAAGGAAGGGGATAGAGTAACTACACACAATTAGTATAACTGAGACCAAGGTATTAGAGAGAAGGCAATCCTGCTCAATTATTTAAAAGCACAAGACATGCCACAAATGAATCCTAAGAGAGCACTCAACTCAGTATTTGGCAAGGGGACCAGGAAGATAGAAAAGTGTTTTCACCAATGGGAAGAGGCTAGTGGAATGTAGCTGATAGGTATAAGGCTGCTTCACACATCGTAGCTTTCTTAGGGCGTAAATTCAACCTCAGATTGATTTTTTTTCAAGCAAAACATGTACAAACTTCACTAAAAATAAACTGAAATCTTCATCATCAATTCACTATAAAACAATTTAAGGAATTCGCTTAGTATGAAATTAAAGAAGAGCTAAGAATGAACCAACCATTAAACCCTCTGTAAAGCTCCAAGTCAATCGAAGCAGCTGCTGCTTCCCTCAGATGAGTGCACCACTCCACCTGTATCACTGATCTTTGTTCTTTTCATTATTTTGAATTGAGTATCTTTGGGACAGGACTCTAGTGGGTCAAAATCAAGTCCACAGTCCCCTATTGTTACAACTTTCCCTTTATTGTCTTCTCAGCATGATTTAGCAACTCCATTAAATAAAGATCAGGGTTATTCTTTTTAAATTCATCGCACCTTGTAGGATAACATCTGACCAACCTGAAAAACAGCATTTATTTGTGCCAAATGCAGTGCATCATTGCTGTCTTGTATAGCAATTCCATCTGCAATCATAAACTTTCTAACACCAATCTGGACAGCTCTCTCTATTATATCCTATAAGTCATCTCGATGCTTTTGAACTCCTCTATAAATTACTCTGAACATAGGATCTGTCATGTTGATGCCAATAGTGATAAACTTGAAGCAACTCATGACTGTAGTCCCAGATCCTCCCTGGAGCCTTAGATTGATTTTTTAAGACAATATAAATAATGACATTTAAATAAGAAAATATCAAGCATGAAAAGGTTCACATTCTTAGCCATCTTTGAAATCCTTATGTATGATAGGGCTGGAAATTAAACAGTTTCCTTGGGATTAAATGGCTGTCTGCTCACCCGTTCTCAAATGTCCTTTCCATTACAATGCCTGACAGACCCGAGACGTATATCTCCACCCTTATATTGGGATGTGGGGCACATCAACAACCCAGTAACCGTGTTTCGTCCTCTCAGGTCATGTGCACTTGCCATCTGCCAGTGTCTGCCTGAGACCCTTGTGGAGGAGGGAGTGGAGTGAAAGTCTATAACCTCTCCTGTAGGAATCCTGACTTCTCACCGTGTGTGACCCTGGGCACTTTCCTTCTCCCTTGGAGAATTTCCTTCAATTTCTTCATCTGAATTTAAGGCATCAAACAAGATGCTGCCCCTGAAAGCAGAAAACAAATTTCAAGTTACAGGATTTAGTATTATCAGGTTGGTTTGCTAACCACAGGGAAAAAGGTTGTGTGTGCACATTTTTTTGCTGAAATGCTAATAGTCTGCATCTAGTGAAACATAAGTCCCTTCCTACCCCAAAGACCCTTCCGCACCCACTCTGGGTTGAGAGTCACACCCTATCCTTCAGACAGCGTGTGCTGCAAGGCTATTTAGAATAAAGACTTATTTGTGCCTCACTTAGTATGAGTATCATCCTTGTCACCCACATGAAATATTACATCTCGGGCCATCATTAAGAGGAAATTCCAAGTCTGCTAAACGCCTTCCTGTTCATGACCAAAGAAACACAACAAGGCAGGCTCCTGGAAAACCCTGGTGCCTGCTTCCCTATGTAGCCTTCCCTCCCAGCAACTCCTCAAGTTCAGCCCATGCTGGAGAATAAACTCAATTGCTTGGAGTTTTCCACTGTTCCATGTTCTGAACTGCCTCTGAGCTAGCCCGTGCTGGCCCCACCTCATTTGGAGAACTTCCATTCATCCTTCAGAGAAAGTCCTCTCTTCTGGTGGGAAACACTTTCAACTTTGAGAGATCTATCTTTTTGCCTGTTTGCCATTCATTTTTTTTCCTCCCATTCCCTTTATTTCATTATTTTTAAGAATGTCTTAAAACTTACAAATGAGTGTGCATAATTCATGTGCGTAATTTAAGGAATAGCAATAAAAAAATGCTCAGATATCTGTCATCTGGCTTAATAATAGAGCCAAAATTTTTGACGCTTTTCATGCACCATTCCCTAATTCCATTCTCTTCCCTTCCCTTCTCCTCAGAGGAATTATCTTTATTCCTTCAGAGTTTGACCACCTTTGTATGTATGCTTGAAAATACATTGCATAAATGTTCCAAGAAATGATCATGATGATGACTATGCAACTATGTGATGATATTGTGAATTACTGATTATATGTGTACAACGGAATGATCAAAAGTTAAGAGTGTTCGCGTTTGGTGTTTTTTGGTATTTTTAAAAAAATAAAAAATTAAAAACATACAATGCATAGTTTTGTCTGTATTTGAACTTTACATGAATTGAAACATATCATTTTATTCTTCTGGGACCTGCTTTTTTTCACCCAACATTACATTTTTTAGACTGATCCGGTTGATGCATGAAGCTATAGTTCGTGAGTTCTTTCATTACTGTATAATAGTCCATTATAACTCATCACAATTTATTTATCCATTCTGTTGAAAATAGATGATTGTTTTGTTTTGTTGTCATAAGAAATGCATCTGTGAACATTCTAGAACACTTCTCCTGGTACATATTGCAAATATCTGTAGGATGTTTAAGATATTTAAAAATGAATATGTTGGGCGGTGCAACAGTGGCTCAGTGAATTCTTGCCTGCCATGCCGGAGACCAGGGTTCGATTCCCGAAGGCTGCCCATGAAAAAAAAAAATGGATGTGTTGTGTCAAAAGGTATTCACACTTCAATTCATCATTAATGGAAATTGTTTTCCTAAGTGGTTTACTTATTTATCCTTTCTTCCGTACCGTTTGTGAAATACCGCTTTCTTGTCTTTGTATTTCTTTCTTGCTTTCTTTGGGATTGATTGAAAAGCCTTCTAATTCCTTTTTTTTAATCTTCTGTTAGTTCAGAAGTTAGAAACACATTGACACACAGTATACTATGCATATTTAAATTAGATTTTCAGCTTAACTAATATTTAACTAATAAGGTACAAATATACCTTCCTCCAGGACGATAATTTCTAGCACCCTTACTCTGATCATTCCAATTCTAATGAATATGCAATTGCTGCACTGACTTCTATTCCTTCTTATTTAATTGGGCAAATTGCACATGATTAAAGCACTTTAATGCAGTAAATGTTTTTATGTTTATCTATGTGCTTAACAATGTCTTCGTTAACTTGTCCATCTTTTTTCTCCAGCTTTCCTTCTGGGTTCATTGCCCTTCTTTCTGAAGAACTGGATATATAATTCTAGACTGACAGTTATTTTTTCCCAGAACGTTGAAGATACTGTTCTGATTTTCACTGTTACATGTGAAATGTCAGATTCAATCTATCTGAGATATTTATAAGTAAGTTGGCTTTTCTTTTTGCCTCCTTTTAAGATTTTCTCTTTGCTTTGTTGTTTTGTAATTTGACTGAACGGTACCTGGGTATATATTTTTCTTTTCTTCTCTGCCTGCGATGTATTACATTTCCTGCATCTGAGAATGTATATCTGGTATCAGTTCTGGAAAATTCTCAGCCTTTTTTTTCCTTCAGTATTGCTTCTACCTCAGTCTTTCCACCTTGCAGAATCTAATTAGACATATGCTGTGGTTTCCTATTCTGTTGTCCATGTCCTTGAACTTAAAAAGTCTTCCCTGGTGTTTGTCTCTTTGGGATGCAGTCTGGAAATTTCTTCAGAGACGTCTTCCAGCTCACAATTCCCTTTTGAATTCAATCTGCAGCTAAATCCAGCCGTTTGGGTTTCACCGCACATGGATATCTATTTTATTCAAGTTCTAGAAGTTATATTTCTTTCTTTTTTTTCCTCTTTTGCATTTGTCTGATCAGTTTCGATAATATTTCCTTTCTTTATTCTACTTTCAATCTCTCTTTTATATTTAAAACACAGGATGCATTTGTTTCCTATTCTGTTCCTTATAATTGAAATACCTGCAGCCTTTCCTGGCCGGATACTATTCTTTATATTTTATGCTGACTCTGATGGTCCCATTTCTCTTTGTCTGTTTACTGGGTTTTGACTATGAGCTCATGTTTTTGGATCTTTATCTGTGGGAATTCTTTGAGACCTCGGTTTTAAACGTATTTCTCTAGAGGATTGTATGGTAGCCCATGACAAACTCTGGGATCTGTCCTGTAACTACTTGTTGAAGAGGGCTTTGAAAACTATTGCTCTTTTTTATTTCTTTGTTTTGTGTATATATTATACAATACAATGAAAAAGTTAAAAATAACTTTTATTTCTCCAGAATGGATTTGTCTTTTGAGTTTTGGAAATTTAAGCAAAGGTTTTTCTCCTCTCTCTTTTTCTCCCCCTCCTTACCAAAGCTTGACTCCATCGTGCATCTCTGCAGGATGGGGTTTTCTTCTTGTTCTCTCATTCAAAATGTTGGTCCTCAAAGGGTTCTGGATTTTGCAGCTCTCTTTGATTTTATCACCCCCGCCACAGGCCCACACTTTATCTCCTGTTGCATTTTTGCAGTTCTGCTCATTAAAACCCAGGTTCTGGACTCCCGGAAACCAGCCTCTACACCAAAGCACTCTTGCCCCCAGACTGGTTTACTGCTTTAGGCTTCCTCATCATCTGTGGCTTCTGAAGAATACCCTTAACTTCTGCCTCGGCCAGGTACCAAAAGGTGTTTTTAATATTTTAGCTGCACTTAAGCTGCACTGTACTGGGGATTTTTCTACAAGCATCCAGTCTACCAAAATATTGTCCAAAATAGAATCCCTACCCTGAAATTCTTCCATTTTAGCACTTATCACAATTGTCATGGCTGGTTCACCTGCCTGAGTCTCTCAGAGAGCTTCTCTAAGGCAAAGCTGTGAGTTCCTTACCTTTTAATTCCAGCGTCGGACACAAATGAAGGAATCCTATCAACGTTGTTTGCATAAGCGGGCAATGCACTAACCAGAGCTTTCCCCTCCCCCAGGCCGAATCAGTTTATCGGACTTGGCTACCCTGAAACTCCAGGCAGACTCACTCTATTTTGTGCACACAAAACTGACGGTCGGTCGTCTTCTCTCTGGACGCCTGGAACCGCCAGCAGATCAGTGGGATCCGAATATGCGCCGAGAGTGGCGCAGAGTCATTAATTTGAATTTCACACACTCTGGGGGACTGTAGCAGAAGGTGTGGGAAGGGACGAGCCGGGGAAGCAGAAGCTCAAAAGTGAGGGTGGAGCTGCTCACGGGTGCTTCTAGCCTACTGGAGAGCTCCGGCCAGGGGCTCGGAGCCCCTGAGAAGGGCGTGAGGGTCAGGCCCAAGGACAGGGGGAGGCTCTGCGGGACCCTGGCCATCCTGCCGGAGGAGTCTCAAGGTGAGGACACCCTGCTTCTGCCGCTCGGGCCCCCTCCTCTTCTAAGCTGTCCCCTCGGGGGACACGGAGCAGGCGGGACTGGTTTGATGATTGACTGTCAGTTCTGGCTGGGACTCCCACTAATCCAAGAAAAGCTGGGCATTAAAAGACCGGAATGCAGACAGAAGCCCCCTTTATTTGGTTTCTCAATGGAAACAGTCAGAAATGGCCTCTGCCTCCGATAGCCCCCACTAGCCCTAGCAAGAACGCCAAGCAGCTTAAAACTTCAGAAAGGAGTGAATGTGTGCTCCCCTCCTTTATCCCAGTACAATGGTGCACTTAGAATGAAGAGGTGGTTCCGGGGCGGGAACTCAGGGAGCCAAGCCAGGTGCACTGCCAGCTCTGCCACTGCTCTGCCATCCGCCAGGGAGCACTGCCCAGTCCCGTGCCCACTGGGGCCTCGACTTCCCTACCAGTATGGGGCGGAGGCTGGGGTGGGTGCGCCAAACTTTGTAGCTTAACAGGTCTAAGATTGCGTGCCTGGAACGCCTTACTTCTCAATGTCACTGTAGGCTCTGATCTGTCTCCCATGGAGACTGACAATGGGGTTTCTAGAGAAGTGTTTGGGGTTCCAGGTCCCCAGCCCAGATAGTGGCGGTGCATGTTTGAGTCTGCTTGTTAGCAGTCTGCCTGCAGACGGCAGGGAGTCCGCCATCATGGGTGGTGACTGCTGCAGGAGCCCTCCATCTGAGAACTCACCCCCAAATTAAAACATATTGCCCACGTACCTGTCCTTCCTGCAGATTTACCAAGCTGGCCTAGTCCCCTCAGACTGGGGTTGCCTAAGGAATCCTGTGTTTTCACGACTCATCTGGAGACTCAGTAACTACTTCTTCCATAATCCATACTGATAGTCTGTAGATTATAGACAAAATCACAGTGTGTAACCACCTACCCAATGGGCGTCCCGGGGACACACCTGGCCTGCATGCCTGTGAATGCAGAACCCTCAGGTGGGCTCGGGCCCCGCCTCCAGCTCCAGAGAGAAGAGCGCTGGTTGTAAGGATTGTATTCCTAGGCCTCTGCCCCACTCCCCTCCAGACACCGAGGCAGCCTTCTGCGTCCCCCGTGGCTCCCACACCCACTTGCATCTGCACACCTGTACCTGTCACACACCTGGTGAAGAGGTAAGCATCAGGGGATGGCATCGAGGGCACCGAACCTCATCATCTGAGGAAAGCAGGGGAGGGCAGGGCCGCGGTGCATGCTAGAAGGGCCTAAGTAGTTTCTCCTTTCTCCATAACAATGAATAAAATTGTGTTTCGCCATTGCACTATAAAGAAGAATACAATGTTGGCTGGAGTCGCTATTACAGAGTCATTATTATGTTCGCTTAGTCTTCTAATTTTGAAAGAAATTAAGACCTTTTCAAAGGGCCCTGGAAGGCGTGCAGGCCCTTGCCTGGGCGCCAGGCCCCTGGTGGGTAGCTCAGCTGGGCCTTGGATGCAGACGTGGGGAGCCCGGAGGAAGCTCTGCTCATTCACCAGGGGCGACCTGCTGGGGGAGGACAGGTAAAGGTGAAGTGTCAGCCAGGTACTGAGAACTGAGCAGGAACTGACTAAAGAGATGGGAAGGTCGTTTGGGCAGAGGATACAACTTAAGAAACAGAAAGCTAAGAAACCGGAGTGTGTGTGCGGGGAGTGTGTGTGGGGAGTGTGTGGGGGGAGTGTGTGTGGGGAGTGTGTGTGGGAAGTGTGCGTGGGGAGTGTATGTGCGGAGAGTGTGTGCGTGGGGAGTGTGTGCGTGGGGGGAGTGTGTGTGCGGGGAGTGTGTGTGTGGGGGGAGTGTGTGTGCAGAGAGTGTGTGCGTGGGGAGTGTGTGCGTGGGGGGAGTGTGTGTGCGGGGAGTGTGTGTGGGGAGTGTGTGTGCGGAGAGTGTGTGCGTGGGGAGTGTGTGCGTGGGGGGAGTGTGTGTGTGTGGGGAGTGTGTGTGTGGGGAGTGTGTGTGCAGGAAGTGTGTGTGCGGGGAGTGTGTGTGCAGGGAGTGTGTGTGCAGGGAGTGTGTGTGGGGGGACCTAGAGCTGCTGGATGTAGGGGCAGCAAGAGGCCCACGGGGCTGGAAGGGAAGCGGCTGTGGTCGGTCGAGGAGTTCAGGGTGAGGAAGGACCTCGGGGGCTTTGCAGCCCGAACCTCGTCCTGTCTGAATAGCAAGGAATAGTGGGGGACCCCAAAACAGGAGCGTGACATTATCAGATTTTCCTGCGAGAAAGAAGAGTGAACTATGCAAGGAAGTGAGGTGCGTGTGTGTGTGCATGCGTGTGCGTGTGTGTGTGCACGCATGGGCTCATTTCAGGAGAAGCTAGAGACACAGTCAGCTCCATCCCCAGGGAAAAGGGGATGGTCCCAGGAGCAGAGGCTGCACAGACCGTCTCTCAAAACTCCTGTGAAAAGTACCCAGTTAAAGAAAGCTTTATCCCCTGCTCACGTGTGTGACAATGCTGGGTACTCTTCTCCAGTGAGAAACAAAGACAGGGCAGCCTTATACGGAAGCCCCATCTTTCCAGCCCGACTGACATGCCCGCATCCCTGAGCCAGCTCGGCTGGCCTCTGCCCCCGTGCCTTTGTCCGGGCCAGCCCTGTGTCCAGAGCCCTCTCCCTCCCACACTCACTCGGAGGCCACCTGCCCGCCTGGTAGGATACGCTGCGAGCCTCCCTCCAGGTGGCGCGTCCCACTGCTGCCTTCGGGTCTCAGCCATGGCCTGCTTAGAGCCTTCGCTGGCTGGCAGCGCATGTGAAGGGGGCAGGGGGCGCGGGCAGGGGCTCCCTGCAAGCTTCCCCCCAGGAGCTGAGCCAAGGATGGCTGGCCGCACACCGGAGCTGGCTGAGCCCCCATCCCGGGGCACTTACTCCTGACACTTTGACCCTCACTTCCCTTTGCTAAGGTGAGTTGTGGCTGGGCTTAGGCAGAGCACCCCAGCTGAAAAGCACCAGCGAAGCACTATCCCAAATTCGGCGATGCTGCGGGTGCTTCTACTCAACTGCCCGGGATTCAGTCCCCCCTTTTGACAGCAGCGTCTCACTTGATGTCACATGACTCACACAGTGGGGACCAGACACAGCACCAGGGGTGTGATTTGCGTGTGTGTGTGTGTGTGTGTGCATAAAATAGTTTCAGGCTCACAATCCACATCAACACACTCTACTATAGGGGCTTTTTTAGTGGAGCAAATGGGGTCGTGAATGTATTTGATTAGAGTTCAGGTTCCAAGGTTGCTCTTCCAGCCTCAAGAAGGAAGCATTTAGCAACGTGCTGAATATATGTGATTTGCACGGTGGGTCCGGGGTGGGGGGCTTGCGCCCAGGGCCTCAGAGGAAAGTGAGATGATGGGGTCTACTCAGGACCTTCCGAAGTCTGAGGCTCTCTGGTTTGCTGACAAGGAGGGGTTGGGCAGCAGCCTTGAAACGCCCGGGCTTGTAGAGCTGAGTCCACATGCAGGATGTGCTCCAAGGCTCAGAGCTCTCCTGTAGCTACCTGACCTCCAGGACCCTCAGTCCCTCGCCCAGCCCTCACGGCTCATCCTCAGTCAGTAATCAACAGCGTCCAGGCATCCTCGTAGGCAATGGGGATTTAGGGATAATTATTAAAGCAGGAAAAACAACAACAGCCCAGAGCCTCACAGATTCCACAGGCAATAATGAAGCCTATAAATAAACAAACAAATAAATTTTGAGTGCCAGTAAGTACAGTGAAGGCAAGTAAACAGGAGAAGGTGACAGCATGAAAACAGGGTGTGTGGCATTTTATATAAAATAACAAGGGAAGACCTTTCTGATTGCACGGTGCTTTAGCAGCAACCTGTCTAAACTGAGGGAGTTACCGGCCCACATAAATGGGAGAGTAGGTCTTGGGCAGAGAGTATGGCCAGTTCAAAGGCCCTGAGGTAAGACTCTGGGTACCATGTTTGAAACGTAATAATCATCCTGCAAAGTGGTTATTATATTTCTCATTTTTAGGTAAGAAATCTAAGGCACCTAAGCCTGTCCAAGATCACAGCGCTGTAATTTTAACTTGAGTTTTTCTGACTCCAAAGCCTTTGTTTTTTTCATCACTGTCATCTTTAAAGGCATTCTCGGTGATATGAGAAAAGAGAGTGGGAGGATGCCCCTGAACTTATCATTCTGCCTCACCCTCCCAGGGGTGCTTCCTAAGTCCTCCCTCCATCTAGAAATGGAGCAGTGCATGTGGACTGAGGACCTGCCATGGGCCCCTCCATGCTGGTAACCAAAGGAAACCACCCTATGCTCTCTCCCAAGAGACAGCTCATAAAGGAACCAAAGTCCAGCCTGGAGAAGGTCTGAGACAGTGCTTCCTTTCAACCTGGGTGACCACGAAGTCTTCCTAAAGGAGATGGGAAAATGGCCCAGACTTTGAAGGGTAAGGAGAGTGGGTAAGCTTCCCAGTTGGTGCCTGCTCAGCTTTCCCATTGTCCTTATCTGTGGAAGGCAGTGTTGTTTGTTCACTATTCTTCCTTTCGCGCCTTCCCTCACCAAGACTTCACTGTCGGCAGAACATTCTCTGTCAACCAATGCAGACTTCGGTCTCATGACTCGCATTGGTTAATGGAATGTGGGTGCAATTGGCAGGAGCTTTTGATTTGAAGCTTTAAGAGTTATGGCAAAGCTCTGCCAGCTCTCTTTCACTTTTGCACGACACCATGAAAAGAAAATAAACAGTCCACTGCTGGTCCGAGGATGAATGGACTAGTAGAAAAGACCAAATACTGACCACCTGCCTGGAGCTTAGCTTGTCAATCCCAGTTCACTCCACCTAAGCTCAGCAGGTCCAGACAGAGTTAAGCTGATCTGGTGGACCTGCAAGAGCGAAACAAATACCTGGTTTTATAAGCCAGTGAGGTTTCAGAGATTATGAGTTACCTAGCACCAAAAGCTGAATAATGCACCTTTGCTCTCAAACACAGGTGATCTCAGGTAGGCCTATTAATTTCTCCAGGGGAGTGAAACACCTAGCGGACACCAGCATGACAGTCTATCGACTGTTCAGGTTCAAGGTTCCATCTCTGACTTTTTAGGGAACCCAATGATCACGTTTTTATTCTCACCCTCCCCAAACTTTCCATCTAGCCTACAGATTGTGAATGGCTCAGTTCATGGGCAATATGTTAAAAAGTTGACTCCTGTGTTCCAATAATTCTTTGCTCCTTGCATAGTCCTGAGAACCCTGGGGCACTTCAGGGGACACTCTGGAGCCTGCCAGGGTAAGAGAAGGAGCATGAGACCGGGGACCACACCACCCATCCTGGCTGCACCTCAAGGACCTCCATCTTTATATCCTGCACGCAATCAGATTCCTTGTAAAAGACCTTATCTGAAGTTGCAATCTATTACCTTAAAATGTGTACAATCACCAGTTGGCATGGAAAGCCCAACATGCTACATCCTAATACTCAAAGGTGGCCATTACCTGTCCCTGCTCTTTTGTCCAAGGCCAAAGCTCTTTTTTATCTTCGCTTTCATCCCTGTCCCCAGTGGCCCAAGCCCCTGGTTTGCTATAGCTGGGCATCCTCAGGTCTCTCAGGCTCCTTTGTCCTCTCTGTCTGCAACGTCCACTTCCGTCACTATCTGCCAGTCAAGGTCTGCCCCTCGGGGTCCAGAACAGCGGCAGAGCCCAGTCCGGTCAGCCCGTAGCTGAGGTGGTATTCCTACATCGGGCAGGCACCGCTGAGCGCTGTACACAAATTACAGCGCTTTACCCTGAATCAAATACTGTTCTTCTTTCCTCTCGAAGTTCAGAGAGGTTGAGTAACTTGCTCTAGACCACACAGTTAGACAATGCCTTGCCAGGGTCTGCATTTACACGCGCTCCAGAGCCTGCGTTTTATAGATGATGAAATGGTGGCCATGAGTGAGAAGGTCCAGCAGCTGGTTGATGGCCAAGCAGGTGCGTGGGTCTGTCAGTCAGCGCCAGCCTTGTTGGCTGGTGGCAGAGCAGTGCCTCCAGGCTCTGACCGTGCCCACGCTGGAGGTGTGGGATGGGACCTGAGCCAAGGCAGTGCTGTGCTTGCACGAGCATTCCTGCAGCGGTGCCTCCTGCCAGCTGGCCACGCCTGTGTGTGGTCCACTTGGGCATTTCCTCTTGCTCAGTTCCTCGTGGAGTCACAGCTCAGAGCTGGAAGTCAGCTTGGAACACCTGCGGGCCGTTGGCTTTCAGAACGAAAACCCATTAAAATCACCAGGGAAGGCTTACAAAAACCGGCTCAGCGCCACCACCTGGGGTTGTGATGTGATGGTACCGTGGGTGGGCCCGGATGTTGGCATTTTTGATGCACGCCAATGTGCAGTGAGATTGAGTTTCTCTACTCTAATCCGACATCCGATCCAGCAGCAAAACCCACCTCACGGAAGGAGAAACGCCCTGGGCAAGCCCTCAGCAAGTGAGAAGCAATGCTGGGCCTGGAAGCTGAGCCCTTCTGATTCTGAAGCTTTCCGTCTTTTCCATGAACGGGAAGTCTCTCTAAGCATTTTAAGCATTGGCTTTCTCCCTCTTTCCATGGCATATGAGTCCAGGGCCCAGCAGAATGAGCTGAGCTAACAAAATCCCACCTGGTTGGGAAAAAAACGACAGTTGGACATAGAATCTGGGGTGTCATTGAGCCTGTTAGGGGGGCCACAACCAAATTGTTGGGGTCAGGAATTGTAAGCATCACCAGCTGTCTCCATTGTCCCACACACCCTACTCTCTCCCCACCTGGACCCTGATGGGACAGCACAACTCTACCCATCCCAGTGGGGTATGTCCTGAGAGGGGCTGAAATCTGGCCACCACCTTCCCCCGTCCTGCCTGCCACCTACCCCAGCCTTTCATATTTAACACATCCAAATATTGATTTTTACATACAGTCCCAAGGAATTACCTAAACTCATGAGCTTTAATCTTTCATTCTGAATACAAGGCCTTTAAAATCTGACATGTCACTTCAAAAAAAAAAAAAAGAATCACAGGAGTATGGCTTGTCAGTTTAATTGGGGGTTAAAAAAAATCTCTATCCCTACATCCTCTTGCAGCTTTTCCGTGGTTACTGTTCTGCCTCTGTCTCCACAGAGACCACTCTGGGCCTGGTAGCCATGGTGACGTGAGAAGATGTGAGCAGATGGGAGCTCTACTTCCCGAATTTAAACATTGTCGTGTTGGGGGGAGGGGCGGCGGGGAATGAGGAAAGGAGAAGAAAGAATGCTGAGAGCAGAAGTTACAAAATTCTTGACCTAGGAATGTACTGCAGTGTTGAGGACAAATGATAAGGCATGTTTTCATTGCTGAGCTGAGCTCTTCTCCTTGACCTCAATAAATGATTCATTCCCCCCTTTCTCCCCTTGTTCTCAGACCCTTCTAGGTATCAGCATTCCCTGGGGAAATGGAAACAAAAGGTTTCTGTAACAGGCAGAGTTGGAGGCATTTTTAAACTTGGAAGCAAATTGCAATAGTATCTTTTAAAGAATGCATTATTCAATTCAGAAAACAGGGGTCCAAACTGGTGTCAGGCTGGAAAGATCCCGGCTCAGGAGGTATGAAATTTGTAAGATATCTGCTAGCTCTGAGACTATGTAAAAGAAATTTTACCAGGAGGTTAAACTGTGACTTTCTGTCTCAGCTTCTGCTGGGGCCCCAGGACATGGCAGGATAGCATAGGTGGCCGTCAGCCATGCAGGACGTGCTAACTGAACAGTAGATTTTTAAGTCATTAACCTAAGAGAAGGTGGAAGAGATTTCTTTGGAGAAAGTTTCAGTTGCCCGTGGGCGAGAGGAGCGAGCCACTCTCCCCACTTTCCAGCTAGAGTTTGGGGCCAAGGCCTCAGGCCCCCAGAGAGATTGGCATGTGACTCTCTGGGATTTGGGGAAACAGGAAACTGTACCTGATTCAAAATGAGGGTTGTGTGCGGATGAAGCAGCCTGAGAAGGATTGTGAGATGGGGAGAAGGAAAGGGAGGAGGGGAGCAAGAGCAACATTTTTTTTTTTTTTGCATGAGCAGACACCCGGAATCAAACCTGGGTCTCCAGCATGGCAGGCGAGAACTCTATCCTGGAGATCAACTTTTAACTGAACCAAAAGTCCAGTTTTGATTTTAGACTGAAATGGACATTTGCTACTGAGGGAGGCAGGGGCAGCTCCTGGCCCAGCCGGAGACTTCACTGCGGGAGGTGATGGGAAGCGCACCTGCGGAGCATTTAATGAGAAGGAGGAGAAAGACGAGGTTGCTTTCTGCCTGCACCCTCCTGTGCCAGCTCATTCAGGACACTGGTGACTGGGTAGGAAGATTTGGGGACTCCAGGTGCCTCATCATTGGCCTAGAGAGAGGCAAGGCCCCAGAAGAATTTCTGCACAGATATTCCTTCTCAAGTCTGAAAGTCACCTCAGGTTGTGCTGCTTCTCCGCACTCTTCCCAGCTCCTTCCTCGCACCCATTCTTGCTCCCAAGTTGGTTACAGCATTTATCTCTAGTCTGCATTGTGGGTTCTGATGCCTGGGGACTAGTGTTATTTCTTTCGGACCCCAGGACTGGAAGACAGCACCAGGGCAGTTCAAGTCTAGAGGGGAACCCACAAGCTGTCTGTACGGCTGTAGTTTAGAACAGAGGGACAAGCCTGTGGCTGCCAGGCTTGACTGAAATCAAAACCGAAACCCCTATTTCACTTGCTCACCGATCCTGAAATCGTTTTTTCCTGGAGTTCACGCCATGCCCTTCCTCGATGTGCTGGAAGGAGCTGCAGGGACTGCTCTGGCCACCAGATCGCCTCCTGCACAGCCCCATCCGTTCATCTCCTAGTCCATCTAACAGCCCCTAAGGAAAAAACACAATGGAGAGAGATATGCAAATAATTAGATTTCTATCTTCCCTTGAGTGTTCCCAAAGTACTCCTTTGTGGGCCCAAAGGTGGCTGCTAAAGAGAAACAAACCTTCAGCGGGGAAAAAAAATCACACTCTGCACCTGCTGGTGGCTGATGGGGAGGCGTCCTCTGGGCGATAGCAGTGGCATCTCCCGATCCTGCTCTCAGAGTCCAGGTGGAAAAGGACCCAGAACTGAGGAGTCCAACAAGGACCAAACCCAGAGCCCCGGGTGCCACGGGAGAGCAGAATTCTCTTCCTGGACTGGAGCTGCCGCAGGGCACGCTGCCTCCAGCCACGTTGCTTAGTGACGCAGAGGTGTCCGGGTCTGGTCCAGGTCTGCAGAATCTGTCATTCCTGGTCCCCACTCGTGGGCAGGGGACCCCCTCTCTGAATGCCTGCTCTTGCCAGGCCCTACACCAGGAAGGCTTCCTCATTGCCCAGGGGCATGCAGGAGCCCAGCGAGGTTGGCAGCTGTCACCCAACCTATAAAGGGGGACAGTGGTACCCTGAGGGGGCCAAGGGTTTGTCCAAAGCTACCTAGTGAGTTTCATATAGCACAAGACAGACTAGAATACCCTGGTGTTCTGACGCCAACAACAGTGCCATTTCCATAGCCCAGCATTTGGGGATCCTGGGGCTCTTTAAATATTTAGAAGTTTGCTCACTCACAAATCCTTAGAGAGATGTTCAAACGCTGAGAAGAGAAAAATGACAACGATTCGTCGAACACCTGCAGCTCACCCTCTTGCATGCCTCTCCGCTCGCTCGGCTGCACTCCAAGGGCCTGGCGCTCACCACTTGGCACAGGGAAGGCTCTCTGCCGCCTGGTGCAGCCTGGGCACCTCAGGCCACCCTCTTGTAGCCTCGGACTCGCCTGAACAGAACCCGAGTCTGGTCCAAGCCCAGGGAGGCAGGTCCTGCCTGAGCTCAGCTGGAAGTTCCATCAGATGGAGATGGAAGCAATGGTCTCCCTTCTGCGGCCTGAGCCACCTACAGTTCCCTCCAGAGGACCTGGCTCCTGGAGCAGAGATGGGCTTTAGCCCCACATTGCGGCTGGGTACCTGGGAGTGTTGGGCCGTGGAATGGGCCTTGGGGATGAGAAGTCACAAGCCGGCACCTGGGGCCATCCCATCCACTTGCTGCCCCACTCACAGGACGAGGCTCACTCACAGCCCGGCGGACACAGGTGGAGCTGACGTCTCCGAGGCCTGGGTCCTGCTGCCACCAGGCCTGGCTTGGCTGAGGGCAGCTGGCACCTTGTACCAATCAGCTAAGCCTATAGGCCTCTTAGCTCTAACTTCGTTTTCTAAGTTTGGAGTCTTTGAGTCATCTGTCCTCCCTGTGATGTGCCAACCACTCTGTGCTTCTCTTGACCTGACCTAACATCTTACCATTCCCTCTCCTACTAGACTCTGTCCCCTGGGACTAGTGATCAATGGGTCAATTTCCACTGTCCCCCCAGAGTCTTCATCAACTATTCCATCTCTTGTGCAGGCAAAAGTCTTCTGGCCCCTGAGGATACTTCTCCAGCCACTAGCACTTGTGGCTGCTGCTGAGTGGGCCTGAGCCTGCATCTCTAGGGTGGGAGGTGGGGTTGCTCTGTGCTGGAGGCTGTCCCCTTCACCAGCCTGGGCCACCAGGCTGCCCACTCCTCACAGCTGCCTTTTCCTCTAGGGAATTGCCCAAATGGGAGCCACTACATGTCAGTGGCCAACAGAGGAGTGGCATGGGGTACAAAAGGCTGGCCCCTGGCCTCAAGGTTGGACCAATTCTGACCAAAGCTCCCTTGGGCCAGGCTGAAGCTAATCTTCACCTGAGACCAGCCCCTTACTTAGTTTTCTTAGTTTTTTTCCTAAGTTTTCTTCCCCTGCTCTATCCTTCTTCCCTCCCTCCCCTTCTCCTGAGGGGACCCCTTCCATAAATCACTTTCCTGATAATCCTTATTTCAGGCTCTGCTTTTGGGGAACCCGACCTGAGATATTGTCAGGAGCTGCTTGGAGCTGCAGCTTGTCACGCCTGGAAATTGTCATCATCTGGAGCTGTTATCCTCAGAGTCTTAAATTCCATCAGAGTGCTCTACCCACAGCCTGCTGTCCTCCCAGCTGCCTATATTTTCTCCTTACCCTTTGTGTACATCAAAGCTACCAGCACCTTCATTCCCCAGCTCTCTTCCTTTCCCTATATCCTTGTTCTGCTGTCTGTTGCTGCATTTTCCTTAGAAATCCCCAGCTCCTCCTGGAAGTGACTGCCTCTGAGCCTCGCAGCTCTCCAGGACCTCCAGAGAGAACCATGAAGGCTGCCACCGCAGACCATTCGTGGTCTCCAGCCCTGATGAAGCCAAGCAAGCCTTCTGTTTCTCCAGTCAACTCTTACCCACGGTAGTTATTTAAAACCTTCTTGACAATTCTCAGACTTCCCACCCACCACTTCCCACTCCTTCCCAGCAGATAACCTTATCTTCTACTCAGAGAAAAAAATAGATGGCATCAGATAGCATCTTCCTCTACTTCCTGCATTCACACCTGCCAACTACTTACCCATCCTTAGCCTTTAAATATTCCTTCTCTACAGCTAAAAGAGAGCCTTGTTCTTTCTGTGATCTAACTCCAAATCTCTCTCTAAACTCTGACTCCCTTACTTCTGCACTTTCTCAAAGATCTTGCCGAATGGTTGTGCTCTCTCAGGCTCGCCTTTTCATCCTTTCTCTCACTGGAGCTTTCTTTTTAGCCCAAGTTTCTTCCATCTTTTGTCACCTCCTACTACAGCCCTGGATTTTTCCTTCCCTTCATAATCAAACCCGATGAAATGCCATCTGGATTTCTCCCTGAACTCTTGTCTGAAACTCTTCTGTGAAGCTAAATCCTACAGGCACCTCTGATGACTCTTTCCCTTGGCTTCCCCTGGCTTTGGGCCACCATGCCATGCTCTCCTTTCCTGACTCTGCCTTTCTCTAAGTGAGGACCCCAGCTCGCCTCAGGCCATGTGGACCATTTCTCATCTCTAAAGTGGGGTAAAATGGTAGTAACACCATACTTTGCTCAGCAAGCTCAAGTAGGTGATACAGGAACAATCCTTAGAAGGGAGCCCGTACGGAAAGTGCGTGCTGCCAAGATCACCAGCTGCCTTAGCTGGGTCACAGTGTTGTGGCATCTTGGACTGACCCAGCCGCGCATGGGCCCCAGTTCAGCTGGGGTAATGCTTTAAAAAAGCAACTATTTCCCTGTCCCTCTCCCACTTACATTTCTTCAGTCACGCAGCCTTGTTTCAGGACAAGCTCTAGCCTCTTTATCATGGTGTGCGAGGTCCTTCGCGATGGCATTTTCGTTTCTCTCCCCAGCGTCCCCTCTCCCCCACATAACTTGCACTCCAAACATGCTACACCCAGTGCGAGTTTTCAGAATGCACCATGCCCTCTCACCCCTGGGCCTTAAGCCATCCTCCCTTCTCTGCTCAGAGCACTTTTCCCACTCGCCACCCTCCCTGCCTCCTGACTTATACTTGAGAGGTCAGCGAGGGCTTCCAGAGAAGAAGGCAGAACTCAACAGAGACAGGCCTCTCCCTATTTCTCAGGACTGGGTGAGGCACCCCTTCCTTGGGTCACCGCCTTCTGGATCTCCATCCACCATTGCCCTTGTCTACTGCCTGGTTATTGCCTGTTTACTTGTCTGGGTTTTCCAGTCCTTGGAAGACACGGAAAGCTTCAGGTTCTCAGGCCTTTTCTAACCATTAGTTAACTGCCTGGCATACACTTTGTCTCGCTGACTATTTGTTAAAGGATTTCATTCATGGAATACTTTGTATGTACCCGCCACAACACCAGGTCCTCAAATGCCGTACTGAGTAAGGAGATGCAAACTGCTACAATAGGCAAATCTGCGATCTCAGTGGCCTCTTACAGGAGAAGTGTGTTTCTTCCTTCTGTGGCAGTCAGCTGGTGGGTGGGGTGGCATGTGGCATGCTCTGCTCCATGACGTTTTCCAGGAATCATGCTGACGGAGGTTCTGCCATCTCTGATTCCCGGCTTCCAGTGTCACTCTGACTCCTGGCCTCCTGTTGGTAGATGGAGACAGAGGGGAGATGGAGGGTCAGGTAGGAGGATTGCACAGCCAGGCCACGTGTGCACAGAGATGGCCAGGGCTCGGGCACGTGGTCCTGCCACGATGGGAAGAGGCTGAAACACAGAACCCCCGCTGGGTCCCCTGGGGTCAGCCAGCCATCTCTGCCACACACCTTGGTCTCATTTAATCCCTACTGCCATCCTGGAAGGAAGATAGCATTGGCAGAGCCTGCACGTAGCAGGTAGAGCCAGCTGTGTATAACTCAGCCCAGTGGGCTGCCCCACGGCGTGGGGTCTCCACGTAGGGTGTGGCTCACCAACACTGGCGTGGCATTTCCCCATCTGCTCTCCTGGTTCTGCCCACTGGATCCCGAGGGCCACTTACTCTGGGTGTCTCAGGCCCTGGCTGCCAAGGAGAGATTTGGGAACTGGCCACACAACACTGAGGGGCTCTGACTCCTTCTGGAATTTTCTTCGGGAAAATTCTTGCTTCAGAAGCCAGTTACAAGGCCGTCACACAGCTCTTAGCAGGTGTAGACTCAAGGTTGTCCTGTCCCCAGTCTCCTTGAAAGAGAAAGGGAAGGACCACTGGTACAGGGCTTTGGAAGGTCACTGATGCTCTGAGTTGATACCTAAGCTGGGAGCCATGGCTCACTATCTTTATATATGAATTTCTGGGTTCAGCAGACACAGCCCAATGGGCAATGGAAATTGGAAAGAGTCTTTCTCAGCTGTCCAGCAGCTCCGTATGCCCCTCCCAGAGTCAGAGCTGCTTCTGCTGGGCAAGTGCAGGCAGGAGGGGGACTTATGCTGCTGGAGAAGGGATCCAGAGAGTACAAACAACCGTGAAGGAAACTGGTTCTATGGGCCACACTGCTTAATAATCACATTTATCACCCCCCCTCCCCCCGCCTTTTGATTCTGGCTTCATCTCATCTGTTTGTTTTTGATGCTTCAGTGAGTCCAGCTACTCCTGAGAAATGGGAAATGACACTGTGGATATAGCTGAGATTTGGACAATTCCAAGACATATCAAACTTGGGATTTGCAAACGATTTCATCAGAGAAGATCACTGAACAAAGAGGATGACAGGCTCTTCAAATAGCCTCTACTGTTCATGGCGAAAATATACACTGATTGACACGTAAATTACATCTTGAGGATTTCTCCCCTGGATTTATCAAAAATATGATTTTTGACCAAAACAAAGCTTAATTCTCTTTGGCAGGTTTTGCTGCCAGCAGAGCTGCCTGTTCCTCCCGCGTCTCCTCGGAATTGCCTGCTGTCTGTCCCTCTGGCTGCAACCCTGACTCCAGTCCATCGTGTCATCTCCTAACTCCTCCACTCCCCCGCTCCCGCAGTGCCCCTCTGCAGCAGCTGGAGTCAGGTCTAAAAGTGCCCCTCTGGCCAGTGGCTCTTCTGCTTCGAGCCCTCTGAGGTCTCTGCATGGTTTGCAGGTGACACGTGGTCCTCAGCAGCACCCCAGCTCTGCAGGTTTTGTGGCTGCCCAGTCTCCCTGCCCCCCTGCCTCTTCTCTTACAATCCAAGCCCCAGCTCTATGGAGCAGATGCTCCAGCCTCTTCGCACTCAGGTTCCCTTAGCCTCCTCATCTCACCTGGGTCCCCTCCCCTCTAGCCTTTCCCGACCGTGCCATCCCGGGATCAGGATGAGAACCAGCACTGCCTGCTGGATGTTTGTCCCATCGCTGGCCTTTCCCTACCCCTCTGCCAGGTCACGGGCCAGTGAGCCCGGAAGGCAGGCCCAGGTCTGCGGGGTGTGCCTAGCACAGAGGAGAGTGCAGCGAGGCCGAGAGCGCCCGTGGGTGACACGGCCTCCACCCTCCCCCCAGACAGACAGCTGCAGGCCGCAGGCCAGCCCAACAGCTGCGTCGCGCGTGTTCTCTCCAAAAACCAAGATTGCAACATGCTCGGGACCTTGAGGTCAAGGCGGTGGGAGGAGGCTGCGCGGGACAGCGGCGGGGCAGGGGCACGGGGGGGGGGGCACGGGGGCCAGGCGGGTCCCCGCCCAGCGCGAGCCTGGTGGGCACCGCAGCCCCGGCCCCGGCTGGCGGCCGCACCCTCGGGCTGGGCGCCGCTCGGCTCCCGCCCGCCTTCCCTTCCCAGCGCCCGGCTCCCGGGGGCTCCTCGGGCGCCCCTCCCAAGGGCGTCCGGCCACTTTGCCGCGGGACGCGGCGCCACCTGGTGGCCTCGGCGCTCAGTGTCCGGGCAGGGGCCGCCCTGGCAGGGGCCCCGGGATCTGTGCGCAGGGGTGCGCGTGCACCAACTCGGCGAGAGGAAGCGGGTTCCCCACGTGGGAAATGCGTCCTGCTAGGGTCTGGGGGCTTGAGGGGGCTCGAGGGCAGTCCAGCCCAACCCAGTCGCTTCTCGCGGGAAAACGGAAGTCCATAGGACGGAGGGGAGGCCCGAGGTCAGGCGGGAGGGGCTGGAGATTCAGGCCGACAGGACTCTTGGGAATCGGTGAGCATTTGGGAATCTCTCCTCCGAGGCTCCAGAGCCAGCCACTTCCTCGCCGAGCTGTGCTGAGAATCTGCCCTAGACAGTCCTGGGGTATTTCCAGTCTAGGAGAGGAAGACAAGCAGAGAAATGAAGGAAGGAATGGGGGGGAGAGGGAGGGAGGGAGAGGGGGAAGGGGGAGGGAGGGAAGGAGAGAGACAGAGGTGACAGAGGTGATAGATGATAGAAATAGATGAGCGACAAATATGTAGAGATGGATGATAAATAACCCCTAGATAGAGCACAGATGAGCAAATAGATGGATGGAGGAACAGGTGAGAGACAGTTTCCATGCTTTGATGGCGACAAGGGCACAGTGACAGAGAACCAGTGAGCTAGCCGACCTTGGCTGCAGTGCTCCAGGCAGATGGCCCGAGGGTTCAATGGCAAAGAAGGAAGAGAAGGGGCGGCCCTGAGGGAAGAGCATCCCGAGCAGGAGGGACGGAAGTGGGAGGGCCTTGCGTCTGGATGCAGACCAGCAGGCTCAGGACGCAAAGACCAGGCAGACGGGACACCAGGAGCAAGGCAAAGCACAAGGTCAAGGGCATAAGGGGAGACCACATCTGGCGGGATGAGGAGATTGTTGATGTTTTTAGTGTTTAGTTTTGTTGTGCTTTTAAACTTGCAATGGAGATTGTTGGTGTTTTTGTTTGTTTCTTTTTAACTTGCAGACTAAGCTTTTCGAGTATTTAAACAAGGAAACAATGTATTGCTTTGTTCTGTTTGTTTTTCAGCGCATCATTTTTATACCCCAGGTGATTCTTATTGACTTTAACACCTGAGAACCACTCTTCTTTTACATTCCTCACCTCCTCCAGAAAGTGCTTCCTCGTTCACCAGCTGGGTTAAGTGGCCTCTTCCTGGTCCAGAGCTCACATCTTCGTGTCTCTGTCACTGTGCCTACCACCTTGAAAGTGGAGGGAACGTTTCTCTCTCCCCTTGGGTGGGTTAAGCTCAGGGAAGCTGTTAACTGGTCATGGAATCGGCTCTGCTGGCCGCTCCCAGAGGGGAAAGGGGCGGGGCATCCTAGAGCCTTCAACCTCTGAATGGGATGACGATTCACACCAAAAACATGGAAATGACACTTGGAAATGAAATATTTTCAGAAGCAGTCTGAAAACTGAAGCTAGCATGTAATTATGTCCAGCAGGTTCCTCCTCAGGCTCAAATGAGAGCTGGCTTAGACTTTTCGAATTTATGACTTGCCTCTTTTTAAAACCACAAGCATGCAAAGCCAAGGCAGGTGTAGAGGCACGCTGGCCGAGAGCATGGACCCTGGAGTCTCCGTGAGGGGCTCCGTACCTGGTTCTCCACTTCCCAGCTCTGTGACTTACAGAAGGTATTTCTGTGCCCAGTGTCCTCACCCGTGAGATGGAGACAGCAATAGCACTGGCCTCCTGGGGTGAGATTGCATAAAGGAGTGTCTACCCACCAGTGAGTGGTGCTGGTTATTGTTGTGGTTATCACACCAAAGATTTTTGAAAGCTTATTAAGCAAAAAGAGAACATCGAACGTTGTTTGCAGGAGCCCAAGGCAAAGGAGGTACTGAAATGGAGCCCAGTGTTTGATGTTTTTAACTGAATTTTTTTAAGATTTAAAATTTTTTGTTCTTTAATGAAGTACATGAGCACATTAATTTTTTTCATCACATAGCTGTGCATTTATCATCACAATCGACTTCTTATCTTTCTTGTGAAAAATGATATATATATACAAAAAGCAATAAATTTCAAAGCATGTTGCAAGTTAATCACAGAACAGATTTCAGAGTTTGGTATGGGTTACAATTCCACAATTCTAGGTTTTTACCTCTAGCTGCTCCAAGACACCAGAGACTAAATGAAACATCAATATAGTGATTCAGCATTTCTACTGTACAAGATTCATACCTTTGCAGTAGTTCATGCAAGAACTCATTTATATTTATAGTATTAATCAGTGGGGCACATGGATCTCTACAACTCCTTTCAATCACGTTCACCTTCAATGTGGTAATATTACTTATAGACTCACTACAGAACAGCCTTCACTTCTGCCTACTCCCTTACATTTAAGTTCAATCTCATTAGCTAATGGTTCACCCATCTGTAGCTTCCGTGTATCTCTAGGTCCCCTATATTCTGTATTATAGCCTCTGATTTTACCTTTACCATGGTCATAAAAGTGGAACCCTACAGTATCGATCTTTTTGTGTCTGGCTTATTTCACTCAGCATTATGTCCTCAAGGCTCATCCATCTTGTCATGTGCTTCAGACGTCGCTTCATCTTACTGCTGCATAATATTCCATTGTTATGTATATACCACATATTGATAATCCACTCGCCTATTGATGGACACTTGGATTGTTTCCATCTTTTGGCAATTGTGAATAGTGTTGCTATGAACATTGGTGTGAAAATGTCTGTGTCATTGCTTTCAGCTCTTCTGGGTATATACCCAGTAGTGGTATTGCCAGGTCATAAGGCAACTCGTATTTAATTTTCTGAGGAGCCACCAGACTGTCTTCCATCGTGGCTGCACTATCGTACATTCCCACCAGCAGTGCAGATGTGTCCCAGTTTCTCCACATCCTTTCCAACACTAGTAGCTTCCTGTTTGTTTAATAGCAGCCGTTCTTATAAGTGTGAGGTAATAAGAAGTCTTGATCTGCATTTCCCTTATAGCTAATGAAAATGAGCATCTCTTCATGTGCTTTTATTATTATTATTATTATTATTGTTTTGCAAGAGCAGGCATCGGAAATCGAACCCGGGTCTCCAGCATGACAAGCAAGAATTCTGCCACTGAGCCACCATCTCACCGCCATCTTCATGTGCTTTTGAGCCATCTGTATTTGCTCTCCAGAAAAACGCCTATTCACATCCTTAGCCCATTTTATAATTGGGTTATTTGTTCCTTTGTGTTAAGTTTTATGATTTCATTATGTATAGAGAATATCAAACATTATCGGGTGTGTGATTTTCAAATATTTTCTCCCACTGAATTGTTTGACCTTTTTGACAAATTCTTTTGGGGCACAAAAGCACTTGATTTTGAGGAGTTCCCATTTATCTGTTTTTTCTTTTGTTGCTTGTACTTTGGGTATAAAGTTTAGGAAGTTAACTCCTATTACTGGGACTTAAAGATGTTTCCCTACATTTTCTTCTAAAAGCTTTATGGTACTGGTTTTTATGCTTAGGTACTGGTTCTTATGCTTAGGAGTTTGATCCACTTTGAGTTGATTTTTTTAGGGTATGTGCTGGTTTGAAAGGATTATGGACCCTAGAAAAGCCATGTTTTAATCCTGATCCATCTTGTGGAGACAGCTGTTTCTTC
Organism: Tamandua tetradactyla; assembly: GCF_023851605.1. Taxonomy (NCBI): domain Eukaryota; kingdom Metazoa; phylum Chordata; class Mammalia; order Pilosa; family Myrmecophagidae; genus Tamandua; species Tamandua tetradactyla. Next base: position 71,040,701 of record NC_135329.1, read on the forward strand.
TAATCCCTATTCAGCACTGTAGATTGGAAGCTTGATTAGATTATCTCCAAAGAGATGTAATCTGCCCAGTTGTGGGTGGTAACTTTTTTTGTAATTAATTAAAAAAAATTAACAACAAACAAACAAAAACATTAACATATCATTCTGTTCTACATATGTAATCAGTAATTCTCAATATCATCACATAGTTGCATATTCATCATTTCTTAGAACATTTGCATCAATTCAGAAAAAGAAATAAAAAGACAACAGAAAAAGAAAGAAAATGATATCAGAAAAAAAAGATTATACATACCATATCCCTTACCCCTCGCTTTCGTTTATCACTACCATTTCAAACTAAATTTATTTTAACATTTGTTCCCCCTATTATTTATTTTTATTCCATATGTTCTACTCATCTGTTGACATGGTGGATAAAAGGTGCATCAGACACCAGGTTTTCACAATTACACAGTCACATTGTGAAAGCTATATCATTATTCAATCATCATCAAGAAACATGTCTACTGGAACACAGCTCTACATTTTCAGGCAGTTCCCTCCAGCCTCTCCATTACATCTTGAATAACAAGGTGATATCTACTTAATGTGTAAGAATAACCTCCAGGATAACCTCTCGACTCTGTTTGGAATCGCTCAACCATTGACACTTTGTCTCATTTCACTCTTCCCCCTTTTGGTCGAGAAGGTTTTTTCAATCCCTTGATGCTGAGTCTCAGCTCATTCTAGGATTTCTGTCCCACATTGCCCTGGGATTCATGTCCCACATAGACAGGGGGAGGGTGGTGAGTTTGCCTGTTGTGTTGGCTGGAGAGAGAGGCCACATCTGAGTAACAAAAGAACCTCTTTTCAGGGTGACTCTTAGGCCTAAATTTTAAGTAGACTTGACCTATCCTTTGTGGGGTTAAGTTTCATATGAACAAACCCCAAGACTGGGCGCTCAGCCTATAGCTTTGGTTGTCCACACTGCTTGTGAGAATATCAAGAATTCAACTTGGGGAAGTTGAATTTCTCCCCGTTCTCACCATTCCCCGAAGGGGGCTCTGCAAACACTTTTCCACTCACTGATCGAATCACTCCGGGATTCATCGGGGCATCACTCTGAACAAACCAACAAAATCTCATGTCCTATGTGGGTGGTAACTTTTAATTAGATGATTTCCATGGAGGTGTGTCCCCACCCACTGAAGGTGGGGTTGTCTACTGGACCCTTTAAGAGGGAACCATTTTGGAAAAACTTTTAGAGCAATAGAACCACGAGAGCCATAAGAGCCTGAGCAGCCAGAGACCTTTGGAGATGAAGAAGCAAAATGCCCCTGGGGGAGCTTCATGAAACAGGAAACCCAGACAAAAAGCTAGCAGACATTGCCATGTTCGCCATGTGCTTTTCCAGTTAAGACAGAAATCCTGAACTTCATCTGCCTTTCTTGAATGAAGAAACCTCTTGTTGGTGCCTTAATTTGACTTTTTATAGACTTGCTTTAATTTGGACATCATCACAGCCTAGAACTGTAAACTTGCAACTTAATAAATTCCCCTTTCTAAAGTCAATCTGTTTCTGGTATATTACATCCCAGTAGCTTGCAAACTAGAACAGGGTGTAAGGTAAGGGTCCTCTTTCATTCTTTTGGCTATTGATACCCAGTTCTCCCATGCCTATTTATTGAAAAAACTGTTTTGTTCCAGTTCAGTGGATTTGAGGGCTTGTCAAAGATCAGTTGACCATAGATTTGGTGGTCTATTTCTGCACTTTCAATTCAATTCCATTGGTCATCCTTTTATTTTTGTACCAGTACCATGCTGTTTTGACCACTGTGGCTTTATAATACATTTTAAAATCAGTAAGTGTTAATCATCCCACTTTTTTTAGAATGCTTTTAGCTATTCAGAGTCCCTTTCCCTTCCAGATGAATTTGTTAACTAGCTTTTCCACATCTTCAAAGTAAGTTGTTGGAATTTTATTGGTATTGAATTGAATCTGTAGATCAATTTGGGGAGAACTGATAACTACATTTAACTTTCCTATCCATAAGCAGGATATGTCTTCCCACCTATTTAGATCCTTTTTTATTTCTTTTGGCAACATTATGTAGTTTTCTGTATGCAAGTCCTTTACGTCCCTAGTTAAGTTCATTCTTAGATACTTGATTATTTTAGTTGCTGTTTGAATGGGAATTTTTCTTTTATTGACTCCTCAGTTAGGTCATTGCCTGTGTATAGAAACATTACTGATTTTTGCACAGTAATTGTGTATCCCACCACTTTGTTGAATTTGTTTATTAGCTCAAGTAAATTTGTTGTCAACTTCTTGGGATTTTCCAAGTATAGTATCATATCATCTGCACATAATGAAAGTTTTACTTCTTCCTTTCCAGTTTGGATGCCTTTTATTTCTTTGTCCTGCCTGATAGCTCTAGCTAGGACTTCTAGTACAATGTTGAATAATAGTGGGGACAGAGGGCATCCTTGTCTCATTCCTGATCTTAGGAGGAAAGATTTCAGTCTCTCTCCATTGAGTACGATGCTGGCTATGGGTTTGTCATATATGCCCTTTATCATATTGATGAAGTTACCTTTCATTCTAACCTCTTGAAGTGTTTTTATCAGAAAAGGATGTTGAATTTTGTTGAATGCTTTTTCCGCATCAATCAAGATGATCATGTGATTTTTTCGTTTCGATTTGTTAATGTATTGTATTACATTAATTGAGTTTCTTGTGTTGAACCATCCTTGCATTCCTGGTATAAACCTCACTTGGTCAACACATTCAATTTTTTTAATGTGTCATTGGATTTGATTTGTTACTATTTTGTTGAGAATTTTTGCATCTATGTTCATTAAGGAAGTTAGCATGTAGTTTTCCTTTCTTATAGCATCTTTACCCAGTTTTGGTATTAAAATGATGCTAGCATCATAAAATGAGTTAGTCTTCCTTTTTCTAAAATTTTTTGGAAAAGTTTAAGCAGGATGGGTGTTAGTTCCTTTCAAAATGCTTGATAAAATGCCCCTGTGAAAACATCTGGCCCTGGGCTTTACTTGGTAGGAAGATTTTTGATGGCTGATTGAATCTACTTGTGATTGGTTTGTTAAGATCTTCTATTTCTTATTGCGTCAGTGTAGTTTGTTACTGTGTTTCCAGGAATTTTTCCATTTCATCTAAGTTGTCTAGTTTGTTGGCATATAGTTGTTCTTCTCTTATGATTTTTTAGTTTCTTCAGGGTCCATGGTAACAACTCCCCTCTCATTTTTTATTTTCTTTATTTGCATCCTCTCTCTCTTTTTCTTTGTGTCCCATCGATTTCATTGATTTCCTTACAGAACTAAATTTTGGTTTTATTGATTCTATTGTTCTTTTGTTCTTCCATTCATTTAACTCTGCTTTAACCATTGTTATTTCTCTTCTTCTGTTTGTTTTGGAGTTAGTTTTCTGTTTTTTCTCCAGTTCCTCCAGGTGAGAAGTTAAGTCCTTGATTTTTGCTGTTTCTTTTTTTTTTTTTTTTAAATATAGACATTTAAGGCAATACATTTCTCTCTCAGCACAGCCTTTGCTACATCCCATAAGTTTTGATATGTTGTATTCTTGTTTTCATTAGCCTCCAGATAGCTATTGATTTCTCTAGCAATTTCTTCTTTGACTCACTGGTTGTTTAAGCGTGTGTTATTTAATCTCCATATATTTGCGAAAGCTATTGTTCTTTGGTAGTTCTTGGTTTCCAGCTTCATTTCATTGTGATAAGAGAAAATGCTTTGGATAATTTCAATGTTTTAAAATTTATAAAGACCAGTTTTGTGCCCCAGCATATGATTTATCCTGGAGAATGTTCCATGAGCACTAGAGAAGAATGTATATCTGGAGTTTTGGGGTGTAACAACCTATATATGTCTTGCTAGGTCTAATTCATTTATCAAATTGTTTAAGTTCTCTATTTATTTGTTAGGATCTTCTCTCTAGTTGTTTTGTTTATAGAGGAGAGTAGTGTAGTGAAGTCTCCTACTATTATTGTTGAAACATGTATTGCTCCCTTCATTTTTGCCAATGTCTGTCTCATGTACTTCGGAGCTCCTTAACTGGGAGCATAAGCATTTATGATTGTTAGACCTTCTTGGTGAATTGTCCCTTTTATTAATATACAGTGTTCTTCTTTGCCTTTTATGATGTCTTTACATTTAAAGTCTATTTTGTCTAATATTAGTATAGCTACTCCTGCTTTTTTTTTGGTTACAGCTTGCATGGAATATCTTTTTCCATCCTTTCACTTTCAATCTATTTGCATTCTTGGGTCTAAGATGAGTCTCTTCTAAGAAGTATATGACTGGATTATATTTATTAATCCATTATGTCAATCTGTATCTTTTAATTGGTAAGCTTAGTCCATTAACATTCAAGGTTATTACTGCAAAGGCATGTCTTAAATCCACAATCTTATGCTTTGGATTTTATTTGTCAGATCTATATATTCTTTTCCCTCTTTCTCTTTTTATCCTTTAAGTTACCTTTACTGGTACTCTTCAATTCTGTGTGCTCCTCCAGACATCTCTCTCCTATCTTTTATTTTCAGCTGGCAGAAGTCTCTTTAGTAATTTTTGTAAAGCCGCTCCCTTGTTGACAAATTCTTTCAGCAATTTGTTTGTCTATGAAAATTTTAATCTCTTTCTCAGTTTTGAAGGACAATTTGGCTGAGTACAGAATTCTTGGCTGGAAGTCTTTCTCTTTCAGGATCTTAAATATATCATACCACTGCCTTCTCACCTCCATAGTGCCAGTTCAGTAGTGTGAACTCAATCTTATGTGGTTTCCTTGTATGTAGTAGATTGCTTTCTCTTGCCACTTTCCAAATTTTCTTTCTTCAACATTTGACAGACTGATTAGTATGTGTCTTGGGGAAGGTTTATTTGGATTTATCTTATTTGGAGTTCATTGGGCTTTTAAATTTGCTCATTTATGCCCTTTATCAGTTTGGGAAGTTTCCCCCATAACATCCTCAACTAGTCTTCTTAGCCCTTTACTCTTCTCTTGTCTTTCTGGGACACCAATGATTCTTATATTTGTGGGCTCTGTTTTATCCATCATTTCCCTAAGATCCAATTCAAAGTTTTCCATCTTTTTTTTTTGCCATTTGCTCTTCTGTGTGCTTGAACTCAGTTGTCCTATCCTCAAGTTTGCTTATTCTTTCTTCTGTCAATTCAAATTTGCTGTTGTGTGTCCTTAGTATATTTTTTATTTGGTCTATAGCATCTTTAATCCTATGATATCTGCTATTTTGCTATTTATTCTTTCAGAGTCTTCTTTTTCCTCTTATACTGTCTTCTTGATCTCCTTTATGTCATTAGCTGTCTCATTGATTTTATTTAGTAGAGTTGTATGATTGTGTTTGATTTGTTGTTTCAAACTCTGTGTCTCTTCCCCTGTTTTAATTTGGTCATTAAACTGATTTATATCTGTCTGCATCATGAAATGCTTAGTGATCTTCTGTTGCCTTTGAGGCACGTAAATATCTTGATAGGGTTTTGGGAGTTGATTTCCTTCAGTAATCTAAAGCTTTGCATTTGTGGCATGGATGTAGAGCAAGATGTGGGGTGTGGAACATGATGCAACAGTGTCATGGCAGGTTGCAACGCAGGTAGAGGCTTGGGTTGGGGCCACTACCCTGGTGCCTGTGAGCATGGGGTGTGGGGTGTGGGGTTGTGGAGATGCAGTGTGGGGGCTGTGGGGGTGGGATGCAGCTCAGGCTGGCCTTGGGGTGCAGCAGCAGTGTTGGGCATGGGAGACACAGATGTAGGGCACAGCAGGAGGCAGATGTATAGGGGCTGGTGCACACTCAGGATTTGGGTGGGTGCATGGAACATGGGCATCATCAGTATCAGGGTGTCAGGTATGGGGCAGAGGTTGGGGCACAGGGAGGGCAGGGTGTGGGAGTGTCCTTGTTCAGGGGGAGGGGTCCATGGGGCCCGGGATGCAGATGCATGAGTATGTAGGGGCGGGCACGGGTTGCAGAGTTGAGGGTCTGGGTCAGGAGTGGATGATGTCAGATGGGTGGGGCCCTGGTGAAGATACACAGGTGGGGGGGTTGGGGGCAGGGTTGCATGTGCATGCGGGGCAGGGGCTATGTGGCACAGATGTGCATGTAAGCACCTGCCAGGTGTGGGAAAAATGGTACTTGTGCCAAGGGGGTAGGACAAGGGTGTGCACATGTGCGGGACAGGGGTTTGGAGTGCAGAGGTCAAGACGTCAATGCATAAATGTGTGGGTGCCCAGCAGGGAGGATGCAGCTGTGTGTGTGTTTGCAGGTCTGGGGGTCAAGACCCTGGTGTGCCATGTGCAGAGCTCGGGACAGTAGGCCGGGCTTGCTCTGTGTGAGCTGGTTGTGAGTGTGTCCCAGATGGCGTAAGTCAGTGCTTGCTCAGAGCTGGGAAGCTGGGGGGAGAATGACTGGGGTGCACGCATGCGCATGTGCAGATCTGCATGGACCCAGAAACTGACACAGGAGTGTGCAGAGCGGGGGGATGGGTGGGGGCAGGGGGTTGCCAGGCTGGGTTACGTGACTGTATGGGCTGGGGGCGGGTGTAGCCTGGGTATGACGGAGAGCGCCTGCAGCCAGATGCACAGGTGACCACCTGCAGGGGACAGGGAGGGTCTAGGGGCTGGGCATGAGTCACGGGTCTCTGGAGGGGCAGAGTGAGAGTTTATGCTTGTGTGGGAGAGGTGGGTCAGGCTGGGACAGGCATGTGTGCTCATGGGGCAGGGACACATGATGCGGGGTTGGGGTGGGGTGTTTGGAGCTCAGTGGGGGGGCAGGTGATGGGGTTTGGGTGCATGAGGTGTAGGGGGAATCGTGGATTTCTGGGAGGGGTGGCAGGCATGAGGGTAGCATGTTCAAGGAACCTGGCTTGGCTTACTTCCTAGTACCCATCTTGCTGTCTGTCCACTTCCTAGGCATCTGGGCTTCCATGGTGAAAGCCTGGCTGTTTGCAGTAGCTGGATGGTCTCTAGTTCTCTGCATCTCAGTTCTTCAGCTTTTGCAACCAGAACTTCCTTGTGTGGTGTTGAAGACCTTCCGAGGTCATTCACCCTGGAATTGCCATCCCAGTCACCTTCCTGTCCCTTCTCTTGCTGTTCCTTGGAACAGAGGTGAACTTGACCTTTTCTGCCATCTTCCCATAACTCCCACATTTGATTTTAAATGAAAACAAAAAAAAATTTTTAAATCAGAAACAAAAACCAAGGAAACCAACTTTTTTCCATTATGGTTAGGCTCAAGCATCCTGCCTGTTTGTTGAAAGAATTGGTCTTTATGTTCTCCATAAGCAAACTTGAAAGCTTTGGTGTAAAACCCCATTTGCTCCACAGCCTGCAGCCCCATTGCTCCTGACACCCAATTATAAGGGCTATTGGCCCCACCTTCTGAACAGAACTCTCACTTCCCATGGCCTCCAGTACCCTCCACAGCCTCAGCCTCTTCGTTCCTTTCCCTGCTTCGGAGCAGGGCCTGTTCCCCACCAACATCCACATCAATATAGAGCCTAAGTCAGCAGCTGAAAGTTTCCCGAGACTCTCCTCCCAGTCAGCAGGAAATCCCAAGTCCTCTCCATGGCCCATGAGGCCTGATGTCACTGCAGCCCAGGGGCCCCTCTGAACTCATCCTGCTTTCCTCCTTACTCCCCATTCCCACCCTCCTTTGCTCTGCCTGGAACATCCAGGCTGCTTCTCAGGCCCCTCACTCTTCCCCTAGAGATGCTCACAGAAGCCTCTTCCACCTCCTTCAAGTTTGTACCCAGTGGTCATCTTCCCAATGCCAGTGGTCACTTTCTCCATAAGGCCCCCCTTGCCCACTTATTGAAAAGTGCACACTGTGCTCTCATGCTCCACGCTCAAACCAAAACACGGTAACTCCCAAACCCCTTTCTCTGCTCTGTTTTCATTTCACTTTCTAGAACACTTGTCACCACTTGAAATATAATATGATTTCTTTAGTTATTAAGTTGATTATTCATTTTCCATCTCCCCCTGCTAGAATGTAAACTTGAAGGAGAAGGAAGGAGTTATGTCTTGCGCATTTGGATTTATGGCTTTTATTCCAGGAACTTAGCGCAGTGTCTGGTGCATAGTAGGTGCTTGTTAAATAGAGACAGGGTCTTAGGGACTCTATCTTTAGTTCAGCCTTCTTTCCCAAAGGGCCAGGGCCCAGGCCAAGGGGTTTCAAGTGAGGCCCCAGGTGATGAATGAAACGATGCACACACACTTGGGGCTGTACACACATCCCCTCAAATGTTGCACCCTTTGTGCCTCACTCTCCTCACCTGAGTCCTGGCTCTGTCCCCATCAGTAGGTGGCCACCAACTGCATAGATGTCTGCATGTACCTCCAATTCAACAGACTCACCTCGTAAGCATCCATGTCTGAACCTGCCTCTCTCTCGTGATGAATGCCAATGTTTGCCAAGTTTCTCAAGCCAGAGGTCTGCGGCTCTCACTTAACCACTTGCATCCCTCAGTCTGAATCACACCAGGTTCTGTAGCATTCCACCTCCTAAAGGCAATTGGTGTGATGGTCTTTTGGATGTGTCAACTTGGGTAGGCCATTCGAGCAAACATTAGTCCAGGCTTTACAATGAAAGTGTTTTATAGATGTGCTTAGAGCCATCATTAGCTGACTTTAAGTACAGGAGTTTTTCCTGGATAATCTGAGTGGGCCTCCTTCAATCAGATGGAAAGTCTCAAAGGGCTGAGTCTTCCAGGAAGAAGTAGAAATTCCATCTGTGGACAGTGGTTCAGACTATGTCTGGGAGCTCCCGAGCTTTCTGAGGGCCAGACCTGCGAACTTCACAGTGTCCTAACAAGACCCCACAAGCATGTCAGCCAATTCCCTGCAAATAAGTCTCTTTATATATATGGTCTATTGGCTCTGCTTCCCTGGCTGAACCCTGATTTTGGTACCAGAAGTAGTGGTAGAGGAGCAGATTATTTTTTTTAACCTGGAAACCCCTTCCCTTTCAGGGGACACCATAAGCCCAGGCCCAGGGTATGCCATTTCTTCTCCATAATCTAACAGGACAATCACAACAGAGCACTACAAGGCTCTCATAGGTTCAGGGTTCTTAACCAGGTTGGTTCTTTGTTGTGTGAGACTGTCCCAACATTGCTTTAAAATTTTTATAAACAAACACCCCACCCCACAACACCCCCTGCCACTTATTGCAGTGGTTTGGAAATACTCAACTTCATTGTTGCTCTCAATTGTGTTTCGTTCTATAATAAAGTCCGTTGATTACTATTAATTTGAAACTGGGGGTTAAACATTCCTTCCTAGACTAAATGTAAACTGTCTGACCCTAGTCAAACAGAATTTAATTAAAGCAAAGTGTAGAAACCTAATTAGTGATCAAACCTAGGTCCTGTGAGTCCCCTGTGATGTGTCACTGACATTGTCAGGTGTCCTGCTGGTGACCTGAATCAATTAGTGATCTTACTGAAGCTGGATATAATTAATTACAGAGTTTTGAGATGTTCAAGTCCAATCTCACTAAAATCAGATCATGAAACTTGGGCATTTGCAGGACTTCTTGCAGAAGGAAAACCAGCATGAATAATAACTCAATGTTAAAGTCATGGCATATACTCACAAAGTAAAACCAGCCTCTCACAGTGCGCCATTGTCAGAGAAGAAAATGCCCTGTGCCACCTCCATGCGGACTGTTGAGCAAACCCCACCAGCAAACAAACACAGTGTTTCCAATCTCAATTATCCATCTCCCATGAGACAATGTGCACAATTGTCAGCTGCATCAAATATGTAGATTAACCATTCCTCAGGATGAAATCGCTATGACTCACCTCTGCTGCGTGGTGGGGTTATCTGGGATTTTAGCTCTAATAGAGGCCTTGAGCATGGAGGATGATTCCAGTAGGCTGGATCCAAACACATGTACAAACAGTAAAATACTTGGGAACTCTTCTCTCAAGTCTCCTCTCTAACCTTTTTAGAATAGGGACTCAAGTTACAGCTGAGATGAAGAGCCAAGGAAACTTGGGAGAGCCTCTCAAAATCTGCATGGGTTATCTGTGGCCACAGTAACACTGTGTAATGTCACCCCAGTGCCAATGTCTTAAAATAACGCTACTCAGTTTTTACTTCCCATGAGTCTACAGGGCAGCAGAGCAGTTCGGTTCTGCTGATACTGGTGAGTGTGACATCCCATGATACTTTCATTGCAGCTGTGGCTCAGGGCTGCGATTTGGCCCTCCTTAGGCTTTCTCCTCCTCCTCACTCTTATTCCCAGCACAGCAGCTCAGAGGCTCAAGGGGAAGGTGGAGTCTGGGGGTGGGGTGGGTTTCTCCTGACTTTACCTGCAATCTCTAAGCAGATTTTTGATCAAGGATGTCAGGAGTGGGGGGCAGAAGGCTTAAGCCAAATGCAACCCTGCAGCATTACTGTTCGGACTGAACTCGCTCCCTTTCTTGCTCAGCAGTGGGCAACACCAGGAGACAGGCTAGCACGCTCTGATCACCCCCTGTGCACAGCGGCCTCTGTGGCGGGTGCGGACACATCCCGCGGCTCCTACAGGGGCCCGGGAGGCCAGGTGCTGCCAAGCCCAGGGAGGACAGGTCTGGGACGGCTAGGGCTCCGGGCTCCGGAGGAGGGGGTGGCTTCCCGCTGGACCTCAGGGCAGCGCCCAGGTCCCCATGGCTCTGCAACGCGTGGGGCCGCGCCTGCCCCCGGCCTGACGCCCGAGGGACCCTGGACACCAATTCTGCCTCCCTGCCTTCAAGTCTTTGCTTAAATAGCAGCGTCTCCACCTCTGCCTGCTGCCTCTGCCTCCCTGTCCCCTTTGCACACCATGTGCATTGTTTCTCTCGTAGCACTTACTAATGTTTAATGTTCTATATACGTTTCTTATTGATCAGTTTATTGCCTATGGTCTAATAACCCGAGGCCAGATGTTTTTGTCAGAGTTACTCATGGAAGGGTCCTGGGTACTAGAACAGCACCTGGTGCATCACAGGGACTCAGCAAGCCCAACACGTTGTGTAAGGACTATCTAAATGACTGTATTTTATGTAAAATGCATAGTCAATTATGGACGCTATACTGCATATCACAGCAATAAGTACATTTCTATTGGGATATAGGCTCACTTTTTTCCTGCAGAACCGTGCAGCTAGAAGACAGCTAAAGCCCACTGGCTGAGGCATGCATGGTGGATGATTTTGAGGCCATTGCGATGGGATTCTGGCTGTGTCTGGCACATGGCCCCCACGCCCGACAAGTCACTACAAAGCAGGGACAGGTGCCTGGCAGGCATCCGGCACTCCGGGTGCTGCGCCTTCTGTCTTAGGGGTGGGGGGTGGGGAGGGGGGCAGGGGCTCAGCCATCACTGGCCAACTGCTGGTGCCTGAGTAGTTGTGCCCTTGGATTTTCTCTCCCTAACCCCCATGGGGAGGGACTGGAGAGCCCTGCTCTGCTAGCCATGGGGACATCAGCTGCTCAGGGCCATGGGCGTGGGTGCCACTAGGGTGTCCTGATGCCAGAGGTTTGTCGGGACCCCAGTGTGCTTGGGGGGGCACAGAGCCACTTCGACCAGGTCCTGTCCCCAGTGCCGTCCACAAAGCTTCTCAGCATTCTCTGCAAGGGAGACTCGTCCTCCCCATGCTGGGGTCCCTGAGCACCAGCCATGCCCTGGTGGGGTGGGGAGGCACTGCCTAGAGAGAGCCCAGTCCCACAACAGGTCTTTAGAGCCCCCTTTACAAAGGGGCGCCAGGGGGAAATAGGTTTCAGAGTCACAGCGAGTGGTAGAAGGAACTTTGGCCCAGATGGGGGTCCAAGTAGCTCAGTTTAGAGATGGGCAAGTTCTAGTTCCCTGCCCTCCAGGGGTTCATAGTCTAGAGGGGAGGGGGGAGAGAGAGGGGGAGGAGGGAAACAGCATTACAATGCAGGTGTTGAAGCAAAAGTGGATGACTTGCCAAAGGGAAACTTCATTCAGCACTTACTTACCACAGTTTTCTTATGAATAGAAACAGTTGTTCCCTACTCCACAGGTGGGGTTTGCCATAGCAAGGCTTCTCAATCTGTACTGGAGATCTTGTGAAAAATGCAGCTTTTGCCAGAGGGGGCCTGGGTGCTGAAAGTCCACCAGTCTGCCTGGTGACACCAGCTGCAGCCCAGGAGAGAATGCCTGCGGCCGAGAAACACTTTTACATTTGTGAAGAGTTGTGGGATAGAAAGAGGGAAGAGTATGTGGCAGATCTTATGTGATCCACAAAACCTAAAATATTTACCCTCTGGCCCTTTATGGAGAGTTTGCCAGCCCCAGTACTAAAGGCGCATGGCTGAACTTTGCTAACCCCAGTGGAAGGTCAAATTGTCTTCATGGAGAGCTCGGAAGGAAGAACTGGGTGCCGAGGGGCCTGTGGTCACCCACCTATTGCAAGGACACAAGAGACAACCCTGTCTAAACCGGGTGGGAAGTTCTGGCAAGCCTAACTACACAAACTGCTTCATCAGAAAGGGAGGTGATATTTAGTCTCTGTCTGCTTGATTCTCATGGCTGATCTGAGTGGTTCTGAGAGTGAAGCAAGGAGAACGTCTCTTGTTTCCTTCATGTATTTCCGCTGGGCATCTCTCCCCTCTCCCCACATGGCTGCAGGCCAGGCCCTTGCGCAAAGCCAGGGCTTGTGTTCCTGACAAGGGTGCTGAAGGCGTAAGGTGGCCAGTGCTGGTCATCCATGCCTGCTCCCCAGTGGGCCTCCACAAGACTCTTGCTCCCCTGTGCTGTACATCCTGCTGGAGGGCGCCCTGCAAGTCTGGTCCTCCAGGGGCTCTCCAATGCATTCTTCCATTTGTTCTGGGAAGCTGCTCGGTATGCTGGATGAGGCACGGCCCTCCACCCCTCTCTGTCTTCCCTGTGCCATCCCAAGCCCTCCCGTGGGGAGCAGCAGTCAGCCCGTGCACAGCTGTGGCCAGAGCCATGGGAAAGCCAGGCTGATTGGACAAGAGCTGCAGCCATATTTTTCACTCTAGGAAGTGTAACCATGGCAGTGGGAATAGAGGAAAAACTGTTTCCTAATGCAGGCATGTGGCAATGGAGGGTACTGGGGATGGGGCCTAATTTTTAAATTGGGGCTCTGCTTTGTGGAACAAGGAGCATTAAAACCACATGGGCAGTCCCAGACTTACTTCATCTCCGCTTCTTCCAAGACTGCAAAACTCCACTGAAGGCCAAGTTTGCATTAGTCAGCTGTGACGTTTGCTTTGCTTGTGGCCTTTTCCTACCTGCTGCAGTAATGGAGACAGGTATGAACCTCTAGAAAGTAGTTTGGTGGTGCAATTCCCAGGATTTGTGGGAATTTTTAATGTATGTCCTTGTGCCAATTTGAATCTTTGGTGGACCCCAAAAAAGCCATGTCCTGCAATCCTCATTCAGTGTGGCTGGGTGGGAGTTTTTAATTGTTCCCATGGAGATGTGGCCCACCCAATTGGGGGTGGTACCTTTTGATTAGATGGTTTCTGTGGAGATGTGTCTCCGCCCATTCAAGGTGGGCTTGTTTACTGGAATCCTTTAAAAGGGAACTATTTTGGAAAGAGCCAGGATAGCCCACACAGCCTTTCGAGATGAAAAGGGAAAACACCCCCGAAGAAGCTTCGTGAAACAAGAAGCCTGGAGAGAAAGCTGGCAGATGTTGCCATGTTTGCCATGTACCTTTCCAATGGAGAGAGAAACCCAGAATGTTATCGGCCTTCTTGAATCAAGGTATCTTTTTCTGGATGCTTTACATCTGTAGCCTTGCTTTAATTTGGACATTTTCACAGCCTTAGAACTGAAACTTGCAACTTATTAAATTCCACTTCTTGAGCCATTTTATCTCTTGGTATATCAGATTCCAGCAGCTTTCAAACTAGAACAGTCCTCACAAAGAAACCAAGAAAATAATGGCTCTTCCAGTCATTCCACATTCAAAGTGGGAGCTTTGGAAGTATGAGCTCATAGAATCCTCACTGGCAACACTGTGAGGCAGGTGGTATTTTTAATCCCCTCTTCGCAGGGGAAGGAATTGCATGTAAAGGTTAAGTAGCCTGCCCAAAGGCCACAGTGGGAGTAACTGGTGATGCCAACGTTTGACCCCAAGGCTTGGTGTAGAGCCTGCCCCCTTAGCCAGCACGTGGTCACATGTTCTAGCATCGGACCTCAGGCAGGGCCATGCAGATGAGAAAGCTTTGCAGGCAGAGCCGTGGGCAACAGCTCTTTAAGAATCCTCAAGTCTGCGCCTTTGGCCAGGCATTCTGAAAGGTCAGGTTCTGCTTCCTAGAAAAGTACAAATTCGGAGTGCAGATATCTGATTACCCAAAGCTGCAGGGCTGGAGGAAAGGTGGTGAGGATGTTCTAAGTCCTCGGGGTTGGGGGTAAAATCAGTATCTCTCCTCTAAAAGCAATTTTCCAATATGCATAAAGATCCTTTAAATGTCCATACATGTCAACCCACTAATTCAATTTCTATGACTCTTCCCAAGGGAATAATCAAAGTTAAGGAAGCTTTTTCTAACAATATCACAGCTTTATTTATAACAAGACATTTTCAAGGAACTTGAATAAATAAATCTATAAGGAAGATCACTATATAGCCATTAAAATCTTAACCTGAAGAAATATTTTGTGATGTGGGAAAATATTTGCAATGTAATGCTATGTATAAAAATCAGTAGACAAACTATATGTCAGCAAAAGCTCATGAATGTATGCGTAGATCTATTCCTACATAATAATTCAAGGTATGATAAGACTATTTCAGAGAGATGGGATTAGAGGAGCATTTTAATTTGCTTTCCTGTATTTTCTAATATTCATAATGAGCAGAAGCTCTTATTAGTATCAACAGTTTTGTTAATACTATCGCCATTGGATAAACATTTTGAAGAATGGCACTGATGCCTTGATCCTAGAAGTCACTGCCCAAGGAGTTGAGCATTCCATGTTTTTCCTGACAGAGTATACCATCCCTGCTCTCTGAAGTTTGTTTTCCCACAGATGGTGCTGGCTTCTCAGTGAGAGAAGCAGAGTTTGTTGTCCTTCCTTAAGAAAGTTCTACTACAGAATCGATTGTG